>NW_017296157.1:2019372-2075790 GCF_001594075.2 Trachymyrmex cornetzi | reverse complement strand
TATATATATATATATATAAATTTGAAAGTAAGGGCGGGAGCACAGTCTTGCATAACGCATAACGCATAATGCATAAGAAAATGAATCAACCTAAGTCCTTCATTTCCTTCCTTTCCATGAAATAAAAACTTTGATTGGTCGATTTTCTTATGTTTTATGAATTATGCGTTATGCAAAGGTCTATCCTGATCTTTATTCTAAGATTTTATTGTTAGCTTACAGAAGTTAACTTTACAGAACTTCTTTTTCATTTCATTTCATTTCGGTGTGTCTTTTGTTTCAGTGTTAGGTGTCCATCACACACAAAATTACATAAACTGAATAATCATAGCATAAAGCCTCTAGCCTAATAAGTATCTTATGTAAATCAGTATAGCGTCTTTATTGAGTTAGATGTTGATTGGTTCAGAGGCCTTAAGCTATGGTTATGCAGCTTATGTCATTTTGCGTGTAATCGCCTTTAATTAACAAGGAATATTATCATTGAACAAACGCGTTGAACTAAGTGACGAAATTGACGCGTAACGCGCTTCTAATCTCCTTGGGATAATCATTTTCATGAATGCTGAGTGGTACTTGCCTGAGGATAACTGACTGGTCTGGTCACAGCCAAGTACCTGTCCAAGCTGATGGCGCATAAATTCAATATCGATGCCGTGCACATCCAAACGTCAACCGCAAGCCACACGGAGCACCAAAGGTTTCCGTATATCCAAACCTTTTGAGGGAAACACGTTCAAAAGAAATACGTTTAGCACAAAACGTCAGTGACAAAGAATCTTTCGTTCTTTAGCGTAAATAGTAACAAAATCTCACTTATTTACTTAGAAAAAAGACAAGATAGTTAACTGTAAGGTGACAACTATGTGAGTTTTTATATGTAGAATCAATGTACACACACACACACACACACACGCGCGCACACACACACACACGCACACATAATTGAATAAACTATTTTATAATTATTGTAACTATAAAATAATTTATTCTACTATATATATATGTACATTAGTTTATAATATATAAAATAATTTTGCATATAAAACTTGTATAACTGTCACTTTTACAGTTACTACTACTATCTTTTTCTCTGAATGTTATTTAATTTGAAATATGATCCAAAAAATTGATTTTATTGTAATACAGTAGCTTTATTCACCAGATAGGTGTGAAAAATTGAATTGTTAAATGTAACATATCTCGAAATTGAAGCAAAAATAACTATCCATACATCGCGTATTAAATAGGACAAAGCTTATCGCAGATGAGCAGACAGTTCATGCATGTGATTGACAGTGAAGCATATCTGATAACTCGCAAAATTTAGCGAGTAGATAAGACGCGTGGCACGTGTCAATCGTCGAATCAATTCCCATTCAGCTCGGACGGTGATTCACGATGTAACCACATATAATGGAATCCCATCTACTGCGTGCGGCATGCGCGCATCTGTACGTCCGTATTGTACACATAACGCATCCGCATTATGACGAGCAATACAACCGCGCACATCTCTACAGTACTACAACCACCTGTTCAGAATTAGCCAGCGTTACGCGTGTTACCGATATCGGAATTCAGTAATTAACCTTCATTATTTACAATCAGATTATTGCAGCTATGATATGACTGCACACGGTCATTGATAAATTGCTACTAAATGAATTCTCCCATTCTCGTTTACTAATTTCTTAAAATTTACTGATCGCTCGTTTTCTTTCCCATTTTTGCCATATTTATCGAATAATGGAGATTTCTAAACATTTCATTTTCGAAAATGCTTTTTGGCTAATAATAATTGCAATTATAAAAAAAAATTTCTTTGAACAAAAGACAATTTTGCTGATCAAACTAAAAAATTGTATATGGCTGCGTTCAACAGAGAAAGCAGCTTTGCAACTTTGTAAAATTCTTCAATATGATTGGTCTTGCCCTTACTTCCTCATTAGATTTAAATGTATAAACCAATCATTATATATATATATATATATTCTTTGTTATTCTATATTAATAAATTCTAAAATATTCAATACAATCTCGAGTTGCAGTTACTATTAGTAATTAATGGCAAACAAAAAATCTATTAATTATTTACTATTATTCACATGACTACAGTTATATAAGGATATAAATATGTATACATATAGTATATACTTCTGTATAACTCCGTTCTATCTTCGCTCTCAAAAACTTGCCCCTAACCATACATTATTTAATTAAAACCAATTTTATGTCACGTAATTAGTAGGCAACATATACAGATACATTTCAGCATACCCGAGGTAAATTAATTAAACGATGTCCTGAGGCGTTTAATTTTGGGAAAATGTCAGGAGAAAAATTAAATCATAATAATGTATACTTTTTTTTCATAATCTTAATATTTTTTCCCTTAAGATTAATATTTTCTGATTAATATTAATACAAACTAATTTAATAAGAATTCCAATATGTACTTTTCCTTTTCAATATTCTGACATCTATCTTTATTTATTATTCAACTGCAAGTCTATGCATTAAGTACATTTTCAAGAAGTCAATGTTTTATAGACCTACATTGTGTGTTCATTTCTTATTTAGTGTATCCAGTATTACTGTATCTTACTAACGTAGCGATCGATACCCGCTTTTGGTCTGCCCGAACGAAGTTCCACCAATAAAATTATTTGTCTATTAAAATATATAAATTATAAAATTATACTACGCATCTTTACAACGAAGATGCTCGTTGTTGTTTTTTTTCTTCTTTTTGGCACTGCGAAGACGATCTATGCCGCGTCACTTGACCAATTCCTCCGGAAGAAAGAGGCAAGGAGGAAGAAAGACTCTTCGAAGAAAAAGTCGTATCGTGATAAGTGCGCGGTGAATTAACTTGTGCTATATCGTGTAAACTCCAGCTAAATGGAGCACCGCATTCTCGGCTCGAGCTACTGAGATTCACACCGCTTCTATACTCCATCCACTGCCCACCGACCCGTTTCCAGGTTCCCAGTGAACATTCGTGTACACGTAAATATTGCAAGCACGAAAATCCAGGTTGGAAGGACCAAAGGGAAAAGCCAACAAACTGTTGCATTCTCCGTGAATCACACTTAAACCGGTACAACTCGTTCAGGATAAAATGTACCGCCGTTCTCTACTGCACGTTTCTTCCACCGCGCGATACTTTTAATCGTATTAGAAAAAAGTGAAACAATGCTCAAAGGAATAGTACTATGAGTCCCTGAGAGATATGTCGAAAGAATTACCTCATCGAGAAAAAGATAAGCGAGATAAGAACAAGAATGTTTCGTGATTAATGACACAATATTCTCGGAAAGAAAAAGAAAATTGTGCTTTGGAAATATTATTTTCTTCATAAGAGATGACTTATTTTTAATAAAAAATATATTTTGTGTGTATAAAAATATTTTAATTATGATTAGAAAATAATAGAAAATTTTTCGAAAAAATCATTTTGTAACACAGAAGCATATATCTCGCAATAAATGTTAAATAACAGAGACAAGAAATATTATATACTACAGAGATTTATTGAATCAATGAATTACAGATCTCAAAAAAATAGAAAGGCTGAGATAAATAGCTATCGAAAAAATAATCCAAAAATTAATGATTTGTTAAACATTTCTTAGACTGTGTAATTCTGAAATTAAAATTAAAACCAACTTCAAATATCGAAGATATTTGCGCTTTCGAATACATTTGCGTACGTTTCAAAATAGTAATATTTTTTGTAAACAGTGTACAACCCATCCCCCATAAAATATACTTCGCTTGTGAAAACAAGCGGATATTGCGTGAGACAGAATTCGGTAAATCGATTCTGTCGAAAACCGTGGGTTAGTGAACGTCCAATGGATAAAACTTTGCTTTCATACAACTTGTCGTATCGATACGTAATAATGCTGTTGCAATTGATCCCATTGTGCCTCATCGTTGTATAAAAAATGCACTATTGATTGCGACAAAATAAATACTGTTCAAGATGCACTGATAAATCAATATAAAGCGCAAAACGTAATGCGCTGCTTTAATAAAGTGCGATCAAATCTTTATAATGCAACAGATTTTTATCGAACACTTCGCTTTTGTTGATTACTTTTTATAATTATTAGAAATATATTATATGTACAACATTTGTAGCAAAAATATATTGTTATTTACTACAACAACGACATAACTTAATAACATAAAGAAAAAACACTTTTAGAAAACATAATTATATTTCGTTATAATCAATAATTACACCAAAATTGTATTTTTAAATTAATACTAATTACAAAATTTTAATGATTTAAAACATTCAAACTTATTATCTGAAAAATTTTATTTTTGGAATTATGTCTTATTGTTGTAGCAAAAGAGCGATATACAGAGTAACATACAGTGTGTGTCACCGAGTTAAACTACTAAACATAAAATATGAATTTAGGATCTCAAAACAAACTACATTTTCCTCTGGAAGTTTGCTCGCAAACGCTTCGTTTAAATTTAAGAGATATTAACATCTTAGGTTATAGAATGATAAAAAATGAATAATATTGAAATATCTCTTGGTTTTGTATGAAGTATATATACCCATTAATGATTTTCAGTTATTAAAGCGGAAGATGCAAGCGTGCGAAGCAATTTATATAGACACACAATGTCAGTCAGCCATTTGTTCTCTCATCGATAAGTGCAATTAATACTGTCTCAGAGTTGGAGGCTATTATTTCGAATAAAACTTTTAATAATTACATTTTGATTATTGCAAAGTAATAAACTTAGATCATTTCGACATTATTTATTCCTTATATAATTTTGTAATTTAAAATAACAAAGACAATCTAAATGTGGGCTAATGAGAGTCAGTGCGAGCGAAGGTGCGCAATAAATCTTCACAAATAAAATTTGTTACTTCATGTGATGTGTTGATCTCATCTTTATTTGAATTTATAACTTAATATCTCTTAAACAAAGCGTTTGCTAGCAAACTTCCAAAGGAAAATTTTGTTTGTTCGAAGTCCTAAATTCATATTTTAACCCGGAAACACCCTGTATAAATATATGTATATATATATATAAATATAAATAAATAAAGGTATATATAGTATGCCGAAAAAATCTTTCAATCTCAATTCTTATTATTTTAATTCTCTGTTTTCATTTTTAATACAAGAAAGTTGCCAGTACTAACATAAATCTTCTAAAAAGACAGCCCCTTATTTCTTGCTAAAGAAGCTAATTATTGCATCTTATTACTGATAAAAATATAATCTGTTTAGATAATTAAAAAAATAAAAATTCATAATTTATATATTTGTAGCTTATTTTTAAACAAAATTAGTTAAAAATATTCTACAAGTACAAAAATAAAATGTTTATGATTTTCTTTTTCAAATTGTGTAGTTTAAACAATAGTAACTATATTATTGATGATATTACATAGTTTTACATATTTGTAGTTTCCCAAATCAGTTTTATTAGATTTTTTTTATATTTTTTCATATTATAATTTTAAATATAAATAGGGGCAACTATATAAACCGGCACACCTGTCTGCAAGCTAAGACTATAAGCTAATTTAATCTATACGCACATTTTACAATAAGTCATTACTTAAGCTTTGAGTCTTAAGCTGCAAGAAATTGACTAGTTACAATCGAATGTGAGAAGAATAATCGACTATAATTGGTTAATTTTTTACGGCCTAAGATTTAAAGCTTGGGTAATAACTCATTGTAGAAAACCCATTATATCTTGCGTTATAGTGTCAAGTAGCTCTATCGGAGTTCAAGACAACCGTGTATTTACAAAACAAATCTTAAAAAAACTGTAGCATTGTATATTTGCAGAATAGCATAAAATGCATACAAATCAACAAAAATCGTTTTATATTAAAGTGAAAAGATTCTAGAAAATCTCACATTCACTTGTAAGTATTTTGTACAGATGATTCCTTCCTGTGAAAGTAAAAAAAAATAAGAATATGTGGCGTTGTTGTTTACTGCGTCAGTTTTGGGACCCATTTTGTTAGACGCTTATTTTTGCTTACCTTACAAAAAAGTTAATTATTGCAAAATTGCAAACAGTAGTTACCTGATAGTAGACAGTTTTTCTAGTTTGTAATTATGTTTTTAAAGTTTTATTTTTAGCTTCTGTTTCTGAGAAATATTTAAATATAAAGTGATATTCCTCTACCTATCCATTATTCTACTGTCAATTAACATAGTGAAAAAAGATCTTACCTTATAGACCTCCCAGGTTGCGCTGAACGGTAGGACAGCGACGCCGACCATCAGATCGGCGACCGCCAGGCTCACAATGAACATATTCGTCACGTTTCTCAGCTTGCTGGTACAATAGACGGCCAGAATGACTAGGACGTTACCTACCACCACCATGACATCGATGATCGCCAGAACGATTAAGGTAATCACGTTCCACAGACTTGACCACTCGACGCCGTCGTACAAAGCAGCGCATGCGGTGGCGTTCAGGTCTCGCATTTTAATTAACTCTCGCGGTCCTCGGGTACGCCCATGTGATCCTGTCGGAGGACTCCAGAAGATATCGGACACGGTGACGACGAAGGGTGATGCGAACTCGGTAGGACGCGCGAGACATCGCGAGCCGTCGTAACGGGATCAAGGTTCTTCTGCGTTAACACTTAAATGTAACTCAGAATGATTAAATACACTATGGTCTTTGCAGTTTTCACAGAACACCACGATCCTCTCGCACTACCAGAAATAATAAGTGAAGATTTTATGACTGGCCGATCGATTCACTCGACGGTAGAACTAGAACTGGAGGAAGCTCGATGTTTATCATGGTCTTTGAACCCGAGGAACAATCACGCTTTCATCGTATATTAATCTATCGATTAATTACGTTTAACTTCTGAATTAATTTTTCAATTAATTTATATCTTACGCGAGATGTTACATCAAGCAACTTTATATTACGCCACTTAATTTAAGTATCTTTACGTTACAGAATGAAGACAGGAATTGCAGCTCGTTTCTGAATTATTCTCAAGATTGTCACTGGATTTTCTTAAACACTATTTCAAGTTTGTTAAATAAATTACACTTGTTTTTATACTATCAACGTAGTATTAACTGTTACAACAAAGTTCTTTGCCTTTCTCATTTATCGAAAATTATTTCCAATTTTTCGTCGAACGCGGTCGTTAATTGAAGACCAATCCCCGTGGATTTCCATCAATATTCCCACGATTACGGTCGGATGAGCTCGTTAATGCGCACGTATACACGCTTGCCGAAACACTTGATCATACACTGCCCGATAGTCAATCCGATGCTTTAGTTTCGTGGACCCCGCAAACAGGGTCGCAAAACGTTATCCCCGGATAATCGATAACACTCGCTCTCAGCATACACATAGTCGCTAACGTTGCATCTCGAATGATGTCTAACGTTACGCAGCGTTTAAACAGCGTGTCATTTTAGACAGCTCGCCGAGGCTATCGAATTTAACAAGCTACGATCTAGTTTGTGTTTCGGATATCTGTGGCTCACTTGTCACTGTTCCCATTTTCCTAGCGTCGCGAATTTCGAGTGCATGATCTGCAACAATCGCCTTGACATCAATCGATCGAGTCTTTCGTAATTCACAACGCGTATTTCCTAGTTACTTCCCCGGATACGTTTAATTATTTACATTCGAATTCTACGCGACTATTCTTTCGTTCGCATTTATACTTGGTACTATTTCAATCGAATGAAACGCGTGACTCTACAAATGTGATACTACTGATACTTCAACACTATCTCGCGCGATCCCACTGACGCAACGCGGAGAAGGTTGGAGCCCTGACAAAAACTGTTTCGATGAAATCGCCCTAATTGTCTGTCATCGAGTTTTGTATTGTCATACGATCCACGTGCCACCGATCCATTAGCGTTTTCCTAAAAAAAGACAGCAGCAATACAGGAAAGGGAAGGTGTATAGCTGGCATCCCTTAACGCGCTGACACCGCTCGCTTGCAACCGATCTTCGTCGGTTTCTCTTCTTCTATCGCAGCATCTGTCTTGCATCTCTCTCTCTCTCTCTCTCTCTCTCTCTCTCTCTCTCCTCTTTTTTTTCCCCTCGCCGCGGATATATTAGAACCTGCAGCGGCCTGCAATCTCTCTTCCGGAGGCTTTAGCCACGCTATACTGCTTTGACTGCACTTTTCACTCCCCCGCACAAGCCATCCTACGACGATCACGTACCTACCCCGTAACCCACCGACCCTCTACCACCGTCTCCGGCAACCACTCGCTCCTCCTCCCGTTACAAAATCGAATCCGACGGAAGTTTTCCGTCGTTCGTTCCGCTCGAGAGACCGACGTTATCCCGACGGGAATTGAAAACAGCGTCGTCGCCTCTATTAGGCGCGATCGTCGACTGGCGTTTACCACGAATTTTACTGACGTCGAAACGACCCGTTAAGTACCCCTTTTCTCATGATTTCACCTCGTTTCCCGATTCCTAGTTTGATAAAATGCGACCAAGTGCTTCCAGGAAGCTGTGAGCGAATCTTCCTATTATATATAAATCGACGGTGATTCCGAGAAGTGCTAATCGCCCACGATAATTTTGCTTTACAAATATACAAATTCTGCGGAAGTACACGAAATTTTTTTCACATAAAAAATTTCTGAATGAAACATATCTCGTTTTTTCTAAGATTGATGCATTGATGCGTTCTCTCGCGGGAATAATAAATATAATATCAAATCTCTAACAAATGTTCCGATTTAACTGAAGAAAAGCTGACGGTTTACAATATACTGTCGTTAAATCAATTTCCAAGTCATGCCTTGCTAGAAAAAGATACATTCTTTTTATTGGTGTCTTCGAAACGCTTTGAACTTTCACATTTGAACACGCACGATCGAATGCTTCTGCACGAACAGATTACCATCGCGATCCCTACGTGATGCTACGAATAAAAATTATTTTTCTTTCAAATATTGCTCTTCTCTCGACGTTGAATGATACCGGATCAGCAATTCTTGTTGCTCGTTTTGCGGCTGAGACTACATTTCCAGCTCGACTCAGTAACGAATACGATCTTTCGTCGAATAAAAATCCCTATTTCTCAACTACCGATTTTTTTTCCGTGCCGAGAGAATCTTCATTACGAGTGCGTATAAATAGTTGCTCGTTAAGACGAAAAAATCAGATTGCTTCCGTCGTTCTATATTTAACAACTTCGGGAATGATGAGAAAGAGAAAGAAAAAGATGTAGTAAAAATTATTTTTCTTCTTATCACACTTCGATTAAATTCCTTCAATTCTCACCTCGCTTCTGCGTTATATGCTTCACTAGATCTTCGCGTAAGACTCTCGCTTATGTCGAGTGTTCCTTGTAATCCACTGTGACAAAATGTATGCTCGACAGAACATAAGTCCTCCTGACAATCACATTTTCGCCTATTTACGATTCGTGTCGCGAGTCAGGATTCTTCCATTTGTTTTTCGCGCTGGTACTTTCTCGTCGTCTTCGATCGTACCGGTGAATGGAGAAAAAGGGCGAAAAGTTCAAGTGTATACGTGTTACCCTTAATGAACGGCGCCGTGGGACGCGCATTTGTGCCCTAAGTCATCCATAAGAAATCTCGATTCAGAATGCCCTACGCGCGCTCGTCCCTCAGGATTACGCCCCCGACGCAATGAATTTACCGTTACGTGGCCGGCCGGAAATTGCAACCTTTCCCCCGATGTTCTTCTCGTACTCACCCCCTTTCACAGAACTTCTATTCACTGGCGTTATATGGGAAAAGAGCAAATAAAACGATGTCTGACTTTTCGGCGACTTCCTGAAGTACGATCACGTTCCGCCCCGAGTAGCGAGAACGGCGAATTTTTGGTGCAGCTTCTCGTGATCTCTCATGATCGTTTGTCGACGTGTCGGAAATGCAGGGCGTAGCAGGGGTCGATCGATGCCGGGGATACTGAAAATTCCCGGGGTGTAGATTCCGCGTAAATCAGTTTCGCTAAACGACTTCGCACGCCTCCCCTTTCCAACGATCCTCCGCCCACTCTTTTTTCGAACGTGGGTGGATGGGTGGGTTTTATTCGCTGTCAGGGACTTTCGATTCCGAGTTAATATTTTCTGTGGTAGTTTCCGCGAAAAACAAACCGATGAAAGATTTTATTTCTCAACGATCGATTTTTACCGAACGGAAAGACCACGGAACTTGGAATCGTTTGACAGGCTCCGGAATTTCTTTAGTTTTCCGCGCTTTTTCTTCACGACTGTTTTCCTCTTCCTGCCTCAACAGTCTTCACGAACGGACGCATTCTCTACTTGTCGAACGCGAGACGTTGGATTTTGCTACGAATAATTTTTCACATTCAGTGACATTTCTCACGCGTTTTCTTAACTCCTCCGTTTCCTCTGCTCATCGATTTTCACTGCATTATATGTTTCCCTCGAAATCGAATAAAATATTGGTTCAAATGACTTGTCGAAGGCGATTTGTTCGCACCTTCGAGTTCGCGCAAGTAGCCGATTGAATCTTTAATTCAACCATCTAAATTCCCGCTCAAATATACCAAACTAATTTCATTATGTCGATCGTTTGGAATTTCGCCTCTTCCTCCTCGAGAATCAAAGTCAATATCTTCCTTCTTAGTGTTTTTTTTCTCTACACAGTCAATTAAGATGTCCAATGGACCGCCAATTATTTTCCTTCACACCTCTCGCAAAGAAAAAAAGGAGCTAAAACGTTACATGAATTTTCAATTATCCTTCTTCGTGGTTGCCTAAACATTCTCACGGGTTTTCTTTAATTACTTCGCTTCTACGCGAGAATCTGATATGCCGAATGAATTTCCAACGATCCCTCTTGGTTTGGTCGCAATTTATTCCTCGAGTTGCGCAAAACGCCGGATGAATTTTCGATGAGTTTCACTGTCGCTCTTTCGTATTGTGGAAGTCCGGCTGTTACACTTACTCTTGATAAGGAACTGAATAATACTACTACTATAGTATCATTATGATACTTAATCAGCACTTTATAGAAGTACCGATTAAAAAATAATCGGCGGATTTTTAATTAAGCGAATTTCCTAAAGCACGATATTCATCCGTAAGTTTACCCCGCAATTTCTGGTCTAATTTCGCTGAAATATCTTTAAAATATCTCTCTCTAATATGCGTCGAAAAACTCAGGCCTCCTCTCGGAAATTCAGTTTAATTAATTATACAATTGCGTTAATTATCGCCGATTTTCAATCCGAAACAACCAAATTTTCGGCGGCTTTTATTTTAATCACTACGCAGATATATATTTTCACTAAAACACCGAATAAAATCCCATTTTGTTCTCTTCACTTCTATTCCTTCGATACGCTGAACCTCAGCCGAATCATCCACTTGAATTCATTTCTACCTTTTCACGTTTCGATTCCCATTCGGCCCTTACTCGATTCTCTCCTCCTTAATTGCCCTCTTCTCAATTTTTCTGCAGTTCGATTTTCCTCTCTTTCAATCCAAACATTTAAAATGCTCGCTCGATCGCAAGTAATAACTCTTGCTTTTCATCCTTTCTCCTTCCGCTTTCTTTTCTAATATTTCCTCCCGACTGCCTGCACTTTTTAATTATTATTCTCTATCTATTATTATTCTGCTATCTGGATGTCACAAAGCATTTTAAAGTTTCGCAAGTTTTTTCGATTTTATTGAGACGTCAAATAGCTTTATAACAAAGATGACGGCGTGACGATTTTAACTCTGCCGATGCAGCGAAATAATTATTGCACGGTCCAAGTATTGGACTATTTCTAAGTGCCACTCAAACTTTCCCAATGCTGGCGATTCCTCCTCTTCAAGGTTCGGCAAGCCTCCAAGTGGTCCTTCGTTTTTCCACTTGATGTGACTAAAGTTATCGCAAATCCCGACCAAATTCTCGCGGAAACGCTTCGCGAAAGGTCTTTCTTGAAATATTTCGATTTTCAATAACGGCAAAAGGGAGAACAATATGAGAAAATCGGCCACGATTAGTCGCGAATTGGAATACACCGAGTTCGTCCGGTGAACATATCTGTGATGCAAGGGAAATCGTATTTACTTTCGTAGCGCGCGTAATTACTCGACAACGCGGTACCAAGCTTCACGCGTGCATCTTACTGATGCCATGAAGGGAATTTTGTCGTTTGTATGCCAACCGGTGCGCTCTACGACGACACTACGAAAACGCGAACGCAAGAAAAGCAACGCGTGTCTTCGCGAAAATGAGAAATCCTCTCGTCTTAATTATCTTCGATAGGATGGTTGATTAAGAAATTTTTAAGAAATTACAGGCAACACTTAGATCGTAATTAACGTTTACATTAACAATATAATGTTTATATATGTGCTTTTATATACGATTGATTCGATCATGTGATGCCACAACTTACGTCGCAGAACGATGTTGCAGGCTTTCTCGGTAAAGTCACTGAGCAGTTTACTTTGATCAGTCTTAACAATTCTCACGCGTCAAGCCTCTGAAGTCTAGGAGTAAAAATCACAGCCAGTGAAGTGAAATTACGCTCGTCGATCATTGCCGCGATGGCGATCAGTCTCATGTGCTCTCGTATGTGCGCTTCCTATTTCTCTTTATTCTCGTCGACCTATCGTCCCGAATACTCTCGGGTACGCTAAATTATCTGTCGGCACCTGGCGCACTGCCTGTATCTGAGCAATCTGAAGAGTGCCGCCTTCTTGATACGTTTCGATCGCATTATTTCGTCCGATCGACTCTGGCTCGACGATGGAGATCCTCTCGAGGTAATGCGCGTAATGCATCCCACGGGCACGCACTTCTCGATGATTTATTCCACCCTCGCGTTTATTCCGCCCACCAAACGGCAGCGTCTGCAAAAGAAAGCATGAGAAAAATCTCGTTGTTACTGCGGCAAGAGCTTACTATCAATTGGCGACGAGTGCAATCGGTGAGGCAGTTTAATCTTGAAGAGAAACAATGACGAGACTGCACTTGTAGGAAAATATTCAACTATTAAGTAGTAACGTTATGTTTTCTTAGTATTTAACGAAAAATAAATTTTGTCGAAGAGAAAATCTCTTCTTTCCGTCTCTAAATTTTCTACACAGAAAGAAAGCTTTTTGCTGAAGTATTGGAAAATTTAGATGCAAATGAGAAAAATAATTTTGTTGATAATTGTATTGAATAATTGTATAAAACGTTTAAGTTGACTGCTAGAATATAAACATTTTTGCAGTATTGTTTATGCTTGAGTTTCCTATAATTATTTTAATGGTCCAACAAAATTATTTTCAGATTTGTTTCCTAGTTAAATTTTTAGATATTTCAACAAAATTATTTCTTTCCACGTAATAATAAAACAATAATTAAATCTAATGCAAGGGTAACAATAATTATTTTCTTCAATAGGGTGTTCAAACTTACGAAAAAGTTATTTCGAAGGTTAATCAATAATATTTTTTCTTTTCTAAAGATAAACATCTTTTTTTTGCCTCATATTATACATGTAAATAGATGAGCTTAATTAATATAATTATTAAACGTATATTAAACGTTTAACCTTCCCGAAGTTTTTTATTTATTTTTCCATTTTTAATTATAAAAAATATAATTTTTTTTCATTTTTTATTCTAAACACATTTTTTGTAAATACATAAAATATTTTTTCTCTGCGTTACGAT
The DNA here is from genome assembly GCF_001594075.2 of Trachymyrmex cornetzi. NCBI lineage: Eukaryota > Metazoa > Arthropoda > Insecta > Hymenoptera > Formicidae > Trachymyrmex > Trachymyrmex cornetzi. Next base: position 2,062,115 of record NW_017296157.1, on the reverse strand, counting down.
CATGTAAATAATTTCTGGAACTTTTTATTAGTTAAAATTTTCACAGAATATTTGATGCATAAAGAAAATTTTTACAAGGTTTGCGAGCCGAAAAACAGAGAATATGTGCTGAAATGTTAAAATAGTACAATATTACATTCATATAATTACACAGTTCGTTTTTAATAACTGTTTGTTTATACTTGTTTCAGGAAAAAAAAGTTATGATTTGCAAAACTTTTTCTGATTCAAGAACGAGAAGGAGAAGAAATTCTAAGCTTTAAAATATAAAAACAAGAAACTACTCGTTAACGCAAACAATTTCTGTTTATGTGCGATAACACAATTCATATAAACGCTCTTTAAAGAAATCCTTATACCTACTTATGTTATTAAATTATTGCAACATGTATTATATATATGTATATTCGACTAATTATTTTCTACAACCGTCTGTATACCACAATCCAATATTACCTAAGTGTTATATATGTGACTTTCGAATCTGCTGGAATTCTAAATTTGATAGCTCTATGCTACCAAACGGATCGGATGTACGAGAAGCGGAACGGTGTGCGCGAAGCCGATAGGGAATTCGGTTCAAAGACTAGATGGAATTGAACGTAGATGAATGGACAAGCCCGGGCGAGCAAAAAGGAAAGCCAGGGGTTTTGACAACAACCACTCGAATACGAAATATACCTACTCGTTGGCAGATCCTGAAAACGAAGGTCATTGATCGATATTTTCATTCAGCGCCGTTATATACATGCATATTTTCTCTAATAATCTCAATTAACATAATGTAAATGACTTTTCTCTTTCTCATTCTTCTTTTCGTTAAAAAATCGTAGGCGTCATAAATTTCATAAAAAAGTGATCATACGCAAACATATTTCTCCAATAACGAGTGTTTTTGATTACAAATAGCAAATGATGTAATTTCTAGCAATATTTTTAGTTTTATTCACACATATTGAAATGTCAACCCCTTTGGCTTTATATTTATTTAATCACACGCATAAAAGCAAAGTATTACCATATTATACACAGGCACAAACACACGCATACACATTTGCCCATTTAAATATTGTGTAATTCTGTTGGTAAAGGCAAACATATTTACGTAATGTTGCGTGAAATATAGTACTAGTATGAAAATAAAATATATATTTCATACAAGAGATATAAGATATATTTATATCGTACGTCTTTGTCGCCTTATTTATAGATTACGCCAGTTCTGCTTCTTTTTCGTTCTTTCTTTAATTACGATTGGTGCACCTGGTGCATCTGAGTGAAACGCTCGATAGGAACGTTTGACGTAATCCAGTGGAAACTCTCGGAAGTGGAATGCGGCAAGAAAAGTATATATCTTCAATAATTTCAAATTTAACAACCGTTAAAGAAGTATTCTTATACTAGGATGATACGTGTACATATAAATATTTGCAAATGTTTATATCAACATTTTGCAATATAAGAGAAAGATCATCCTTTTTTATTACTATCTGCAATATTTGCATGCCAGTTATTTGTAATATTGCAATTTGAATGAAACGGATTCCTTTATTAGCATCCTTTGGCATTGTTTTCAGATATATCAAAGAACACCTTTGTGCTTTTCATAAAAGCACAAAGAAAATTAATTAATTCTCGTTGTTAATTCATGACTTTTTCAAATTGCATGTTCGTAAAGTTTATTTCATCTGAATTTTTAGTACTTCGAACCTTTTATATTTCATTATATACGTTGCATATATTTATATAAACAATTTTATTTTTCATATTTCTTGTATTTTTAATCTCATAATTAATTATATAATAATATATTTAGTTTTAAAAAATATCAACTTTTACATTTATATGTCCTTTCTTTAAATACTATTTTTACTTATATTTTATTCTGAATGTATATGACAGTACTCGTTAATTACAAGATATAAAGGAACTCGAGACCGTTATTCACTCTTCTATTTCATTAGGTATATCTATCGGTATTATAAAACAGAGTCGCGTACAAAGCGTTAAGTGCTTGGCTATTTGCCCTTTTGTGCGCGAAATATATTTTCGCAAGTATGGCAAAGGGATTACAAGCGAGAAATATCAAACGATAGACAGAAGGCAGTAGAGAACAGAAAGAGACGTTCACGCTGCAACGGGCATATACGTATGTTTGCAGCCGGGTAAAATAGTGAAACACGAAGATATGCATGGCATCGAAATACCGAGGTATACGTGAAGTTACAGTCAGCGGAGAACTTCCGCCTATTAATTAACCTTCAGCTCTTTGTTCTCGTGTAAATACGCATAAAAGGATGCGTTAATATGCGTTATACGTAAGTTATTTTCCCTCGCCCAATTTTGTCGTTGTAACTTTCATCTCCGCTCTCTGCACGACGAACTTTCGTGAAACTTTGCTTATATTAAAACTATTATTTACCTTATATTCTGTATTCAGCTTTAAAATATTAAATTTTAAGATATTAAAATATACTCGCCTACAGTGAGTACAAAAACCGAGCCGTTATAACGTTACAATGGCTCTTTCTTTGCAAATAAATTTTATAAAATATTTTTATTTTTAATATAAAAAATCCACTGATACAAATATTTTTTTTCAGCATATGATATGTTGTTATTAAATAACGTAATATATATTTGAAAACAGAAAACAAATGATCTATTCCTATAACGAAATGATAATAAACAAAATTTCATAATTTACATGCGATACAGAAAAAAAATATCTGGATAAACGTTTCCGAATTTGAGTGATATACAGAAAGAATCTACGAACTATGAGGAGCTTCTCAGAGTCGTGTATTATGTTCATCGCGTATTCATACACCTCGGCCTGTAAAAAGAACGACCCTTTATGAGAAGATGCACGCGCAAATGAGGACGGTATAGGAATGTGCATGGCGCGACGTGTCTTTAGTATGTATGTACATGGATTTTTTTTCATCCGTTTTTATATTTACAGAAATTCAAAGCGTTAAGAAAGGCATCTTTATGAGTACAAACAAAAGCGTAAGGAAAAAGAACCGTAAATGTTAATACGTTAGATTCCTGATCTTAGCAGCTGTGTTCTGTTAGAAAGAATTGAACAATTCGGCATTTCTTTTCAACCAGATATTTTAGAGAAATAGAGTAATATAATTCAAGCTACCTCTTTTTAAATCAACAGTGACAACTTCATAGCAATGCGCAGTTCTTTATTAGGTCATAAAAGAAAAAGGAGATACATTAAGAAGAACATGATATTGCAATCGTACATATGAAAAAAATAATTTTGAAGCTGAAGTAGGTATTTAAGTATTTAGATAAATACAAATTTAAAAATAATTTTGCATTATCAAAATAATTATGCAGAAATCTTAAATACGATGAGCAATGCTGCACAAAGCAAAAGCATTTTGATATTTTAGCAACCAACTCGAGCGTCCCACATAATTATTTTGAGATTTGCATGTAGCTACTAAATTTTTAGATATTTTTCAGCAAAATTGTTCGTTTCGTGTGTATCTGCTTATAATAATTAATAACGCAGTTTCAGCTTATGATAATTAATAATGCAGCTCTTTTCTCCTAACTTGCACCGGCTGCGCCGTTATTCAATATGTAATTTATTAAAAACCTAAACAGTCAGATCTTTTTGTTAAATGTAAGCATGTGATACATTCTCAATCTTCATAATTTATGAATGCGCAACAATTACGAAACACCGACTACTTAGCGATGGGTCATTCATGAAAAATTCGAGCGATTTATAATTTTCATACAAATATAAAACTAACTCAAACTGTCCCTAACTCTGTGCACTTTCTCTAGATTGACTTTTAATCGGGGCGTGACATAGCTTCTCATTGGAGTCATGACGGGCGTCAAACCGCGTTCAGATCATTTAACGAACCTGAAAACTTTAAATTGCTACATTCAACGGCGAAAAGTTCCGGAAACGTTACCCTACCACGCCGGTATCTTTGCATTCATTTCGCCGGAGTACATAAATTTTCTTCCGTATCTTTCCGTAAGATTCGCATTCTTGATCTGGCATATAAATTTTGCGCGGCTTCGATATTGGGATCGAAGTGTCAGTTGGATCGCTTTCTTTTTCTTTCTCCTTAATCCGAGGAAAGTTTGTTCTCTCGAAGAAGCATAAGTCGTGCGAAATTACACTTCGATGATTAATAATGGGAAACAAGCTCGGAAAATCTTGGCGCGCATATCGGCGCGCAAAGTACATAATAAGCGTATGCGGCAAAAATCAATATCAGGGTCAGAAAATGAGATTGGCGCACATGCTACTGAAAAAATGTATTTTGAAATGCGTCGCGTTTTTGAAAATTTCGAAACAGAAGCGTAGGCATATTATAATACTTTTTGTGAGTATATTATCTACTTGAAAGAATTTCCGAGAGCATCTCCATTAAAAATTCCAGTAAATTAACGCCAAGATACACAAATCTTCTTATTAATATAATATTTAAAAAACTTTTTTAAATTAGAAAAATATATTCCAACTGCATAAAAAGTCTTGAATATTACATTCTTCTTAACCCTTTCAAGCATGGTGGAATCCAGATTCCCACCTCTTTGTAATTCATTTTTTGCATTTTTCAAGTAATTAAAATTTAATTTTGTTGCAAATTTTTGCTGTTTTACTTCGGTAAGATATTCGTTAGTGCAGAGAAATGTATGTTATCCGTTAATTTTTTGTTTCATTGTTTATATTAACAAACAAAGTGTAAAAAATAGTGTATTTAAAAAAAAAAATTTATATTGAAAGCAAAAAGTTACTTGATTGGGACGAAATTGGGTACTCGGAGGTTTCCGGGGTCACTAATTACGAATCTGGACTCAGATTTTCAAAATTCAAAATGGTAGATCCAATATGGCGGACAAAAAATTAAAAAATTAGTTCTGGGGCTGTAAAATGGGGTTGAGTAGGTTTTTTGGGTAGCTGATTACGAATCTGAAGTCAAAATTAAAAAATTCAAAATGGCGGATTCAATATGGCAGACAAAAAATTCAAAATTTAGTTCTGGGGCTGCAAAATGGGATCAAGTAGGTTTTTTGAATCGCTTATTACGAATCTGAAGTCAAAATTAAAAAAGTCAAAATTGCGGATCTAATATAGTGAAGTGACATTCAAAAGGCAAACAATCTGTACAGTATATGTACTGCAGATGGGGGTTACTTTACATGTTCGCTGTTTTTATTACTAACTTTTTGCTTTTCGGTCCGCCTTTTGAATTTCGAAAATCTGAGGCCAGATTCGTAATCAGCGAGCCCGAAAACCCCCGAGCAACAAATTTCAACTGAATTCTACGTAAAGAAAAATGTATGCTTAATAAAAAACGGATATGAAATAAATACAATTAACCAAATATTTCATCACTCACACAAACAAAATCTCGAAAAAGCTTATTTGTAAAAGCCGGGTAATTGTGAAACGCACAAGACGGATTGAAAGTGACTGAAGTAATCAACTGGATTGTAGTGAAAAAAAATTTGATGTGCCCGGGTCGCATTAAAACGTAATATTCCAAGACCTTGTTTTCATAATATGGAAAATACCTTAATATTGTCTTTTACTAGTAAAAAATACATGTATTAAAGAGTAGATGCACGTTTCTGTGCATTTTTTCTCATCTTATTACACTACAAATAATTATCTATTACCTATTTTTTTTATATATATTTCACCGTTTTCCATATTAAAAGTGTTCGTGGCACCATAGATCACACATTGAGTACTCATGAGAAAACAAGTCAATACAAATTAATATACACTAAAAAAAAATTCTGGTTAAAAATGGACGAATCAGAATTCTCTCTCTCTCTCTCTCTCTCTCTCTCTCTCTCTCTCTCTCTCTCTCTCTCTCTCGTTAAATTTATTAAAATTCTAGTTGAGATAACCGGAATTCTGGTTAATACAATATTTCTGGTAAAATCTATCAGAATTCTCATTTTTATTAAAATAATTATATCAATCAGAATTCTACCTATCTCAACTAGAATTCTAGCAGATTTAACTAGAAAATTCTGATTCATCTATTTTTTTTACTAAAATTACTATTTAATCCAACCAGAAGACTATTTTTCTCAGTGTATGCGCTAGAACGGTAGTTTAGAAGCTTAAGCAATTAATTTTATTTTACCTTTTAAGTTTTGTATTCTATCTACTTATTGATTAATATAGGTTTATTTATGGATTTTTTATTCCATTAGTTATAGTTATTAATTGTAGTTTCGTTATATTCAGTGACTATGTTAAGATTGTGTAAATTAATTGAAATTCCTTTTCAACGTTTATCACTGTTAATTCTTGAATAAACCTACTTTTTTATTCAGCTATTCGCAGTAAATGATATTTGCAAATATTTTTTTAGTCGCACTTTAAAAAAAAAAAAATTTTAATAAAGCCTACTAACTTTCAAAAATAAAAAGAAAAAAATTGTTTCTTCTTAAACATTATATATATATATATATATATTCAACTCACTCTTAAAAAATAATGTAATAAAAATATAAATTCAACTGTATGTAAAATATTATAAGAAACAATAATAGTTATTTAATTATGATACGCGGATTATCTAATACAAATTTTTTATTTAAACGCTGCATTAAAGTGCCATAAGCATGCAGGCAGAGATATTTTTGTAATGGTTGCAAAGCTAAAACAGACCTCTTTGGATTTGTCTTCAGCTTGAACCTCGATCCATTACGGAATAGATTCGCTTCCCTAGTGAATGCTACTTATTTAATTTAAAGCGTAACTTCGGCGAAATGACGTAAAAGAAAGGACAACGAGGAAGAAGGAACCGGTGGCGTCTTAGCGAAAGTTTGTGTAGCCTAAATTGCAACTAAACGAGAATCTGAAAGGATTTACCTCGTCGAACGAGATCGTTAGTGTACGATGTTGCACAACTCCTACGCTAATATAAATGCAATTAACAATATTTCTTGTAGTTCACAGTAAAAGGTAAAATTAATTAATTTATACAAGCATAACGTAACGTAAAAGCAAACACTGAAATTATTATATTAATGCAAAATTAATTATTTGTAATATATTTTAATACATACGGCATACCTGCGGTCGTTTTGAAAAATTTCAAAAGAAAAATGTGTTTGTTTAGCAAATAGCTATTTAACAATTAGCTGAATTTTAATATTATTAATTGGCCTTGATAATTTTATAAAAACAGTTTAATAAAAAATCGAATATTACATTTATAATTGTTTAGCGTGTTACTAACGTATCGTACGAATTAACAGAAAATGGTATACACGGCATAAACCGTAACATAATTCAACTGACACTTCTACAATGCCAACCATGTATAATACTACAAAGACAATTAACGAACAATTTAATTGGTACGATTATTTCCATGACAATTATAATCCAGCATTTTAATCCAGCTCAAAGTCACTGTGATTATTCATTGCACACGCAATTACGGTGATTCTGCATTACAGTAGATGATAACTTGCCGGGAGCTCGTTTCACTTCGTATAGCTCGCCTCGAATACAAGTGCGAAGTAGCACAAGTCGGAGAAGAGGTCGACGTTGATGTTATGACGCTTAGAGGAGCCAAGTTGGCTGGCGAGTCGGGTTAACGGGAAAAACAATTGTCAGCTAACTTAAAGCTCTGGAAATGTTATTAACGGCACGCTCAATAGGCCTCTGGTTCGTTTGTTCTGTGAATTGTGAATTCATCAGAGCGCATCCAAGCGCATTGTCGTTCCGCTCGAATCGATGCATGATCGATTAAACCTAATCGAGCGGCGATCAGCGACCGTTCGAGGTCAGAAGATATATTCGCAAAACGTATAAACAATTGTCATACGTTACTTAAATGTATATATATATATAGTACATCAGACAGAGAAAATATTAGAGAAACTTGAGAAATAAATCCGCATTAATTAAAAAATCTTAAATTTGCGGAGAATAATCTAGTCTTGTTATCAGTTCGCGAAAGTTAATTAAAAAACCGTAATTGAATCGTGCAGAGAATAAAAAGTTTCACATAAAATGCGATTATTAAAAGAAGCCAAGAATATTCCGTCATCCAAATTAATTGACGTGTTATTTTACTAAGATTACCTTCATTAGATACATATCTCATTATTCCTGTTCGCATATTGTAAATCCTATTCAAAGTTATAAATAATAAAAGAAAAAAATAAAAAAAAGATGACACATATTTTCTACACTTACATTGCGTGATAATGAAAATTGCAACCGAAATAATAAGATTCAAATAAGGAAATTCGAACGATTTTCAATCGCAATTCTGACGAGTGAAAGAAAAATATCGTTAAAAGTTGCCGCTTACTTTGAATCGTAACAAGGCGAGAAACAGCCTAAGAAAATATTATCAGATTTTGTAAGGTGATTATTGAAATTGTGCAATGGCGGTTTCTGATAGAGGCGGTTGTGATGGACTAAATCAAAGTGCACGGAATGTAATTATGGTGCATCAAGGCATAATGATTTGTGTAGTGAGCACATAATCACTGCACGATTGATAGGATAATTAATCCCAAGACCTAATTCAATATCATCGAATATTCACACAGAAAGAACAATATTTTGCTGAAGTGTCTAAAAATTTAAGTAGATATAACCTTGAAAATAATTTTGTTAAACCATCAAAATAATTATGTAAGAAACTAAAGCATGATGAGCAATGCTACAAAAAAAATTTGACGTTCTAGCAATCGAAAATTTAAGGTTGCTACATATTTATGTTGATTATTTATGATAATTAATTTTAGATCTGTATTTAGCTAAATTTTTAGATGCTTCAGAAAAATCGTTTTTTCCGCATGTTCGGTAATTAAGTGATAAGCAGTTAATAATTATCTCACATTTTGTGCGAAGTGAAAAGATCTCATTTTGATATTAGAAAATTTATTTCCAAAGTTTCACTGAATAATTACGATGATTACGTAAAACGTTTGAGAAACTGTGATAAATTAATAATGCGCATCGTAACGTAGCGTTAATTTCATGGCAGTATAGCTTAAATCGTGGACGCGTCAACAAATGGTGTGCCCGGGAGTTTAATTAGTATACAAAGCGCGTAGTTAGAGAGAAGTTATTACTCTCGTTCTATAATGTCGTGGTATTATTATCATCTTTACGAATTTAGCGCTGAACTTTCGCCGTCCGATTTTCTCGCGAATATGTAGCGGAATATATCGTTCGCATAATTGTTATTGAACAAGTCGCATTATGTTGTAATAGGTGACATAGTTTAGTAATTAGAGTTTGCTTCATTTATAGACATTACCTTGTTGGCGAATTATTAAATGGCTTAGGAACAGGTCTACTAAACTTCAGCGTCATTCGCCATATCGTAATATGCAAATTGGCGTATCCAATTTCGTTTCTTGGATAGCCACAGATAATTACCACTCGAATATTCTGAGTATGTGACACAATAATCAATTGCCTGTCAATTAGCTTGAAAATTAATACGAGAATTAATATATCCGGCATCAAGTTTATTTTCTCACTACTTTATATAATAAAGTCGATATCATTTAAAATTATAATTTAGCATCCTAGTGGAAGAAAAAGAAAGGCATAGGAGGAGATAAATTAAAAAACTATTTAAACAAAACATTAACGTAGCATTAACTATATACGTAATAATTTAATGCTTAATAATTTTCAACATAAATTGATGAATAAATAATAAAGGTATATATATATATATATATATAAAATATAGGATATACATTTATGACACACATAATTGTATATTATATATTATATCAACACGTAATTATTTTACGGTAAAACATGATATTAAAATAATGTAGTTTCACTAAATATCCAATTATATAACAATAAAATAGCGAAAAAGGAATAATTATAATAATTTTCCAAATGAAGGAGTATCTCAAATATACCTAATAAAAAATAAAATTTAATAAACAAAATTTAAGAAAGGAAGGTATCTAAAATCGATATTGCGAAAACTGTTCAGAAGAACACATCATTATTCTCCTTATCTGAAGTTTATTCTATTCCATTTTCTAACTTCATTCTCTAACTCCGTATATCGAATTATACCGCATGAGAAGTTCATCCTTCTCGAATTCCGGGTGCAAACTCTTTCACCCGATTCCGCTTTCTGATCCGCGGCTAGCAAAGTTATTCTCGAAACTTCGTAGCGGGCGTATGGCGCGCTCTTTCGTTATCCATGATAATCAAGTCTATTAACGAGATTTCCGCGAGATCGGAAAATTGCGATTTTCGCGAAATCTATTTCGCGTTTTATCGCGGAAGTAATTCTAGCGAGAATTGCCAATCGCATAAAAATTCTTGAAGTCGCTCTTTTCATATTTCTCTGCGACAATCTTAGAATGTAAAAACTTTGCGAATAAAATCGTACTGCTAATATTAAACGTTTATAACATGTATACGGAAATACTTTAAGTCTGCGAATTGGATTCTCATATTTATATTGTAAAAAGAATTGAGTAAAAAAAATATCGATAAGATATGTATATATTTATGTAATTTTATACATATATTGATTATTTCTCTCTTTTTTTTACACGCAAATCATTCAAAAAATTAATTTTATTTGAAAATAAATAAAATAAACAAACATTAAAACTTGAATTAAAGTACATTTGATTGACTTTTTCCTCACGATTTATATAAATTGTAGAACGATTTCTCTGAGAAGACATATGTACGCGTATATGTGCTCTTAATTTACACAAACTTGCTTAATTTACGCAAATTTCCATCTATTATATATAAACGCATCCCGTTTCACTCTCCTGTCTGCCTCTACTTCGATCAACCAGAGGGTTTAAAGCATTTAATACCCTTCATGTTAGGCTGAAGATAATGAAGGATACATGCTACAACCTACATCCATCATTATATACCACATTTATCACTTGTTGCGTTAATAAAATGTTTTTGGAAACATGAACTAGAAATTACGAAATTCACGTAATAATATTGTTACAATTCTTTCTTCGTTTATTTGTATAAAATGTTTCGTATTTCTATTTTTGCTTTATCATGTAAATGTTTGATAAAATAATAATATATGTGTAATATATAAGAAAGAAAAAGAGAGAGATGTATTTAAAAAAATTATTTTTGTTCCTTAGAAAAGTATGCTTTTTGTATTGTGATAAAATTAATTCGATAGAGGATAAAATAAAAACTTTTCAAAAATGATATATATAGGAAATATAAATTTAAATATTCAAAGAGACAGTAAAACGAGTGCATATCTGTCGATAAGAACCAGTCGATTATTTACCACGGAAGCGAATATTATTTTGTCGTATCGTTATATTTGTAGAACCCTCTAGAATCTAGAATTTTCATAAATGTGTTTGTTTGTACGCAGCATAATCCTCAGATTTTGTCCCGTGACCTTTTCACGTTTCTGTACACCCCTGGCAATAAATCTCTTCCCACACGTTTCTTGACGTTTGGGTCTTCTTTATTCTTCGTTAACCTTATTATAAAGCTAGTTATAGGAGATTCAGTTTTCTTATCTTTGTATAGTTATACATCGACTGTCTAAATTGCTTGTTGGTTTAACCGCTTTTTTACATCTTTTTTTCTAGATTTCCACTAGGATCATTTTATTGAAATGCTCTCCCTCTTCTCCTTCTCTTTCTCGCAAAGTAGATGCTTTCAATTCCGAATAGATCTAAAATGCTTATAAGAGTCATAGCCCGTCGAAATCCATAACGAAGTCGATTCCGATTAAGTAGGTAAATGCAGATATAACCGGATGTACATATCTTCGAGCAAATGAGGTTGACGGTTTGAAACAAGATAAATACCTACAGCATGAAACGATATTTACCCATAACTAGCTTCAAACCCCGTGATTTCTGCAAGTCTGCATTTCCTCCAATGATGCACGATGGCGTAACCACATGATACAACGCAAGAGCATTTCCAGAAAACTTATTTACCTTGTCAAATGTTAATAACCGACTGCTTTATTAACGTTATATATTTTTATTTAATTGTTAATAATTCTATATATATGTATATAAATATACACACAAAATTTTGTAAATTACAAAAATTTATGAAAAGCAAGCAAAAAAAATTAGGAGTTGAAAAGACGTATAGTTACATATAAGGTATTTAAAAAAATTATTCAGCATTTATAAGGTATATAATATATATATACATTATACTAAATAAAAAAAACCTTAACAAACATGAGTCGAAAGTTTAACTGTTTCTGAAATATAAATTGCATTTTTGTATGTTACCATCATAAATAACTTACTGGCTTCTATGTGTTGTATGCGATATTTACCTCAGTATTTATAAATCGTGTTCTAAATGTTAATAAAATGTCGCATTCAATTTCTATACATACTTCAAGCATAACAGAAGATTTCATAGACAATCAGTTAGTTGTCATTAACGCGATTGCAGATCTATATATTATGATGATTATAGTGATTACATGACTATAAAATATCGTGCTAAAAATGTCAAATTACTTTAGTTAAGAAATGGCAGGTATGCGTTTTTTGTATGATAGTGTTAACGGAAATGCCAGGAAGTGTTATTCATAATGCTAACGTAAAAAAATATTTATGTCTCAGAAACGGTTAAGCTTTCAACCTATGCTCATTAAAATTTTTTTAGTCAGTATAGTATGCATCATGTAAATGCTGAGCAGTTTTTTTATTAACAATATACATATATTTTCGCAAAATAAAAGCATAATTTTTCTTATTTTCTTTAGTATTTTGTACAATTCTCTTATACTCATTATATACTTTATACACATTTCAATGTATATAATATCAATATTACGTCAATTCTTTAACACAAATTAAATATAAAATAAAATATTAAATCTGATTAATAAAAATAATGTTACATTTTATAATATTATGTTTTTATAATGAAGAAAGGAGAAGAATTTAACGTCGTGCATTTTAAATTTTCATTTCCTAGAAAATTCTAACGAGATTTTACGTTTTCAGTATTTTAATCAGACGATAAGAGTCTACAGAGAAAGATAGAATGGAAGTAAGAGAGAGATGAAAGGTTAGATTACAATATGGTAAGTGATTAAAAACAGAGTGTCACTGCGAGACTCTTAAAAAGAGGACAATAATGAAACACAAAAAGGTACCAATTTTCCATTTAAGTGCCGTATCAATAACATCAGCGTTAAATAAGCGTAAAATAAAAAATAAATATCGTTCGAGAAATTATTCCATTCACATTTTACACTCTACATTATTTTCTCACATAATTAGCTTCAAGCTACATTTATTCCTGCGCATATTTTCAATTCATTATCATAAAATAACCAAAGGATTTTATCGTAATTTATATCGTTCATACGGATATCAAGAATTACAGTATTTTATTTCATTCGTCATTATTGTAAGATAGTTATTATAACTGCGCAAAATGTTCAAAAAGAAATATTAAGTGTGGACTTTGAAAACAGCTTCAAATGGCGTAACAATAAAGTAAAAGAATATGAATATAGTAAATTTCATAAAACGCTTCGTTTTACATACAAACTTACTATTTCAATCTATATTCGCGAGAAATTTTTATAGCCTTTTTCGGTAATATAGTTTAATTCTTCATAAAAAAGTCAGGAAACTTGAAAAAATGTTGTAAGTAAATTTAACTTAATTTAGATTGGTATATCTCAAAGACTGAAAACCTATATTCAATATTCAGGTAAATAGTGAGACTATGCTTCATTGTAGCGCATCATGATTTATCGAGTTTCTCTTCCTTATAGCAACGAATGGATAAATAACTTCCGCGATGGGGTTCTCCACAAGAAATGACAATCCATAGAATCACAGGTAATTCCTGGTAACAACCAATGACGAGAATTGTGAGCAGTACAACATAGAAACCAGTCGCCTACCGAGATGTGTATAATCCGGACTGTGATAACCGCGATCTGCCCATGATCCATCTGCGCATGTCCTGGTAATTTTTTCACAAACTCGGATGAGACAGAGAGGAAAGTTTGACGATCAAATGTACGGATCAAGCAATGCGAAGCAGAACGGTGAGCGAACGTCAGTAAGGCCCGAAGGCAGTCACTAACCTTCGGCAAACTAAGTTACCGGTTTCCTCCTCGGGAAGTAAGTATAGTAAAAGAGAACGCCGCATCTAAGTTTTTGCACTCACCACCCTGGCTTTTAGACAGATTTTTCTTATCCCGACCGCAACAATATAATAGAAGCATTATGGAAGCATTATACATGTAATAAATTACCTATGACAAATTCGTAAATATTTTTTTATAGGACAGAGCGTAAATAATCTTATACATTTATAGAATTATAAATGAGATTACACTAAGGAATAAATTAGAAAAAAATTATCGATGATATGTCATGATTTTTAATGTGATTCATCTAACCAATTTTATTATATTATACGTTAATTTTTAATAAGCACTGAAATGAATCGTTTTTTCACAACTGTCGATATCAATTTGTCGCTTACATGATATATTTGAAATGAATAGAGAAACAATATTGCACTTCTGTTATCTATTTGCCTCCTGAAAGTAAACTTATGGAAAAGTATTTTATTTTCAGTTATATAATACTTTTTTATAAATAAATCTCTCTTTAATTTTTTTCTTTATGGAAATATCAATCTGATTTTACTGAAGAATCTGAAATATTTCTTCACGGATTTTCTCAAAGTAAAATATATAATTCAACGTAATCTACATTCTAAATGAGATGTAACAAATTCTTTTTCTTTTCTTTTATGCTCTTTTCAAATTACATCTCTTAAAATTTTTGTTGCAGATAATATCAAACAGTACCAACATATTATATTTTATATGTATATGCATATATAGATGTCTTAAATGCAAATATTTTTCTTTTATTGTCATACAAAACAAAAAACATTACAGAGTAGCTGAAAGAGACACTAATCGTAATATTTCATCTTTTTGTTTTTTTTTCACAGTATTATTTAATAATACAAATGTCGCAATATTTAATTCTCTTTCGCGCTTTATCGCTGTCTACTTCAATTACCGTTCGTCGTAACTTATCGCGACTTCCGTTATTTTACTCATTTATCTTCGGTAAAAACCAGCATTTTTCCATGATGCATCAGCTGAACAAACATGTAAAATAATGAATTCGTCATGTTGAATTCTAGTTTTATCAATATAAACGAGGATACTCAATGATATATTTTAATTTTTCCCGAGAGAGAGAGAGAGAGAGAGAGAGAGAGAGAGAGAGAGAGAGAGAATTAATATTTACTACATTCCTTATTTTTTGGTTGATTCTCTCTTGCTTTCCTAGGTTGATTCTCTCTTGCTTTCCTAGATTGTTTCCCCTTTATTAGTCTTGATGAAAATTCATTAAACAAATATTAATCGCCGCAGCTAGTTTTTTAAATATCCTTTTTTGCCGATGTATGAAGCCATTTCATTTTTTGAGCAACTTGAACGAATATTCAGTAGAATGATCATTACATTAGTCAGACAACTAATACAATCCAGTCATTATTTCCTTGTGTTTAAAAAAAGTTTTATGTAATGAGTTGTAATACATATTTAGCATATATGCCATTTTTTTCTTTTGGTAAAAGAATCAAATTTTTCGTTAATGTTTGTAACTAAAGATCCAACACACTTTTTATAAAGAAACCAGCTTCTGCCAAATTGACTGAATTTTTTATATGTGGTTGCTTTTATGATGCTGATCAAAAGTCTCAATATCATGACTTCAACTTTTACAGTAATTAATAATCTGGATTTAATAATATGGGGACAATAAATATTAAACGAAATAAGTATAGTACGTAACTTATTATGATATTATTTATAAAAAATAAAAATTTTAATATAATGTTTTTTTATTGCGATTTTTTAATGAAATTGCATATTCAAAGATTTATAAAGACAGGAAAAAAAGAAAATATATTCTTTTCTTGGAAAAAAAAATATTCAAAAAGAAAAAACAGTATCTATTTTATTATACATTTCATATTTTCTCTCGCCACTATATAACATAAAAATATCCCAGGTGACTGTTCCCGAGTTAATAATATGTCATTGTATATATGATACTCGTCGTGATATGACGTTAAAAAAGGTGTCACCAGAAAATTTGAAGAACTGTTCCAGAAATTTGAGAACGGCAACATTCAATGCGTTCCTTTCAACACACGTCCCTACGCACACTACACGCATATAATATGTAGCCTTTTTCGTCTCTCATCTCCAACAGAATTCTTTCCGACGTTCTAAAATGTTTACCATGTAATATTCTAAGGAAATAGATTGTCCCTGCGGTACTGGTAAATAAAATGGAAATGTGCGATCGCTTGTGCGTCCCTCATCGCTATCCGAGACGAGATTCAAAGAAAAGTTTCTCTACAACGCTGGCAGACGTGCCTGTCTCAGTTTCATTTTTCTCTCTCGTTCTGAATAAATAAAATACTTGGCCTCCGACGTACTGAGAGAGTATCATGATATTAATACAATTTATGAAACTACTTAGTTATGACAAAAATGTCGCTACATTCCAGTAAACGAGGTGTTGCTGAATGAAATAAATGCATTTGGAGAAAAATTAAAGAAGATTACGCTCCTTACAGCGCGTCTTGCGCTGATAGATTTTACAAAGAAAAATATAACGACTGTACTTGTATAAAGAACTTAATGTTTATAAGTATAAGAAATTACTATTAAGTAATTTTTTATTAATTAGCGAAGCGTTAAAATTACAATTAAAATCAAACTAATCTGATATTGGTTAACTTCTATCTAAAGCTGTTAAATCTGAGAAAATACGCTTTACAACTTAATGTTTATATAATTTTTACATAATTCCGATGATCGTTTATATTCCACGTGGTAACTTCTACAGCTTTCAAAATTCTTTTCTCAAGTTTCAAAATATTAGTGAAGAAAATACGATAATATTAAGAAAAATCGAAACTTTGCTATAAACGTGCATTTTCAAGAAAACGGTCGTCTTAGAGTTGAACCCCGATCAATTCCACCGGCTATTTTAATGCCGCTATTCTCTCTCTTTCACGTCTGCATCTAATGCCCATTTCCGCCTGACGTTCCTTCAATCCTGCTCTGCATGCGCACTCCTTATCCTTCCGCTTTGCACGTGGTCTTTCACCTGCCTATCAAATGAAGGAAATTGCGCACTGTGAGAAAATATTTGCTTCGCAACGTGATATATCCACGGAGGTGCACTAGTCAAACGACAATAATTCACACTGGATACGCGAACGGGAAATTATCTCGTGTCATCCTGCTGGTCGTAATAACGTGGATTATAGTAATCCGAGGAAAGTGTCCAATCGCAGTTTTTCCTCGCTAACAAGATGCGCGCGGACAGCTACGCGAAATTTTTTATCGGACGTGCCTTTCCATAACAAGTAAATTATAAAAGACGTATCCGTAAAGAAAAAGAAAAGAAACAAGACTTTAACACAGAACCGGAGATGCACTGAAACAAATGGGATATTTGTTAATAAAAATTTAAAAAGAAATCGCTATTCTCTTCGTCACTTTAAAACTTTTAGCATCTCGAACGTCTTTATTAATGAAGTTTTGAGAGTTAAATTTTTACTAAAGTAAAACGCGCGAAAAAACGTACAAAATTAAATTAAATGCTTGTTCTTTCTTAGATTATTCGTCAGTACCGTTCAATATTAAATAAATCTGTAATTAAATCTTTATTGCAATTTTAATATATGCGTTAGTTAGAAAGAACAACTTCCATTAAAAATATTATTATTGTTATACAAAATAATTGAAAAATAATATTATACAAGATAAAAGTAGGCGGAAATATGAATTTTATTATATTGGAATTGAGACATTGGAATTTTACTGGTAGAAAATTACTTCTATTTAATTTCAAGATTTACACTCTTCCATACATATTTTGGTACAACAAGTAATATTCGTTAAGAAAAGAAAATATGACGCTCTCGAGGAATGTTGTATAAAAAATTTCGTCTTTTTTCCTGTACAAAGGCATGCAATAAAGCCCAAAATTGCCCCGTATCGTGTAACTCGTAATCCTCACTTGTTTATCGTGTACACATAATCGCATTTCGGCGTCAATGATTTCGCTAGTAAGGCTAATAAAGCAATGATGATACCGTGGTAACTCCACGGGGATTAACAGATGAGATATTTTTGTGAAACGAAAAACACCGGTCGATGAAGGCGTGGGTTTCAGAGGGCCATTGATAGGCTCTGCTTATTATTCCGCGGCTGTAACCTCGAGATCGGCATGAATAGAGGAGCAAATCGGCGGAACAAATTTCCTATAAAGCTGAACTAACGCAATAATATCGGTTTCAAAACTTACCGAACGTACAAAGCATCACGCACAATGGATCTTATTATTCTTTATTTAAAAAGAATTGAAAAAGAAGGGGGGAAGAGAGAGAGAGAGAGAGAGAGAGAGAGAGGGAGGGAGAGAGGAGCAAGAAATCATTATTCATTTAGCACCCTGGGAATAAATGTCCCTGAAACGCTTTTAAAAATAAAAATACAGAAAAACATGTTAAAGTAAAACTTTTGAAAAATTATCAAATGCCAAAGAACCTACAAAGAAGCATTCAGAAGGTTATAAAAAAAGAAAATAAAATAAAAACCATTTAGTAAACAATATTGGTCATTAAACGATATGCTTTTGACATCAGTAACTGGAGAAGAACAGATAAGATAAGCATAGAGTTTACGTTTAAAGATGAAGAGAGAGGATTCATTTTAAATGTCAGAGAGAATTTTGTTCCAGAATTCCGCAGCAACGCATTTAAAGAATTTTTTGAAGAATTCAGTATGAAAGAGATAGAATTATTCGTGATAAAATTGTGTACAAAATTAAAAAGCTTTAATGTTTATGAAATAAAAGTAATACAAAAGGATTTTACCTCATTCTTTTAAAACAATTTCTTTTAAATAGATAATTTTACAAGAAAGATTGCTTTAAAGTTTTAATAGTTCTAATTAAAAAAATTAGTGTAATTAGAAATGTATTAAATTACATGTAGTAGAAATAACACCACGTTTTGTAACGTTTTAAAACTATTATGTTTTTGTACTCTAACCTGCTTTAAAAAAATATAAAAACACAAATATACACTGTTCGTTTTTATGTGCTGTTTTATTTGTAATCATAGTATTTTAGGCTTATTATGAAATATATATCGTGAATTTTTAACTAGCTTTAAATTTCTATTTTTTCTGTGTATGAGCGTATGATTGCAATTTTAATGCTTTTATTCAAAACCGATTATATATCGATGAGGTAAACACTTAATCTTCCGTTAAAGATTATAAAACTTTTAAAAAAATTTAAATTGCAAATATTCACTTTTTTGAAATATTCATATAATACTTTCTTTATATAAAATAAACCTTTTATTTTGTGATATAATATATGCAAAGGAAAGGTGGATTAAAAGCCCGATAAACAAAAACATAGAAGTACCCCGAGGTCGCAGAAACTTGGCGTCAGCAATTAAGACTTATATTGATTGGTGATCGATAACGAAGGTAATCGCCAAGGATAAGAATTCAACATTGTGAGGAATTTAAATAAATTTTACTATAAGCGCAAACAATTATATATAGGTCGACGTATAAATTAATAGCAAAAACTATTTAAATTGGCTATGCAAAGCGCTGCTAATCAGATTTTAATCTTTTACATTAGATCAATAAAAATGGCACATGCAGTCAATCAAATTACTAATTTACATTAACTTCCTAGCAGTAATATGAATTATCCGATTTTGCTTCACAACTGTAGTAAACCTTCAATAATTGCGTCAGCAGCGCACGATAAATAAACTTTATTTCCGACTTCAGACAACAAAATGTATCTCCGATAAGCGGATAATCTCTATTCAACTAACAAATTGTGAATGGAATTTATTAATTAGATCGATAATCGCCCATTTGTCATGAGATGATAATAAAATGTCAATTTCTCTGAAGCTGAAAATTGAAAAATATTCCGATTGACAATTTGTGAATAATCAAATCTATATATCATGGACAATCAGTTAGGTAAAATAAATGCTCGAGTTAATTAATTAAAACATGTGGCAGATAGTCATTGCATGCACAAACAATTAATAATGTATGACATAATATGTCCATTTTGTCGCACATTATCATTAATCTTTTTAATCTTTAATCCTTATTGCAATACAGGATCTTTATTCTGTAAATCTTAACGACAGTAACGATATATATTGTCGTTGCACAGCTTTTTTAAAATGTTAAAATCTGCGCAATAATAACGTAACAATATCGTTATTAAAAGTCATTAAAAGTTACAGAAAATAAAATAACAAAATTTCGAAATTAAGTGACAAAAAGAGTATAAGAGAAATAGACAACGCAGTGCACGCATGTGGTAAAGTACCAGTAAAACTGCTGCTACAAAGTCTACTAGTAGACCAAATTGGATATAAAAAGTGAGCAGAGCAAGGAGCAAAAACATTACACGTGAGCACACGCATTCTCTAAATTCTTCGGAGTGAGATTTCACTTTTTAAATCTTATTCCAAAGAATTTAGAGAATGCGTATGCTCATGTTAATGTCTTTGCTCTTGGTCTGCTCACTTTTTGCGAGCAAGAGTAGCAATATTTTCATTTTTTTGAAGTGCAGCGAGATTTCATTTTTTTAGAGCAAAATTCATTCCAAAAAATTTAGAGAGCACAATATACAAAAATTCACACATAACACATCAAATTATCGTAAGCCCTGTCATGAATAAGTTTACCGCATCGCACAGAGAATATTTTTTCTCCTCGTTTGAGGCCACTTGAATTTCCTCCGGCGAATTAACGCGGCAGCATTTAGCGTACCATTCGGAAATTCATCGATATTCACGATGATTGTCGTAATTCGTCATTCGATACAGTCACGCAAAATAGACGTCGGGATATCACCGCGCCCTAAGTAACGAACGAACAAACGAGGAAAAATCGCGCCTATGTTCACGCTCATTAATCATTCTTAGCGTTCGTACCTTTTCGTGAGATTCTTTCTTTTCTTATCGCACTTTGGTTAGAAAACAGTTTCCACTTGTTTTTCCAGTATAATGACCAGCACGGCTTGTTCCCCCGAGTTTGTTTTGACCGACGCAATAAAACCGCGAGCTACTTTACAAAAACGGAGAAAATAGATTCGGGCGGGGAAAACGCGCGAGTGTTTCCCGACACCAATCTAAGATAGTCTTTACTTTCCGGAGCGAACGCATGAAGTTTTTCGCTCAGTTCATGATTAAACTTTAGATATTTCTCGAATTTATCAGGCAGCACGACTGGTACAAACCTTACGAAAAATACGCAATATATCTTCAATCCTCCAACCTCTGCCAAGCAAATTACGTTTTTGTTTGATAAAACTACATTAAAAATTCTTGATACCGTGTGATCATTTTTTACTTCACGACATTGAATAAACACAGATATATTTCCTAACGTAAGTTATTTTAATAGTCCTTTACGCTTTAGTACGTATTTTTCCTGCGTTTCCCGTCGCGCATAGTAATTTTATCCGTATTTAGTCAGAGATTAAATTACGAAGAACTACAATTCCAAGAAGAATAATACAATGAAAAGTATTCAGAACAGATGTCATCGTTGTATTCTATGATAGTAATTACGTTTGTCCTGAGTTGTTTCCCAACTGGTACAATAACGTCTGGCTCGTGTTTTGTAAGAAGGTACGAGTGGCAGATAAATCAGCACCCTTTGATTTACGATGTCAATTTTCCAATTCGGCAAAATCGCGGAAGTTAAAACGCCATTAATTATCAAATTCAAGTAAAACAGGTAAAATTAAACAGTAATGTAGAAACGGTGCCAAATGTAATTGAGGACTTTTTCATTTTATAAGCACTATGGATTTAAAAAATGTATATAGAAAAAAATATATAACACATTTTGTTTTTTTATTTCAACTAATTACACATGAAAATTAAGTGTTTTTCAACGTTTTCGACAAATAACAAAATTTGTACCGGTTGTTTTTTAGCAGCAGCTATTTCGAATGTTACTGAAAACGATAGGTACTTACAAAACATTTCGTCGTCGTCCCACGACGGGAATTACCATAGTCTACAAGTAGTCCGCAGTCATCGTAATAAGACCGCGTTTGAGTTTTCAAGGAGATAAATTCAAGAAGCGTAGAAGCATAAAGTCTTTTCACTGTGATGCGCAACCCATACAAATGATATTATGACTAAATTCTCTTTACCGTGTTAAAATATAACTCAAACATACAATGTAATATTTAATTTTAGTCTTATTTAATATTTTAGAAAGAAAAAAAGAAGAGAGAGAGAAACAAAAGAAAAGAGAAAGAAATTTACTTGGCAAGAAAGCCTATATAATAAATTTCCATATAAATGTCAATTTTATCATATTGTTTATACAACTAAATTTGAAGATTATAATACAAATCCTTTTAATATATACTGAATCTAAAGTGGAATCTGTGCGAAAATTGCAATTTATCACGCATGTTAAATTTACATTCATGCTAAAATCATTCTCGGATTAAATAAAATATTCAGTCATGAACAATTTGTATTAAAAAATGTTGGAAAATTTATGTTAAATTTAACAAATTTCACGTGTCCCAAACAGTTGACTCAAATTTTTTTGTTAATTTAACACAAGATGAATATATTAAAAAATAATACAAATAATATAAAAAAGAAATTAACACAAAAAAGGTAATACTGACACAGTTTGTAATCAAAGCTGTGGAAGCATATTTTTCAGTAAAATTAACATTTATGACATTTTAAAGTTACACGCATTCGCACGCATTTTATCTATTTATTTTACAATTTACGTTTTAAACGACATTATTTTTATGTTGTTTATTACTTACTCATAAACTATTATTTCGACACTAAGAAATATTGAATAATTTAACACAAAATATGAATCACATTATGTTAAATTAACTCTCGATTATGTTAAAAATTCAATACAAGATTTTTACAAAAACTTGAGACTTTTTTAACACTATCAAACTATTTTCTTTACTGTAACGAAAATCAGCTGTGAAGATTGAGATCGTAAAAGATCTCTAGAAAAGAATGAAACGACACGAGCAAGTAGTCAGTGATCAACATAGTCAGACATCGTTCATTCGCGTTTATTCGCTGTTTTTACTTACTTAACGACACTGCATCTCTCGACATCCTCTTGACCATTTCATTCTGCAGTAATCTGAGACTATTTAAAGCAACCGACTTTTATACCACTTGCTTCACACTCCAAAATTTATCGCATCGAATTTAAATCTCTACGATCTAAAATCGATATCGTCTCCTTCGCTATTTCTGCCCTTTTTACTTTGGCGTTGGGTCTTGCATATTTGCTTTTTCATCGGCGATCTCTCGCGATTCAGAAATCCTCTTTCGAGATTCGGGGTACGTTCGCGGGGCACGAAAAATGCGTTGACTAATTTAAAGATCAGAGGATTCGAAGCGCTCGTGTGAAATGCGGCGTCTCAATGTTCGCGACGAAAAGAAGAAGGACAAACAGTAAAAAGGAGGGAAAAAAAAGAGACAGAGAGAAAAAGGGGAAGAGGAAGAAACCCGGCGAAGTCCCGAGGGACGATCGAGAGGAACGAGAGAGAATCGTCCCGGACGCGTCGCGAGTGACGAGCGCACTGAGGATCCGGGCGTCCCGTGCGATTTCAGCCGCATGCGCGATGCAGGACGCAGGCACGTCGCCGGCTCCCGAGTTTTGTGTCCTGCTCTGTCCCGCTAGCGCGAATCCCTCATCTTCGCAGACCGTCAGGATCTCAGGATGGGCATGAGAAGCGCGTGGACGTACATATGTCCTCGGAGGATTCTACACTCGACACAAAATGCGAATGAATAAATCAAGGCAATGGTCAGGAGAAGGGAAGCCAGGAACGAGTCTCGAGAATGATATGATTAAGAGCTTTTTTACTCTGATATCATGTGAAATAAATATAAACTGTCAATAATATTGAGACCTATTCCGTGAGAAATCTGTTATATCTGTATAGGCTTTTATGTAAATATTAAATATATTATATTATATATTTAACAGATATATGTAAATCGAAAAATAGATTGTAGAATAGAGTATATATATATATATAGATATAAAATTTGTGATGTAAATCATTTAATAGAAGCTTTGTTGCAAAAGTCTTTTCTAGTCTTCCTGTCTAAGAATCTCTTATTCGTATGGAGCTTAAAAATGTTTATTAAAAAAAGTATATAAACAAAATACATTCTTTTTAATATTGGTTACTGTATACGTCATGCTTCTACAATATATATTTGTAATTATTATTTATTTTATATAATAATAATATAGACTAAGAACTGAAATAATAAAAAATTTTTTTAATAAAAGGCTACGAGTCGCAACAGAATGGTAGTTGTTAAAACAATTGAAAATCATTAAAATTTAATACTTAATATTTCATTTTCAGTGTCGTATAATATTAACCCGCAATTTAACAACTATACAAAACCTTCAATCTTCAAAGTATCCACACCAATTAATTCTTCCAATAATTGTAGATAGTGTATCTTAACAAATCAAAAAGTGCTTCTTTGCAACTGTATAAATCATTAAGTTGTCATATCGATTTACACAGGTCGATAGACATTGGTTGTTCAAAAACTGAAAATATTATATAATTCCATGAATTAGTTTAACACATTTAATTTTCAGTCGTATCTTTCTCTCTTTCCGATTCCTATCTCCCGAATTTACTGAAATATCTCAAAATTTTTAAGTTTAAGACAAAAATGTTTCAGATAAAAGTGGAACAGGGAACGTATTTTGGTCACGTTTTTTTTCCTAGATGGAGATGTTCATAAGACCTTGTATGTATATACATGCATTACATGTATATATATATAAAAAGTGAGGATCGGATTCGAATCCGGATTAGAACTCACTGTGACCGCACGGATTATTTTACATTTTTCGAAGGGAATTTTTTATTTAATAATTGAAAATTTAAAGTGTGCTTCTCATACAATATTTTGAGTTTCTGCGTTTGCCAAACTCGCCACTGTATATCTTTCGTCGTGCTTCGTCTCATACACATACACATATACATATATATGTATGAATGTAGACCCTTGCCGAGATATTGGTAATATTATTTTCATATTCCCCAGCTGTGCCTCGCCGATAAAAGCACAGAACAGAGTTTGCGACTCGTCTGAAAACTACCGCCAAGGAAATTTCTCCATGAAGAAGACTCAGGTCAGCCGACTGTTTGCAAACCGTTCCGGAGCGATAAGGGTCGTTGATATGAGAAATTATTCTAGGTAGATAGGATCCTTTGACTTTCACATACTGTCGATATTCTACCTTTTATTGTAATCCTTCTATATAGAGAATCTTTGGAGTAAATTATTATATTACATTTGTATATATAGAATTACGTACGTAGGTACAATTAATTTATAAAAATAAAATTCATCAAAGAAATTATATCTCAAACACTTTCAGTAGGAAACGAGAAGAGTACAATGGCTGAATTGAATTGAAGTTAATTAGTCAGTATACTGCATTTTCCAGATATCTAATTAAAAGTTTCTTAATACTAATCTTGTCTTTATCTTTCGTATTTTGAGCCAATGTCTTACTTTTTTCCCAAAGTAATTGAATTTTAACGAGAATACGTTTTACGCAATTTAGGATTAATGTTATCTGGATAATATGATAAATGTTAATATGTTAGTATTTTGGAAGAGTGATTATTAATTATAGAATATAAAATGCGGAATAAATCTAACGCTGCGAGAAACATCCGAGCGAGATTTAAATTAAAGCGTCGAAAAACAAAAGAAAAGCTTCACGTTCGTTCATGTGCATTTTCAAAATGAAAATAATGAATGTGTATTCGCACGGTTGTATTTTTCAATTTTCGGATTTAATTCGGAGATTCTTGAAGAGTGAGATATTCAAATCGCCTGGTTTTGCGTCGTATCTTAATCCTGTAGTATTTAACCGCACGAGCATTCATGTTGTGAATGCCTGGCAATAAAAAACATCCGTAATAAAACGTTCGTTACTTTCTATATACCCACGCCTCAATAAAAGGAATATAGGGAAGGAGGATTGTCTGTCTTTTTATTTAACTGTGATCGAATTTCTAGTGAATCCGCCCACACCTAAGTATTTTGTACAAATTATACGCTGTACGTTTCCACACGTATCAATATATCAAAGGATGACGTTAACTGTGTTCGCGGTATCGTCCACAAAGCATCACATTCATCTTAATTGGTGGAGCGCATCTACCGGTAATTACAAACAATTATAATTTGCATCACACAGACGCGCGTTTGAGTTAGCGTTGCAAAATATACATATTGTGGAAACAATAATGCGTAAAATATACATGTAACAAATTATGCATACGTATGGCATTTAGTAATATAAATATGCAATAATTTGCAGCTAACTTTGTTTTACGTAATAATCGTTTTTTTTGCTCTTATTAATTTTTACATTTATTACAAAATCACAAATAAGCAATAAGGAGTATAAGCATTATGATAAGCAATAAGGAGTATGCATCGTAATAATAGAACACTCTTGTATTTATCCGTATAAAAAACATTTTTTAATATCCCGTTTAATCACGTTTTATTATATTAATTAAAATTAATTAAAAATATACGTCGCTCGATCACTTAACAAATTTAGAAACTCTCGGTTTATTACATTAGAACCTTATCAAAATTTGGATTCTGTTATGTGCTCATGCCATTCAGTATGTACATTTAGTACATTAAGGACGTTTCTTTTAAGCAATATTCGCATTACACGTGGTTGTAGCAACGTCGGAGTAATGAAGTTCAAACTCTTGTACTTATCTGTATAAAAAACACTTTTAATTTAACCCATTTAATGGAAATTAAATTTAATTAAAATTAATTTAGAAAGTACATATATAACTTTATTACTCGATATAAATTTGAAAACTCCTGGTTTATTACATTCGGACTTCATCAAAATTTATATTTTATTAAATATGCTCGTTCCATTTAATATATTATATTAGGGATATTACTTTTAAACAATATTATTCGTATTCGTAGAAATGTTAAAGCAGTTAAAGTAATAAAGTTTACACTTTTGTACTTATCTATATAAAAATACATTTTTAACTTGTCCTATTCAATACATTAATTGAAATTAATTTAACAAGTACATATGTAACTCTGTCATTCGGTAAATTTGGAAACTCCCGAGTTTATCACTTTTCGACTTTATCAAAATTCTGACTCTATTATATGCTCGTTCCATTTAGTATGGTAGTATGTTTCTCTCAAGCAATATTCGTATTTGTGGCTGTAGCAACGACGGAGTTTACAGATTGGTGTCCGCATACGCATCGCTGCATCGGAGATGGGCAACATATTCCGAAACTAACAAACAAAACTTCATATGTGACCACGGGTACCGAATAGTGCAATATATTGCGATTCGTTCGGTCAAAGTTCACGTAAGTAAAGGTCGCATGGCGTGCTTCATGCTGATGCACCGGAAATGGGATCCATCACAAATATATCTCGAGAGAATTCGTCGATTGAGTTTCCCGGGTCAAGATCGTGAGAGGATAGTTATTTTGCACGTAAAGAGACGGATAATACATATAGTGAATGCAACAAATATTTGAATGAGGAAAATTTTTATTTAAAAAACCCATATTTGTAGAAAATAAACATTAATTAAATAAAATAAACATTAATAGCAATTTTATACAAGGAATATATTCTGTTCTAACATAAACAAATAAGCTTCGCATGTATTTCTGATTTTAAAAGCTCAATTTCTCGACTGTACGAATACTTTTTATATTCCGGCATCGAAATAATACAATTAATTTTCGCTTATTTTTAAAACGATATATTTTCTATAATTAATACACATCTTTTTGGTACACGTAATTTTTGAGAAACATGTTATTAATTATTCAACAAGAAATGACCGCCAATTAGATGTTGAATTGGTGTCGAAATCATTGTACCAATATCGATTCAATAAGTCATTTCTCACTGGATAATGTTTATCTACTTTTTAAAAACAAGGATTTATATAACATACATTTTCCTTGTATGAACATTTTTTACACTCATTGTAATACAGTCAAAGTTAATCTGAAAGAATAATTTTGTTTTATCCCCTCTATTTTCTACAACATTTTTAAATAAAAATATAAAATCATGTTTCTAATTTCTTTAAAAATCACAGTACTGAAATTTCGAGCTGACATTTTTTATGAATATTACGTTTATGTGTATGCGTGTTCTCTCCTGCTCTCTTTTTTCTGTAATATAAAATTAAAAAAAAATTCAATACTATTTTGTCACAGTTTGTTCTGTTTCCTTTTCGTAAATCCATGTTTTCGATTATTAAGTTCCAGCTTGTTAAGAAACTAAACCGAATCTTTCCGCTCACATCCAAGCGAAACAAGCATACGTCTCCAAGGTGTCTGAACAAATTCCAGCGGATGTATTGCACGATGGCAATAAGTACAGAGTTTACGGACCTTAGATATCGGCCTAGGTCGAGTGTCAATTAGAACTTCAAGGGTCGTTGACACGAAGTACAGTTAGAGCAAACGTCGAGCATAAAGTGCAGCCTTAACTCGGAATTCTGTTCATATTTATGTTGCACACTTGTATGTAGGTCGCGGTGAATAACGTTGATAAAGCCGCCATGCTGTCAGGAGGAGAAGAGAGAGAGAAAGGGGGCAAAAGATTTCAGCTACAAAAGATTTCAGGAGAAAATGGCCAAGACAGCCAAGAAAGAGGATAAAGAGATTGATACGTTTAGAACAAAAAATTTCGCTACGTCGCCAAGCGGTAACATTATCGTGTACCAACAAATATTTCATACTTACACGCGAATTTATCCTTGACCAAGTTCTCATGTGCCGTAATTATAAGCAGCTACAATTAAATGCGATGCATAAATGATGTTACTTATGATTTATCTCTTTGTTTTGCGTTGTATATTAAATGAGGCGCGCAAGAGAGATACTTTTAAATAAAACATATATTGAAAATCAACATCATTAAAAGTCAACATCATTAAAAGTAAATATATATCTCCCGGCTCTTTTTTGTACAAACGCAATAAAAACCCAGTTTCTCAGAAATTCAGCTCATTATAATTAAATTAAATTAATTATATTTTCGCGTTAGAGATGTACTTTTCATTAAAAGTAGATGTAATTATTTGCTTTGCAATAATTGGTTATTACTTATTGCGTATTAATGAGATGTGTTTGAAGATTGTGCACTGCGATTCTCATGATTACACTTCGGTCTTTTATCATTTTCTACATGCCACGTGCATCGAAGCCTGATACACGCGAAGTCTGATAAAAGCATGTACCACAGTTATGTGCTTAATTCAGTTAATTAAATGACTTGGCCGTAACAATTATGTCGGTCGACTGGTATTTCTACTACGATGAAATTGCGGTTTTCGAAGAATTTCTATATATCTTCGAACGAGTTTATATGTATAATGAAATGTTAACTGTCGTACATTATAATCATCATGGAAATATTAATCATACTAATTATCATATTAATTATACTGATTTACAAAAATGATAGATCGAAGTATTTCAAGCAAAAGTTTCCAAAAGATAATTTTATAATATTTTTTATCACCTCTTTTGCCTAATTAGCTTCAAATCGGAAACAAGCTATAAATCTTTTCATATTTTAAAAATAAAAAGAATCATTATAAATACTTAACAATAAAATCTAGCTATTTTAATATAATGTCTTATTATATAATTTTATGATAAAAACTTTCATACCAAGTAATTTTGTGAAAGCGTGGTACACATGAAAATTCTATTTTTACTATCTCGTACCACGTAATTTAGTTAAATCTCTTTATTCATACAGCTTCCGGTTTTATACTATTAAAATTTTGTACGAACATTATTTCGCTCAGACGTACATTATTTTAAACCTATATATAAGTTAGAAATAGAATAGGTGGATGAAAATCGTCGCGATTGACGTTTCTACTTTAATTAGTATTAATTTTCCGGAACAAATTACGGAACATATCACAGAAGGAAAGCTTCGACATTTGAATGATTTTTCGATTCTGGGAAAGAGAAGACCAGGAACAAATGGTAAAATTACTGGGAGCTGAAATGCCATGGTTCGACGACGAGTTCCGCTACAGTCAGTGCGCTTCCCTGAGGCGGTAATAGCAACGGCTCCGTTCTGTCTGGCAGCAAGAATCTGGACAGCCAAAAATCGCGTTTATTTGTGTCAGCATTTGGGATCGTTAGATTGTTCGCGACTATTACGTGCATGAGCGTCACAGTTGGAAGGTCGATTGTGGAATCTCATAAGAAAAAGAACAACTAGCTATAGGATGCTACACGTCGCATTGCGAATGGGCGCACTATCGAAATAATAAAAACTTTACGAATTCGTTCTAGTTCCGGAAATTTCCACAGCGTATTTTATTGGACGTGCGACAAAGAAAATTAGATCGCGAAGATATTGCTCAAAGAATTTTAAAACATGAAAACCGACTTCTGTGATTACTATTGATTACAGATAACTTTAAAAAAATTTTTAGTATAAGAAGTATACAGAGGATAACGAAATAATCTTTCGTGACGATAATTTCTTAAATTACACGAGAAATCTGAAAATTTGCACAGACAATTGTTATTATCATATCTTCCATATTTTTTATAACGTGTTTTAAATTCAAAATTGCATGTTTGTCGAATATATGCATATGCGTAGGAAAATTATGTTAATACTGAAGATGGTCTAATGGAAGACTGAAACGTTTATTTTTGTGAAGTCAATTGAAAGATTAATGTAATTCGATTGAAATATAAAATAATAGCGTCTAACATCTTGCGTTGTGGTTTTATGCCTTTCAAATAATTCTCTGTTTTTAATTTTAACCACGTATTGACTCTTAGTTGTTTTCCATATTTTTGTTTCACAACTTTCAATATGTATTAAATATATCATACCAAACTTGAAATTTATGTAACATTTAATATTTGAGTTCGTTAAAGTAAAAATGATTTAAAATCAACTAAAGAAGATTTTATATATATATTATTATTTTATTATTACATTTTTTAAACGCTATATATGTGTACACACACACACACGCACACGCACGCTCATACACACACACACACGCACGCATATATATATATATATATAATTGTTGTAAATAATAAAACTGCCGATAACATATGGAATGTGTGAAAGTTTTTAGTCCGGCTAACTGTCAACAATATTTTCCTAAAAATACTGCACTTTCTCTCTTTTTGTCTCGTATTGTTTCTCTGTCTCTGCGCTTTATTTACTATTATAAAAAATCAGACATACGTAACCTCGATTGCTTATATAGAGGAAATAATATTATTTTTATACTTTCCCATATGATGAAAAATTAGCGTAATAGCGAATGCTTCAAATAAAAGTTATAATACTTCAAATACCTAAAAGTTGTCCAAAATATTCGTAAAAAGAAGAAATGAATGAAATATGAGTTTAGCAATGAATAAAAGAAGACGATTTTTATTTTTGCTTTCAAGTACATTTCTATACTATAATAAGATACGAATGATACTTTTGTGAAAATTTTATAGATGTGTTTAAAATGTGTTTGCAACTAACAAATAATAATTGAGGGAATAGGCGGAATAAAGGCCTAATTACAAAATCTTGATATTAATAAAAATTAAAATAACTTGCTACTTTTTTTATTATACATAAATGGATACAATATTAAATGAATTTATGTAATGTCTTTAAGAAGTTACAGCCTAAGTAGAATTCCGCCCTTCCTCTCAATTGTATATATCAAAAGCATATATTAAAACATCTCTTAATAAGCGATTTAAAAATCGAATATTTTTTCGTATGAAATGATTATAGGAAGCTTGAAAAAGATCACCTTATGTACAATCTGCATTTTTCCACAACATAAACCGAATTTCTCATTTGGTTTAATTGACCCTCCGAATATTCGCATTTCCGTCGTTGCAGAAATTTCCAAAATTCCTTGAGCGAAATCCAAATCCGAACTTTCAACTCCGGTCACACAAGCGAATGCATTGGTGCCACTCGTGCGCATGCGATGCTATATGATGTGCGATATTACATTACTCGCGTGCATTACACGGAATACGAAAAGTTCAAACGTACCTCTTCTCCCTTCGTAAAGTTCACAATTCTGTGAATCAAACCGAGACGATTGCAAATGTTGTGTTGGGAACGACACTGCTGCGAATCGCTGCAGCGGTCATTGCATCACAACCAGAAATGATCGAAAAGACGTAAATCGACGTTGAATCAGCGTCTATTCGATGTTGGTCGATCAATCATTTCCGGCTGAGATGGTAAACGACGTTCATACCTAAAGAACTTCTTTTATGGTCTGTGAAATTCCGCGGTTATATTATAGGATAAAAGGTCAAAAGTAAGAATTTCGATCCCTTTTTCCCAACCCAATAAGCAATAATCCCTTTTCTTTCCTTATTGTAACACTGACAATAATCGTGGCCTGTCTCTTTTATGTTATCTGTTACGAAAGTTTACAGATGTAAATTATGGGCTATTATTTTATGCAAGGTATTTAGTAAATATTCAAATATTATCCTAATTATCATTAAACAGATATTACCTCAAATATTATTATTGTATGGGTATTTCAGATTTTAGTTTTGATTTTATTTATGTGAATTTTATTTGAAGGATTTATTAAAGTCTAAATAGAGTTTTTTCTCTAACAAAAATATCAAACATTTATAATTTCTAAAGCATTTTGAACTAATTCCTAAGTTAATAATAAAAAAAAAAAAAGAATTTTTGTCAAATTTTCCAAATAAAAATGGATAACATAAATTATTCTATAGTATTAAATTTTTAATCTATTATACTAAATTTAAAAAATCTAAAATGTATATGTCAAAAAATAAATCCGAATTTTATGATAGCGATTATAAAGTTGCTTGAAAGAGAACAAGGCATCTGGAAAATTAGATTCCGAGCAAGATTGATAATAAAAGTTAAAAGTTTTCAAAGTAGGTTGCGGTGAATTAAAAGAACGAATAAAAAATGTACAAGAAATAAAAGACGAAACGACAAAGGAAATGGAAAAGAGACGGAACATTTTTTAGCAAAAGTATATAAATTAATGCTTTTGAAATTGTATTAAAATTCTCTTGTGTTATAATTCCTTTTAATTAAATGTTTATTTAAAAAATATGTACATGTTCTTTAGTTCATCGATATAATACCAGATTTCCACAGCCAAACATTACTAAGTATTTTAGTAACAAATTTTATTATTTGTCGGTGCTCACAATCTAAGGAAATCGTGCATTTATCTAAAATCCTCGGTATCTCCTTGACGACAAAGTGCCAATTTGGAACACAGCCATTAAACCGGTCGTGGAAAAAGCACGGGCGCAGCACGGTGAAAAGTAATAAAAAACAGGAAGCCACTGCGATTAATCGTATCTCGTGCTCTAGCGACCGCTGCTCAACTGATTAATTGATATTGGAGTGAACACTCATTCGAGAGATACCTTACGTGAACAAGCGAGAACTCAAAAACTTGCGTGTTCTTTCCACAAAAGTCGGCCACTCGGTCTGTACTCTGAAAAGACTTCTATTCGTGTCGATCTTCCTTACTTTAAGGTGATTGTAACGATGTGGCGATTTGAAATTTTATATGTGGAAAAATTGGAGGAATTAGAGAGAAAAAAAGAAGAAAAAGAGAGAGAGAGAGAAAGAAAAAGAGAGAGATTATATTAAACTAACCGTTCAAAGAATGATATGTTTATATTCCTTCTAGAGCGGCACGCAACTTAATAACGGTGTCACGAAAAATCAATAGGGTATAATTAATTTTAATTTCAAAATGTGTTTACAAAAAATCGCGAAGTAATATTATCGTGCACGTACGCGATAAACACATGATAATAATGATGCAATGTATCTTATGACATTTTTATTCAAAAAGAAAATAATTTTTTAATTGTCTAACAACGTAACTTTCAACACTTTCGGCAAGCACTTAAGGTCGATTTTAAAGTCAAAGCAAGTCCGGATATTTTCCTTCCAGCGGCATCTTCCCTTCCATCACCCGATCTTCTCATCTGCGTCGTGAAATTAACGTTTATACATCAGCACACGATATTACATCATAATTAAAATCGCTCAACATTTCGTCTTCATTAAACCTCAATCCCGAGATTTTTGTGAAATTAAAAAAAAAGATTTCTGCTAATAACGTTTCCCTGTAATATCCAAGCCCTACCTATTCATTTACTCGCTACTATTAATTATAATTTACAATTTAATTACAGCAAGTACTTCTAACCGGATTTCTAATAGAAATTATATAATTATAAATTACTACATAATTCTAATAAAATTCATAAATAATTGTATAAGTTTAATAAAATCTTTCATGAGTAGAAATTATATTTATAAATAAAAATGTAAGGAGCTAAATATTGAAACGGTATAATTTAACGGCTGTATCTATTGTTGGATCCAAATGTCGCAGAGACATGTTATGAAAAACATTAAGAATTAAAATATGTGTAAAAGCTAATATTTTTATAACATATTTAAAGACTCAATAAGTCAAGTTCTATTTTTTGAAAACTTTTTCAAAACTAAACGCAACAAATAATGTGCAAAATATCAGTAGTAGTTAACTCGATGATAAAGTACGCCCTTTATATCTCTTACCTTTTCCTTCACTTTTAAACTTTGATGATATGTATAACTAAAAAAACGAGAGTATGTCATAAAACTTACGTGTTTCATTTATATGCACCCTTGTACGATAGTGTACTCTATATAATGCATAAGAAGTATAATTTTATGCACCCCCCGTGTAAAGCGTGCCTGTATCATAATACATGTAGTACCTAAAGTGTAAATGGGATGTTCAGAAAGGCGACAACGTGAAAGAGAAGCCCGAAAAAGACGATTATGACTTGGGACAGTTTACCGTACAACGGAGGCAAAAGGCAAAAGGCAATAATAAGATTTGCGGCAAGTCTCATCATCTGTGCATCAAACTTTCAGCAAATATTTGAAGGGTACATAAAATATACTTCCTCTACTAACATGGCGCTCAAGCCTCACTTTCTTCCTTACTTTACTTACGTTGCAATTTACTTAGAGTTTGAAATATCTTGAGTAATTGCAGTAAGATATTTTAAAAAGTTGGCAGATCTTTTTCAATATTTTTTAATTACACTTATTACGTCATCAATAAAAATATATAAACTTACGATCCGTCATGTTGAATATATTTCATGTTCTATGCTTATTGATATTTCATAGCTTGATATTTCAAATGCATGTACCGAATGGAACATGGAAACAGGATACATGTAAACAGCAATATTTATCATAAATTTGTTTTCTTTACGGTACACCATAACTGAATACTTCGACACGCAAAATATATATATTCTGTAAGTTTGATAAATAATAGGAAGGATAAATGAAGAAAACGAATAAAAGAGGCGCCATGACGACGTACGCGTGTCGGAAAGAAATTGAGACAGTCTTTCATCTCGGAATCGCATATTTGAATAGGTCGGAGAGCCATGAGACGCTCGTTTATCTTCATGAACGCATATTGATAGCAGTTTCATTCTTGCATGCCCGTTGTCAAGTGAAGTAACGATTCGTAAGCAGCGCATAAAATTGATATAAATATAAGCGATTAATTTGTAGTTCGTAACTAGATGTAATTATTAAATATTTTAGTTTTTTTATTACGTAGCAAATGGCAATATTTTAGTTTTTTAATTACGTAGCAATTGGATCGTGGGCAATTACAAGCCTCTCATCCAACGGTCCTCCTCCGATTTAAATGAGCTTTTAGTATGTTGTTCTATGGGCAAAAATAGAAGTTATGTATTTTTTTATATTGGCTGAGTCGCATCTTAAAGGGGTGGAAACCTCCCTTGAAAAAAATCGGTTTTTTTCTTTCAGATTAAATATTGTCGAAGAATATTGTCTGTAAGAGATAGAAAAAAATTTGCAAAATAAAAATTGAATAGCATTAAGAGTACTTTAGATGTACAGTAAAAAAATTTTTTTCTTTACAAATCAATCATTTTTATTATAAATAAATAATTTAAAAAAATTTTTTTATTATAGTTCTAAAGTTTCTTACAGGTCGCCACTATTCAATATGTTAATTTAACCCAACGTGTTTAATTATACTCAATTTGAGTTATTCTTGATCATTTTTATAAGTCGCCATTATTTCTACTCAACAGGTTAATTTAAATAAAACAATGAAGTTAAATGATTTAAGAAAATATATTAAATTTGACTCAAATTTAATTTATTATTTACTAAGTACATACGTTAATATAGGTGTTCACTTTAAAATTAATCACAGAAATAAATTTAAATTTAATTTTAACACGTTGAAGTTAAAAATATACAATATATCAAAATATTATTTTTAATATTTTAAATGTTAAATTTATTAATTGATTAGATTAGATGACCATTGCTCCTTAATATTTAACAGTGGTAAATACATATGTGCTAATGTATCGAAATCTAGTATCTGTAAATGATAGAGATATACAGGGTGTCTAGAATTTAAATGTCAAAACTTGAGGAACATGTAGGGGATCGATAAACTAAGAAAAAAAAAGTCCTGTAGAGATATGTTTGTTTTTGCTTCGTTTTGAAGAAAATCGCAAAAAAGATAAGACGTAGTTGCTTCGTTCTTGTATACCGTCTTTAAAAACATCGACAAATTATTGAAACTGTCGAAGGTTGAATCGTAAGCGGAGTTAAGTTTCACCTATAAAGAAGAGACGGGAGAAAAAACGCGTCGTGATCAATCTTCGCCTTGGGTTGACAAACAAAAAAAATACACATCTTGTGCTTTCTCGTAAAGAGGAGATGGTAAGAAAATTTATAGTGCCAACGAGAGCCGAAAATAACTAAGGCGGCAGTCGTCCTTAATTTTCGAGTGATGCGACAAAGATCCTGTGGGAGTTAATGTCGGTTGTCGTGGTTGATCTTTTACCTATCTCGCCTGCAGAGAGTACCATGCCGAATTGTTCTAAATGATTACATGATGATCGATGATTCGTCTTTACTGTTCATGAAGCAAAATTTAACGATTCGTAGAGACGGGATAATATATAAGCGACCCTGTGGAATCCATGTGAAGTTCCACCAACATTTGAGAAAATTTATTTTCCATAACTCATTCGATTGCTCATCGTTTACACATTTATGCACACACATTTTGAATTTTCGTTTGCACGCACTTCTAGTAAGAAAGTTATTAAAAAAACAATTTTGGGAAGACTAACTTTACACTAGCCCCCCAACTTCGAGCAAATTGGATCAAAAAGGTCATAATCGATAGATTGTCGTGTACACATTTCGAAACAATTCGATTTTCCATTTGCACACCTTTAGTTAAAAGGATACTCACAATTAAAGTTTTAAGAACGGTCGAAAGCGGCAGATCGATTTTTCGTTTGTATACCTTTAGTTAAAAAATTATTAACAAATAAGTAATGTGGGGGCCAACTTCACATCATATAAATTATATTTTCACTTTGAATTCAATAGAAACAGGTTTGAAACAGCACTAATAGATAGATTTTCGTTTGCATATTTCTTAAGGGAGGAGTCTGATGTAACGGGTAAAAAAATCGATTTTTTTTGCATAAATTGTTGGAAAGATATCTGAAAAATATGTTTCCAAAGTCCTAGATTGAGATTCGAAATTGTAACGATTCTACAAGCAATTTTATACCCGCGTATCACGTAGGTGTATGTATTATACGGATGAGCGCGCGATCCGTTTCTCCATTTCGTCTTTTGCACAACACAGACTTTTGATTACGAGCCGGATTATATCAGGCAGATGTTTTCTTATCTGTATACAACGTGTATGAACATTTGTGTATATGAGCTTGGAATAGCAGATTAGCTTTAAATATTCGAAAACAGGTACTTTTCCATACTCAAATCTTTAAACGCGTTTTTCGAATTGGCGTGCAGTATAACTAAAAAAATATTCGTCCAATTGACTTCTCCCTGTGCATACATATAGATAACTGAATTCCCCTCTACATGAACCTATTAGTTTGATGATATTATTAAAATAATTATTATTACACCGCACAATCAATGTAAAAATTTTTTGTGAAAATTGTAACTTTTTTTCTAAGGTCCGTCATTTTGTAAATTTGGCATTTTTTCTTCGCAAATATGATTAATTTAGAGCGGAATATTATTATAATACTAATACTGAAATGACACTTACATAGAGCTTTAAGGACAATTACAAGTAATTTCTTATTTGACAAAAATGTGTGGTGGGAAGAATTTACCTTATCGACGTATACGCTACACGGCAGATTTGTAACCGACTCTACGTTCTTTAAATTTTATTTGTAATCTCTCTGAAGAAGGCTAAAAATTGAGCCGAAACGTGTAAGATTTTTTATTATATAGATTTTATTAAATTAATTTTGTGCGCAATAATTACCGCGCTTGACTCCTCTGCCTTTTCCTTTCTTAAGATATTGAATTATAATACTAAAATGCATTTGAATTTTTGCTTTAGACAAATATAACAGGCGTTATCCTGCACGCCGATTGCATTGTCCGACGCCGCAACCTCTGAAATCTACCTTTATATTTACAAACATATACGCTGTTTAAAAATTTATAATAATAAATAAATTTTAAAAATGACCTTATAACTACTCTAATTCGAGATTAATTTAAAATATTCGAGAAAATATTAAATTTTTTTGATAAAATGATAAAATGATAAAATGATAAAATGATAAAAATATTTAAATACATTAATAAAATCGTAAATAAAAAAAATATTAATTGCTTTCAAAAGCCGTAATATTCATATATTGATAAAGGGTGCCCTTGAATTTTCGATACAAACTTTGTTCTATAAGTTAAAATGAGAAAAAAGGTCATAAAATGCTTTATTAAAAAGTTATAATCAAAAAATGTATAAAAAACAATTTTACCTTTAAGTTTGTTGTTATATTTCAAATATAATTTTGATTTATCGTCTTTATTGCAAAAGAGAATAGAAAAAACCTTTCTATAAAGATTTCCTCAATCTTTATAAAAAAGATAATAAATTCAAAATTACATTGATGTCGAACTTGTATTTACATGAGCGGGCGGCAATTGGAATGCAAATTTAGGTTGTTTTTAAACATTTTATATTTTTGTTATAACTTTTTAATAAAGCCTTTAAAAATTTTTTTTTCATTTCAACTCATGGAACATACTGTCAAAGTTTATATGGAAAATTCAGGGACACCTTGTATAATGTGGAGATATAGAATTTTTTACATTTTTATCATCAATGTTTGCAAGAACAGTAATTATAACTCCTAGCAGTTCCATTTTCAACGGGGAATAATATTCAGAAAATACAGCATTTACAAAGCCTGTTGCATCAAAGAATACGATATTAAAAGAGAGTTTCTTTGCACGCAATTTTATAATCAAAGCACTGTCATCCATAATTCGTCATGCTATTTCCCTTCTCGCCTCTCTCACCTCCTTTCCCAGCATCCTATTCTCATAATTCTACAATTGTGGTTTTTCTCGCTGTACCTCACTCTTTGTTTCACGATTTATAGATTTCTCTGAATAGACTGATTTAATTATCGCACACGATGTACGCATCTACATACATATATGCACGCGCGAAATGTACAAAGGATAGGGATGAGGGCTCATCTGCATTTATGTCGAAATGCCGAATGCGGTTTGGTCACTGGTAAATATCGGTATTCGCAACGTTTCACGGTGAGTCCGCGTGCAATTATCTCGAATACAATTGGACAAATAGCTTGAATCGTACGATCTCTTGCGCGAATCTTTGTCAATCGTTCAAAGCGCATGCAGCGTTATTCGCAGGATCATTACGTGAACGATGTGCACGCACGACGATCGCTTAGGTTCGCCGCCGCCAAGATTGAAAAGTGTTGAATTCAATGGTATCGTTGATTGAAAAAAAAAAAGGAAAAAGAAGAATGCTCACAATCAGTCGTACGCACAGAGATGCATTCGTGCACGCAGGCAGAGACGAGACAGAAATTTGCGTGGGTGTACAACATGAATCGACACGCATAAAAAGAAGGAAAAAAGCGAGAGAGAGAGAGTGGGGGGGGGGGAGAGACTCCTGGTTCTGTAAAACGTATATTGCGCATGATATACCATTTTATCCTTGTTTAACATTTGGTGAACGATAAGGCTGAAATGATATATCATGCGCATTATTCGTTTTACAGAACGCGGCCAATGAGAGATTTATTTAAATTTTGATGAAATATATGCCATAGAATTGTATTCGATGGGCGTCATGCGTGAGAAAATTTCTTACCACGCTTTAATTAATTACACCAGGTTTTGTGTGGTTTTAATGGGAATCAACGTACGTACCGCTTTTATATCAAAATGTTTTGTTAATTAAATACCTAGTTTTAACGTGGAAATCTCGCCGTACGAGATAATATCTCGCGAATGTGAAATTTGTATAAACTTTTGCAGATATCCGATATTACTGATTAACTGTCATATAAAAGATAAAACATATGAATATACAATCAATTGAAAGATGTTATGACAAATATTATTTATAATTATATTATATCACGGAGAAAAATAGATTGGGTGATTCAGCAAAACTAAAGCTTGCTGCGCAAATTCAATATCTAAAAAAAATTGACGGTTTAATAATGAAATTATGTAAGCAAATTATCGATATGTTAATTCAACTGATTCTTTATTTGCTACAATAAAAATTGTTAATGTATTAAACTTTTTTCATTATAGTAATCAAAGTATACGCACCAATATAATATATTATAGGACCGTATGTGATAACACGGACTATAGAAATCAGAGCCTTAAACGGTCTAGCTGGATCTTAATGCTTGATTCTTATGTGAATTTATATACTACGTGTGTAGTCCCCAGAAACGCGAGAAATGATTTTTCGGTCTTGAAACGCTCTATTAAACTACCGCAGTAATATCATGAGTTAAATTGACTAGCAATTTAATAAATTTTTGATGCTTATTCGCATGTGATGCGTATACGCACCGTTTTAACTAGCTATATGTTTTGTTAAAAATTTTGATCTATATATTAGATTGATTTTCGTAAAAAGTTATCTTTGTTGTACAAATTTGCTATGCTATTACAATAAATATGATGATCTATAATTGCTAATTTTATTCGTAAAATTTTGCTATTTTAACATATAAGACTGACTGTCCGTATATTATGGCTGTAGATTTGCTAAATCAATGTTTAGTTGTTTTAACAAACCTTGTTTATCAATGAAAAAATAAAAATTTTAAACCATCTAATTTTATGAGAAACTATAAAATTTCATGGATTAGCTTGTGACTTGTTACAACAGAATATTGCATCAGTATATTTAGATTGAAATACTATTCTCATAACAGAAGTGAATATGGCCGCGTAGTGGATGAAAGAGAATGAAAAAGCGCTATTTTCAGTCCCCTATAAAGGAAATACTTTTGAAAGATGAAAATAACACGTGTAATAAAATTCTGAGAGACGTGATGTGATTAAAAAATTGAGTGCTCTCAGACCAACAAAGTTATTTTTATTTAACAAAATCATTCGCTCACACGTATGCGGTCGTGGTTATTTAAACTATACAACGCTCGATTATTACTTATTCGAAATTTCAAGCCACTTCCGGCAGTCGTTCTTATGTCTTACAATCCGCTTTGCATCTCATTTTCCTATAAAAGCCGAGCACGCGCACCGACCAAATCCCATTCGCATAATCATCTTACACCGAAATTACGAGTTCTCAAGCTAGTTTCGCGCGTAATATATTTACTGTTGGCCTCATTGGACTCTCACCGGCGGCAATGGCATTGTTTGTGCGACATAACGTCCTTCTTCATAAAGAAAAATACGCGATGCTGTTTCGAGATGTTAATTATTACAAGCGTTAATTAATTGAGCGCGACGAGATATGCGATCTTACTCTTTTCGCTCATGACCGAGTGTACTTTCCAAGGCGCTCATGCCGAATAAAGTCAACAAGTGGGAGATTGAAAAAATTGAACTATGTGTGTGTGTGTGTGTGTGTGCATGCAATGATTGTTGGAGAAATATTACGCGTAAAAATATGACGGCTCCCGGCTGTGCCGAGAAAAGAATCATCCACGAAATTATACATTAATAATTGATATGTCATTGACTTTAAAAATTCATATTTATCAAATCCTTTCTCTTTGAATGCGTAATGTATTTCATACACTATATTAGTATTAAAGAATGCAGGAACTCTTTGGCCTATACACAATAAAAAATTAAATTATAGATATAGTAAACTATTCGCAGGTTTAAGGGGATGCTAAATCGATTACCCTATTCGATCAAGGTTGATAGTACAAATTTTTTTAATTCCAAATTCGATAATAGTGACATCTTTGATTTAGTTTTTACATTATATTATAATTATATAATATATATCATTCTGTCTTACTCAAATGCATACATCTGTTCTTATCTAACATATGCCAGCACCATCTATCGCAAGACCGTGCAA
>NW_017296157.1:2006539-2019345 GCF_001594075.2 Trachymyrmex cornetzi | reverse complement strand
CCAGTCTTCGCAAAGCACCTGTATACACGTATTTTCTATTCGGTGGAAATATTTCTTTTCTAGACTTTCAATCTTAGTTCTACAAACTCGATATCGTTCATTTCAATAATGTGACCTCAGCTGCACGCTTATTTTCAAGGTATGGATTCTAAAACTCTTATATCAAGCAAATATATCTGATGTGACAGATGTACGAGCCAAAAATAAGTGAATTTTTAAGGAATTTTAAACTTTTTTCGATTTTCTCATGAAATCCAGTGCTGAGGTCCTGTTTGTGCGTACTTTAATTTAAGTAATAATACTTTTACAATCCGTACATCCAATACGGAGATTTTTCATCGAATGGAAATGTGGTAAAATAGGAGGCTTTAGCATCGCTTAGATTCTTAATGAG
Organism: Trachymyrmex cornetzi; assembly: GCF_001594075.2. NCBI lineage: Eukaryota > Metazoa > Arthropoda > Insecta > Hymenoptera > Formicidae > Trachymyrmex > Trachymyrmex cornetzi. The sequence goes on along the minus strand of NW_017296157.1, from coordinate 2,018,951 downwards.
AATCCTTAAGATTCTCATTAATATCAAATTATTAATATTCCTATAAAGATATTTATTAGCATCAAAAATTATTAAATTTTTTGTCAATTTAATATGTGATACCGTTCATGATTATTGTGTTTCAAGATCAATAAGATGCATAGTTTGCAGAATTATATATATGTATATATTATATATAATATATATACATGTATAAATTAATACAAAAATATTAAGCACTAAGGTCTGCTTAATATAATAAATATTAATTTTATTTAATTAAATGTGCTCTTCTCTCTCTTCCATAGTTTGCTTATTAATTGTATTATACTGTTTGTGTTAATTTTTTTTAACATAATATTTGTATCATTTTCTAACATATTCATCTTGTTAAATTAACACAAAGTTTAAACAGACTGAAACACGTGATGTGTTAAACGTAACATAAATTTTTCAACTGAGAGTATACGAGTTATGTTACACGTAAAAAATTAAGCATCACGACAATCGATAAACGTTACAGCTTATCGTCAAGCATTATTCGATCGCACAATAATAAAACATTCCAAAAGCTGCTCCAGTTGAAATGTGTACTTTGTAAAAAAATACAAACACAACACACACACACACGCACGCACGCACACACACTGTGTATTTCATCGTTGATTCATTCTTTCTCTTTGTATGTTATGTACGTTCATGTGATGTAAAACGAACGCATGCAAAACTCCAGTCAGTAGCGGAGTCAGTGTCGACTTTAATAAGCCCCATTGACTTTCAGTAGATGCATCCTCGCCTCTTTAAGCTCACCTCCCTATATGTACCATGTAGACCCTCTTTTTCGCGCGTTTCCAGCGAGTAAGCAAAGCTGCACTTTGAACGTTTCACTCGACCGACAATCGTTTCCGGTACAAACCGGCTTAATTGCAAACTGTCGCAGTTCCGAGGAACCACTACTCGTAACTCGTGTAATCCATTTGCCTGTAAAAAGGGATTATTAAGTCGTGACTGGATGATAGATAATCTCTCAGCTGCGGGGCCTTTATACGAGATACATCAATGATTTCAGGATTTTAATTTTGCGACTCGTATTCACTGTCCGATTATTTGACGTTATTTGACATATCATAAACACGATATAGTCAGACACAAATTTTCTTGTTGAGGATGAAATATTTTACTAGAATTTGTACATAATATTTCTTATAATAAAATACTATATACATTATATATATAATTTTTTTTCTATCAAAAAATTATTTCTATTTTAAATCAAATACGATATTATAGTAAGATCGCGCACGTTTTGTAGATGGCATTGCAACGAGCAAGTTAATTAAGCAAGGTTTGAATTATAGCAAAGTTTCTTGTTGCACTCCTCTGAAATTTACTCCCATTGCTGTATACCTATATAACTAGTGTGCGCGCATTCGCGATTTATTATACTTCTGAAAAAAGTGTACTTAGAAATAATAGCATTACTGGCTCGTTGCGATTCGACTTAGGGATAAAGTTGATAAAATTAATATCTATAGAAAAACTTTAATATGCTTCGTTATTTATACGATTGCTTGGTTATGTATAATAATTCGTATTTATGCGATACGACCATGCATATCATGCTAATAATTTTTAATTCGTTACTATATGTTATCAGAATAAGATTGACCCTTATATCATACGGAAAAGTAATATTGACAATTAAATCATCATCGTTTTGTTGCCAAGCTTAATTATGTATGCGTTAATTATGTATGCGTCTTGTAACGTAATAAATATTTATTGTTTTTAAACGATTTTTTTTTTAAATATGCTCAACAATATGCAATTACCGGATAATCTGTATAATTTCCTGCTATTTACATAGTAAATCAGCGATTAATAGAATTCATGCATTACATTGTCGCGTTCGACTCAACGATAATGAACTTTACCAACACTGTGCCTGTTGGACAGAGGCTTGGCGATCGCTGATAAACGTGATGTTTCGTTCGGCGAATCGCTCGCTAGTTATCGTTGGCCAGACTCGTTACATAAATTGCTGCTGTAGAATCGATCGAAAATTCAACAATGTTATATTCGCGTAACATGACTTGGTAATTCGTTGCTCGATATTGATCGTATTTGATTACAATTTTTATTTTATTACTAAAGCGTTATGCTAATTTTCCCACGCGAGTACCTATAAATGCGATCTCGAGCACTTTGCTAATTATGCGTTAGAGATATGCAATCCGAGGCCGTTCGATGAATGCTAATCATCGCGATATCATGGAACAATACTGTCGGCCACATATCACGCTCGACAAATTTTCCCCGGATGAAAGCGTTGTTTGTTATCATAAAAATTGCAAGCTCACGTCGGAAATAATCGTGATGCAGCCCGGTCGCGTGAATTTGAACAAATTTTCGAAATCAACGCGCACGTCCGCAATCTTGCCGGTCTATCAAATAATTCGCAAGCAGACCGATAAATTCATTGTTCGCTAGCCATGTGACATCGATTCTAATTCGATATTCAGCCATTAATGACGGGAACAACGTGACGAGTTGATGCGAGTTCTTCCGCTAACGATTTAATTGGATCTCTCAATATCGAGCGCGCTGATAATATGTATGTAAAAACGATTATATATGGCGGAAAAATATAAATATTTAAATTTTTAAATACCTATAAAATCAATTTCAATATGATTGTATTAGATTTAAATATATTATAGAAATTATATTATTATATTAAATTTAATTCTATTGTTAAATTTAATTTATTGTAAAATAAAGTTGGATATATATTTAAATTTATTTATAAATTAAGATATTTTTTCTGATGTCACTCTCCGTGTCATCAAAATTATCCAAATGTAACATTTCTTTAGAGATAATGACAAACATAAAATCAGTATATTTTCAAAGCACTGTAACTATTATATACGAAGAGTATTTTTGAAGTTACGAGTAGATTGATTTTTCTATGAATCATATGTTGCGCTATTAAACGAGCTATGTAACTAAAGTTGTAGAATGATCACTTTGTAGTTAGCTAAGCCAGTAACAATATGTATTCATGTGCAGCGAACACGTCGCAAACACATCGGAACGCATTAGGTAATATAATTGGGAAAAACAAAACGATTCGCTTGAGCTGTTTGGCGTGTGCAAGTTGTAGAATCACTTCGTAGTTAGCTAAGTTAGTAACAATATGTATTCATTTGCAGCGAACACGTCGCAAACACATTAAAACATATTAGATAATATTTAATTAGGAAAAACAAAACGATTCGCTTGAGTTGTTTGGCGTGTTCTCATTACGAATTACAAAAGCTAATTATATACAAATTAGTGCAGCTACACATACTTAATGTATCGCCAAAAGATATACGGGGATGATAATGAAAATTAATGATGTGAAGCATTTCGCGTGTAACACGTTATTAATTTCTATTGTGATCGCAACGGTATGAACAAGGATAGAAATGTTTCAATTAAACGTCGCTAGGAAATAAACTTTCCTAGGCATGTAAACTGTAATGTAAACAACGAACCTCAGTAACTGAAGGAGCTATTTATATAATGGGATGTACAGACAGTTCATACTAAATTAATGCTAGGTCAATAATCGATGTGTGAACAGTCTTTTACAGGTAAGAAATCTCATATAAACATATTAGAAATGTCATAAAAACATCTTAAATAATTCAATTGCCAAACAAACTGCGGTAATCAATAATTTAAAACTTATTAAATCTTTCGTTCCCACTGTAATTGTACGGTTACATATTATGAATTATAAAATAAAATATTATTGCGGTCTCTATATTTTCATGAATATATTAATTCGTTATATAGATATATAGTCTTATATAGATAACTATAATGTAAAGATTTTACACTTATATAGATGGCACGTAGTATAATATGCATGTAAAACCTTACAGGTAACATAGAATATCATTATAGCTTTCATTTGGTACCGTTATCATATAATTTGATGATAAAAATGGTCATAAATACAACAAAAGTTTGTAGAATTATAACTTCTTTGACATATTTTAAATGGATTTACTAAAGATAAAAACAGTTTTCATACATAATAACTTCGCAATGTAAATTATTCTATATATTATAGTTGCGATAAAAATAACACATATGGAATAAAGTTCTTATACAAAACGTTAAAATGTATTTAAAAATTGCTAATTTGTAACACACATAAAAATACAAATAAATATTTTGTATCTGTTAAAGAATTTGATGAATAATAATTAATACGATTTATAATTAATGATTGGTAATTTTTTAATAAAAAGATTAATTTATTAAGTTTAAAAATGCTATTTAAACAAAATCATGTAAATTTGTATTTCTATATGCTTAAAATAACAAAAAAAATCTTGACATAATGGAAATCTAGTTTGTTACCGTCAACTAATAGGTCTCTGATGTTATAGTATAAAATTTAAAAACATAAGCTCCTTTGTGGGTCTCGTTAATAACCTCGAAAGGAGTTTTCGTATAAAATATTTCAATAATATTATATTTCACAAATTTGTTGATATATTCAGGACACATGCCTCGCTCTTTTAGTCTAGTTGGAAACGCGAAAATGAAGTAGCATAAATTTTGCACGACGGTCACGTCTATAAAATACGCGCGCAAAAGAGTGATCGCAAATATCGCGTGCGGCGTAAAGAATAGTAAACGACTCGACGAAAAGTGAAAATTGCTGCATAAAGCAACCAATACGGACAGCCGGTAGCATAAATTCCGTGTTATTGTGACGTTTTTCCGGCAATTACGGTTGTATTGTCACGTAAATCGGGTAATGTCGATTATTCGCTTATAGATTAATATCGATAATGTCGCGTGCGGCCTCCGCATCACGCGATAATATCGATTTTTTCAATAAAAGTCTCGACGCGACGCAATGTACGAGTCGCTGAAAATCAGTAAATTTTTTAAAGCCATACCTTGTAAATCGTTAAAACGACGCGCGATGACGTTAACAACGTCGGTGTTGCCTCTTCGAGTCTACATTCAATAAGTTTAATACTATTAATTTTTGTCGAACAGTATGTAATCAATAATTGAGAGAAAAAGGAAAACATAAACTGTGCCAGTGATATCATGAGAAATAAGAAAAAAAAACATAATGTGAAAACAATAAATATCGAGATAAACGTATTAAAATTTGTTGAAGTTGGATTAATACAGAATATATTTATTGTAACATTTTTAATTATTTTGTTAATGTATTTTATAATTAAAATAATAATAATAACTTAATTGTATTATTATATTTCACATTTAATGAATAACAACAATAAAAAGTTTTAAACTCTTAACTAGGGGCATTTCGAAAATTGCTGCAGCCAGATACAGATCTGAAAATAATTTTGTTAGAACATGAAAATAATTATATAGGACGCTCAAGCTGGTTGCTAGAATATTAAAACTTTTAGCAGAATTATTCATGCTTATATTTGAGTATCTTATGTAATTATTTTAATAGTTCAACAAAATTATTTCCACTTCTAGCTAAATTTTAGATACTTCGACAAAATCGTTCTTTCCGTGTAATAATTCTCTTCTTATAAAGATAAAGTGATACGTGTAATTTGGAATAATCTGTAACAACTTGAATTAATAAAGTACCATGTCTCCAAACTCATTTTTTATTAAATACGTAATGTGGAAGTTCTAAGATTCAAGGAAGCTCCGACTGCCACTTCAATACATTCCTAATCCTTCTCAAGAACTTCGATACCTTTCGTGACACATGCAAGTATCATCCTACTAACCTTGATTTCAAAGTTAACTTTGCCACTAGTAAACCTAAAATTATTAAAATTACTAAATGTTGTATTTTAAACTGTCATTTTTCATAAATAAAAAACACGTCAAAATATTATTGCCAGTCATCATAAATACGACAGTTATTTTTCAATTATTACTGCTACACAAGAGAACGTTAATTTTGAACTGCATGGAAATTTCTACAAAACTCGTGAAGATTGATGAAGAATTATAACAAATCGTCGATATGCCAAACACAAATTGATGATTTCAATATTTCACTTGTGGTATAAAATATGGATAAAAGTTCCGAGAAATAGGTACATAACAATATCCTTAATTTATTTTACAAGTAAATGTTTTGTGCACGTGAATGTATCAACTTCATAGGCCAGTCTCATAATCTCTATTCATTGGATTTCTTCGGTTTTTCTTCCGCAAAGTTGATGGAACGAGTGACTTTGATAGTTTACTAGAATAAGCTTGACAATTACTCTGCACACTCGCTAGAAAGTTATGATTCGCTATTAAGGGACGAGATTTACTGGAAATCTAAAGGGGACGTCCTTTTAGAAATGCTGTCGTTCGCTCGAGAGCAGCTAAGGTACTTCAGAAAAGTTTTCTTCGTCGACGTAGCGCTTTATAAAACGCTGTAACGCTCCGTAAGCAAGATACAATACGCCGCAAACGAAGTTATAAGAGTTTTGACAATCGGTTAACGCCGGATGGATACCGTCGCTGGATGGATTTATGAGATTAAGATAATGTGAAAAATTTATTGGGACACACACACACACACATTGCGTATACTGAAGCGGAGATATGTGCAAGACTATAGACATAAACTTAAAAGCAGGAAGAAGAAACGAGATAGGATTTCCGAATTGTAATAAACATACAGCTTATCTGTTTTATATCTTACTATTATTACAGCGCAAAGAATGATAAACATTTATTATTACAAGAATGCGCAGATTCCAATTAAAAATATCAGAAACTCTTTATAATAATATCGAGATAATAGGATTTTTAATTAAACGGTCTGATGCGACGATACCACAAGTTTAAAACTAAAAATTATTTTAAACCGGATAAAATGTTTTTTATAGATTTTTGGATGCTCAAAAAAAATATTAAAATAAAAAAATGCATTTTAAAAAGGATAAACATTATGTTTACGGCTTCTGCGTAGAATTTCAATATATATAACGTTAACGTTTTTTATAAAAATATTTCAAATATAAAAAAAAGTTATTATACGCCGATATTATTACAAAGGGCTCTTTGATATTTTTAAAGGGAATTCTTACATAAAAATGTTTAGTATTATAAAAATATAATTTAATTAATGGAGTATAGAAAGTGTAGTTCTATTCTACATCAAGTATTTGATAAAACTAAAAAATTCTTAATTTTAAAATTAAACAATAAATTAGACTACACTGATTTACAAAAACATTTTTTTTATTATTTTGAACACAAGGTGTTTCTGATACATAGATTTTTGGATGCAAAAAACGACGCAAGTTAAAAACACAAGTTCTGCAAAAAATATGTTGGTTCAAAAAAATAAAAACTTTTTTTTTAACTAACGTAATCAAATTATATTTTTTTAAAGTTAAAAAATATAAATCTGGTTTTGTCAAATACTTGACATAAATTAGAGCTATGTTTTATATGTACTGAATCTTTTAATCAAATTATATTTTATATATAGCACTGAGAGAGAGAGATTACACACTGTTAAATTTTATAGGGTCAAATTAACTCAATATGAGTCGCCACTGCTCCTACTAAATATATCGTTATTTTTTACTAAAATGATAATTAAATTTGACATTATAGAATGTTAAATTGATGCTGTATAGTGTCAAATATAACCATTGTTTTAGTAAAAAATAACGATATTATTGAGTAGGAGCAGTAGCGATTAAATTTTATAGGGTCAAATTAACTCAATGTGAGTTAATTTGACCCTATAAAATTTAACAGTGCATATTCGTTGTTTCCATTGCAAATCTGATGTTGTAAATTTATTCACTTTAATCATCTATCGAATAAAAAAGCAACGCAATATCTCCCATAAAGCTAGCTCACTCGGCGCATGAGATCAAGGTACGTCGACCAGAACATCAATTCAATTTCCGGAAATAATTTTGAACGATGGATGACAACAGACTCCAAAATTTGTTGTCAGTTTCCTAGAGATGACGGTAACGTTTATTTCTCCTGAAGGAAGCTACGCATTCATGTTCTAATTTTGAATATGGGCAATCTAACTTATCTCTTCTTACGTTAGTCCCGCATGATCTACTGCGAACATAGAGGGTGTAATCCGAAAGAATTTATAGATATTTATATATATATATATATATATATATATATATATGAAAGAATGAAATTTTGCTGAAATGTATCTAAAAATTTAGCAAGATACAGACTTAAAAATAATTGCTTTGAACTATCAAAATAATAATAATGTACACTGTATAAGAAATTTCTATTGTATACTTCCAAAAATGTTGGCAGTTTTTATCCAATAAAAATGTGATGTAAATTTAAACAGTTATATTGTAAAATTACGATAACATTTTGTGGTAAAATATATGCAAATCTCTAATGCGCATGCGCGGCGTACTAGTTTCGTAAATTCACAAATTTCTATTGTAAATTTACAAATATTGTGAAACCACAGTAAAACATTACATGGTTTGTAAATTTACTGCATATTTTTATTAAATATCACAAAAACATTTCTAATAGAGAGTGTATAGGATGCTCAAGTTGGTTGCTAGAATGTTACAACATTTTGCAGCAGTCCTCATTATGCTTGAGTTTCTTACGTGATTATTTTGATGGTTCAACAAAATTATTGTCAGATCTGTGTCTATCTAAATTTTCAGATACTTCAGTAAAATCGTTCTTTCGATATACCCGAAATATCTGCATGTTGACATTATAGCATGTAATTATTATGAACAAATTATTATAAACCCTTCTATCGCTTTTCTGCTCTTAATATTAACTTTAGAAAATAAACTGCTTATAATATTCTCTTCGTTGAATTACTCTCAATAGGTTGTTCACGTGAAAATTGCGCGGCACATTAGCGGTTTCCACCTTTTCTCGCACCACGAAGTTCTCGTGATATAATATTTAGGTTGGTGAAAATGAAGTTCGTGCCGTCGCGGTGCCGGCACGTTGTGGACACATGCGAATCGATGACTCCGACACGTGGATTTTCTTGTCAATATTTTAAGATTTGGGTTTACATATAGCGTTTCTGTTTGAAATAAATCCCTTTCATAAAATATGCAAAAGATCCACCGATATTAACCAAAATTATTTCTCATGAGATGATACGAGCATTACCCAGTCTTTATATAAACCGAAAGTACAACGAATATACAAATAAAATTAAAAAATAGGCTCTTTCGGTTACACGTAGTACACGCATCATTAAAAAATATTAAAAACTCATCATTAAAACATCAAAATATACAGAATTCCAGGGATATTGGTATTTCATATGCAATATAAAAAAACTGATGCTTTTAAAATTATGATGTTATACATAAAGCTGAAGTATTATATTTCTAAAATTTTACACACTATTTTAATGAAATGCAAGCTAAACGAAAAAATATATAACGCCAAAAATTGTATCCATTTGTCGCAATGTTTGTTGTATGATCTTCAGTCTGATTTTTTCTCAAAAATAAAAATAAATGTATGAAATTAAATATATAAAGTACAAAAGATCTCTTTGTATATTGTATCCGTTATTTGAAATAAGGCTTAACGCGTGAAATAAATATAATTTATTTCACGCGCTTGTTCCGCGGGTCACATTCGGGCTTATCCACGTAAACTAGTGGATATTCTAGACACAAGCATTCTGGGTGAGAACTTTTGCTCGACTTATGCAAATCCTCACCATCGCACCGTGATGTTGACCAAATTAACGCGCTGCCAACGTTACTTATGTCTGCGCACATTGTAGACTTAACATTGCGGACTTGTCCCTCGTAGCATTAATAATTAGCCTAATGACGAACCTTGTCCCGTCGAAACTGGACGCAATGTTTACATGGCAAACAGTCAGAAAATTCCACCTGTCAATCGCGTTGTTTTCGACAAATTAGATTGTTTGATTCACATCATATATAGAACTGTATTACCATTCCAACCGCTTTACGCTTCCTTTATTGTAGTCTCGAATTATCAGATTAATATTAGAAAACTTTAGTAAGTATGAATTAATTCAGAGCGAAAATAAACGAGTAGATTCCTAACAATTTTTAACTAAGTTTGCAAACATTAAATAACGTTCTATTACACTGAAAGAAAAATTTTTAGTATTTGTGATTATAATTGCATGGTAAAATAATTATAGTTAAAAAAATTCCGTTTTTATAATTATTACTGCTATAATGTTAGTAATAATTATATATGTATAGTTTTATATATTATATACTAAAAAGAATATAAGAGTTGTCCTCCAAAACTATAATAACATTATAGTCGTCTTATTATTATCATATTGTATTACCATCCAATTATAGTCACAAATAAAAAAAAACTTTTCTCTGTATTAAATTAAATCAGCTTCAAATTAAAATTCTATTGAAATAAAAATTAAATTTAGCTACAGCTTTATATTATACATGTGATCCATTATAAAACTTGACTCGCAGGAAATTATTAACATTTTGACATCGAGAAGAATTGATTGACAAATCTATTGTTATAATTTAATTCATTTGTTACAATTTTCACCGTCAAACATTTCATATCGTCATTAAAAGATTATTTTATTCTAAATATAATTCGACTTTATTGGATAATCGATAACGTATCTCCCATCAATTATAATATTTCCTGCATTTAATTTAAACGTAATATTATGCAATTGCATGTGCTTTCCTGATATTGACAGCAGAGAAGGTTGGCCGTCATGTGCAGTATGTCACAACATAACAAGAACGATCTGTAAATGGATTGTAAAACGCAGCTCGTACTGCCGTTAACGTCATAAAAAATCACGCCTATTTCCAAGAGTGGAGAATTTCATTATGCGCGAGATAGAGTTTAGTCCGACAAATCGATGTCGCGTATCGATGAATCACGATTGCAAATGGATCTTCTGGAATTCGCAAAAATCATTACGCGAGTGTGAACGATTTGTGCGCACGTCGGTCCATGAGAAATATTCGCTTCACATACGTTATAACGAATCTGGGCCGGATATCGATAATCTTACGAAGGAATCTGCCCGATGATTTGTTTCAGTGGTGGACGCTGCCATGTCACGACTATCGCGAAGACGGTAACGAATCATTTGTCATTCCTGTCGGCGCATATATAATACCTGGGCATAATTTATAACGCTGTTAGAACGTCGCAAAACGCGCTCGGGCTGATCGCGAGGGACCGATGAATACAGGAATTATCACGATTATCCGAAATCAATCATAAATTTTCGCGGTCGATGAGGGAGACCGCGTGCACGGGAATTACACATGGGAAAACCTAATTTTCAGTAACATTACGGTAGAATATTTGCCCAGACAGGCAAATCCACCGGGAGCAAATTTCGCGAAGTATCTGTTGCGAGCATCGTCAGCAGAAAAGCAATAGAATAGATATGAGATCTGTTGTACCAGAGCTATACCGCGCTCGGAAAATCTGCTCGATTTCTGTCTCTCGTATTATGCCTGCAGGTCGTGACGGCAAAACGCTGGTTAATATGAATGTAGTTGATGCTAACACGTCTGCTATAACACGTTGATCAGATCAAATAAAATATTGCTAATATTTTACTTAGCGGATACATAAGATATAATCCGGATAATTCAAGTGATTGTATCAAAAATATCGAATTCATCAAATACTCTAAACAAATAGAAAATTTACACACAGAAAGAACGGTTTGCTCAAGTATCTAAAAATTTAATTAGACACAGATCTGAAATAATTGTATCGGATTATATAATCAGAGTTGCCACAGAAAATGAATTTTGAAATTCCCTGATTTTTCCAGGTTTTCTAAATGACAGTGGGAAAATTTTCATGACCAACATCAAATTTATAAATTTTAACATTTAGAAATATTTTAACATTAAGAAAGCTATAATATTATTAAAAACAACATACTCTTCCTCAACATACTCTCGCCCCCCTCTACATATAAAGGAAGTTCTTCGGAGGAGCAACTCAGTAGTCAGTATTAGTGTGCTCCTTGGCTTGATAAAGTGAACGAGGGTTCACGAAACGTTGGCATTAGCAATGGATGAAAACATGGCGATCAATCTCAAACTTTCTGTTATCTTTAAAAACACACACACACACACACAACATACATTTAGAAACTTAAAAGCCTAGAAGAATAATGAAATCTTGAATGCAAATTTAAGACAACAAAAAATAAATGGTGATAATCCTGTAATTATGTAGCCGACGTTTAAGCTGGTTTCTAAAATATTAAACTTTTGTTCGTAACGTTTGAGTTTCCTGTATTATTATTTTAATAACAAAATTATTTTTGGATTTGTATTCTCTGAGAAAAAATCGATATGATATATTATTTAAGATATTATATAAGATTATATATAATTAAATCTGAGATTCGATGCGATAT
>NW_017296157.1:1957786-2006200 GCF_001594075.2 Trachymyrmex cornetzi | reverse complement strand
ATATATAATATATTATGCAAATTATAACATAACAATTGATGTAATAACACTAAATTTTTAGATACTCCAGTAAAATCGTTCTAGTGAATAATTAAAACAGAATTATTAAAAAAAAACTGGGCGAGAAAATGTCAACTGTTTGAAATATATATTAATGATAATATATCGTGTGGCTATTCAAAGAAAAGAATGTAATGATAGCACAGCAAATAATTTAGATTTATCACATGGATACATTATAGTTGCATAACCTTTGTAGATAAATTCCGTTTATAAACGAAAGATATGTAATGTAAAGTGATGTGCTGAGATCGCTGAATTATCACATGAGAAATTTCGTCTAAACATTTTGATAATAGCACACTGATTCCAAATACAGACATAGTCAAGATCGACGTGTTATTTCAAAATGCCGACAGGTTGCGATAGATTAAACAAATACACCGTATGCAGCTATATTCGGGGCAGGGAAAGCGTCAAAACGGGAATGTGTGCATCGCTAACAATAACCGAACATGAAAGCGACGTATTTATTTAGCCTCGTCAATTTACAGCGGCGATTTTGGACGCGCAATCTGAATATAACGCGATTCGCTCTGACATTCGAACCTCGATTTATTCGTCATTTCGGCCGGATCGTCAAAACACGCATTAAATAATAATTGCCGCCCAACACTCTCAAGCTCTGCCGATCTTCTCAAACCAGGGCAAAGTGATTCACTATCACAATCGCTGTTTATCGTCGGTGTGTTGCAGCAATTAATTACGTTCAACATTCAATTACTTCCGTCGTTTAATATACTCCAATCTGACACACTCGCTTGTCTTCAACAGGTTTCACTACATTATTCCGCCTCAACGATGAGTTTCCGGGGTGTGTCAGTTTTTCCCGCACTTTCGCAAAATTAAATAACATTTCGTCTATCCACCCGCTATGTACAGAACGACAAAATTGATGGCACAAAGCGAAAGTAACCTTTAACGAACGACAAATATGCTCGCAAAAGTTTGCACACCACCAATCGTACCACATTTCGCGCGCGAAAGTATAAATAACGAAATACGCAAAAACGAAAATAATGGACGAGACCCTTGGGAACGATGGGAATGTTTGATTTCCACCAGTAATTGGGGTTAACCAACCAGTATGCGGTTTTACTGTGTACTTTTAACGATTAAAGATACGTCTATTAAACTGACAGCTTAATAGACGTATTAAAGATTGGTAGATATATTTCGAATTATTAGATGATTCACTATATAATCTATTTTTAATTATTTGTTTGTTTATATAATCATGTCTTTGCAATTATGCGAAATTATGCTGCTTATAATTTACAATTATATATATTTATTTACTTATGATTTTACTTTTTTTATTATTTGTTATATAACCATATAAGATCATACAATTATATAACATTATGCGTATATCATTTGTAATCTACGATCATATTCATTTATCTATCATTACTTGTAAATAATGCAGACCGTTATCCATATTTATAGCGCAGTTCTATGAAACTTTTACCACAAATTTTTACCCTCCATCGCTGTTGATTAAGAGTTGCCGCAACGGAAGAAGCTTGCGTGTGAGATCAAAAAATTTGCGATACCGATATCCAAGATATGTGCTATAAAATTTCTTATCAGCTTTTGCCAAGAAATTTCTTAGAATTAAAATATGTACCCCTTATATCTTTTGGGAAATCGGAAACACTTTCCGATTTCTTAAAACCGGGCATGAACTTCCGCGATGAGGGAAACATTCGATTTGAGATAATGAGTGTCGTCTATCCACTCGGGGCTCGTACAACGGCAACAACTCGCGTATAATGCATTTCACGCATGTTTTTATAGCGCAATTTCGGCTGTCGTTGACGACGAGATATTTCCAGGACCTCTCGAGGTCACGTCCATACACGTACGGGGGCACGAGGGTAAGGGTAGGGCAAAAGGATCGACGTTTCTCTGCATCCCGGATTGCAGATGCGTGTACAAGAAATTCCCGGGGTTCGTGCCCTCCGGGATACGTACTCCCGATCGATCTTTCATTTTCTCCAACTTACGTTTTTAACCCCGACTAATGCGGCGAATACATACGTCTTACCTCGACGAGCAGGTTTTCCTCCCGCACAAAACGCGGAACTGGAAAAGCAATCGATCACTCGCGCAGAAGACGTACTCGAGATCGCGGGAAAGGAAGTCGACAAGTTGACAGTATTTAAGTGGTTTACCTGCGTGATTATTTAAACAGATAGTTCAGTTTTCGCAAGAATCAATACACTGCAAGAATAAATACTAGAAAATACCGTTAAAAAACAAAATTAAACATTTTATGTTTACATACTATACGGTACAAATATCGGGGAAATATAAATATTAAATAAATATCTATATCTAAATAAAAAGATAAAAAAAAAATAGAAAAAAGCACAAATTTCGCTTTTTTCTATTACAATTTTCTATTTTTTCATCTTTTTATTTAGATATAGATATTTATTCAATATTTATATTTCCTCGATATTTGTACATATTTATTTTAAAATTGTTTCACATAAAATTATTTTCTTCTTAATTTATCCATATAAAATAGTAATATATAAATATATATTTTTTAAATACATTACTTGCAATTATTCATGGAAAGAACAATTTTGAAGTAGGTATCTAAAAATTTAGGTAGATATAGATCTGAAAATATATAATTTTGTTGGACCATCAAAATAATTACATTGGAAATACACAAGCATGATAAAAAAAATTTTTACGTTCTAGCTTAAGAATCCTACATAATTATTTTGATGGTCTAACAAAATTATTTTCACCTGTAGCTAGCTAAATTTTTATATATTTTAGCAAAATTGTTCTTTTCGTGTTGTGAATTATTGAAATATGTGACGATAAATCAACACTTCTTTTACAAAGAAAATTTATAATTCAGTCTTAAGATTGAAGGGAATTAGAATCGATTTCCTAGTGCCAGACACTGTCAGACGTGATGTTGTCTTCAAGTGATTTACATTGCCGAAAGACTTATCCTAAAAGCTTTCGCCTAAAATAGCACATCCAGTACAACGGCGCAGATAATCTTTTGCCAGACGAACGAGCGAATGCAATCGGCGCATTTAATCGTCTTTCTTGTTTTTGCAAGAAACGAAAAAGAGAGCATGACAAGAAAAGGTGACGCTTTAGGAAAATCTCTCGTTTGCAATGGTATTATCTAGAAATTATTTTTACTTTCTAATTATTTCTAAATTATCTTCAATATTTATAATCTAAAATCTAAACTGATTTGTTGTTGAGTAAAGACATTCGGATGTCTCATCATCGTGTGTCTTTTAATGCATCGCTATGCAATCGAAGTCTTAAAAGTCAATTAAATTAAAGTAAAAGTTTATCTCGAATTGACATAAAGTCGCTCGTCTCATTACAAATTGAAATCTTTTTCAATATGGAGTATCTCAAAACTCATCATATTAACTTTAATTAAATTTGCAGTTAACTATGTGTACTTCATCACATTAAATATTATAGTAGCAATACAATTTCAGTATAGTAGCAATATAATTTCAGTAAAGTCAAATAATAAAATTTCGTTGTTTGCCTTTAGATCTTATTTGAATTTTAGAAAACGGCAATAACGAGATATTTTCTTAAAATCAAAATAAAAAATTTTAAGATACTTCGCACATATTAAATTAGTAAATAAATCTTTATTAAATTATTTTTATTAACTCACGTTAATTATATTAGTAACGAATATCTATTTTTTTTATGAAAAAAACAATGATTCTCGAATATTTCGATTGCCTTTAAACAAAGGACGAGTCTTATAATACGCAATTTCTTAAAGAGGAAAGCTAATTGGTTGTAAAACATACTTCAAAGTCCTCAACTACTTCTGAATAACGTGTCAAGTATTCTTAATCCTCAACTTTACTGTTTTACGACGTTAAATTTAGACCAACCGCAGATAAAGCATTTCATTATGCAGTGTAAAAATTTGCTACACTCTATCTCTTACCTCTCTTTTTTTTGTGACTAGCACATACCCTGCGCGCGCTACGCGCGCGCTCCTCCATTATATTCTCCTTTTTAGATATTATGAAATATAATATTACGCGGCGCGCGCGCGCGCGCGAATCTGGATTCAAAATATTTGAATAAGAAAAATGACCGAATCGTTATGGCGGTTTGAAAATTTGAAAATTCAAAGTGGTTGAATCAATATGGCGGATGGAATTCTTTAGTTAAATACCATAAAAAATTGTATAATACAATTATTTATTATCGAACGCTAATATTACCATGGTACATGTTGCTTCATTTTTTTTTGTTTTACGTTAGAGGAGAAAATCTTCGTACACTTTCTGCCAGGTAATGTTTCATTTGAACATCAACCTGACCAGAGGAAGACACCTGGCGCCCAAGCTCACCGGGTGTGTTGGATTCGTTCAGTTCGTGTTTTCGAATAGTGAAATCGAATATTTTTTTGTATTCGTTTGCTCATCGTTTGCTCACGATTGCTCCGTCGGAATTTTCGGTTGCTCACCCTCAGTTCAAAAGATATACAAAATTTAAATTTTGGAGGGTCAACCTCACGCTAGTCCGTTATATTAAAAGATCGAATTTTTTTTTCTGCGTTCGTTTGCTCATCGTTTTCTAACGAATGCTCGAATTCGAACGGAATGAGCGCAACAATTTTTTTTTTGTGGAAATAGGTAGCGGATAAATAGCGCAGTATTCCATAATTTTTTCATTTAGATATGGTTAAGTGAGAGGGCCAGCTAGGCAGACGTGACTTAGGGGTAAATATGATTGTTCGCTTCGAGAGAGAAGTGCCTTAAGTGTTGCAGCGCAAAAATCAAAAATGCCTGGAAATAGTAGCGCATAAATAGCGCATAAAGCCTGTGTATTTAATTTCCCAAATCGGTTATTTTTAACGGGTGGGTGGGCTGACTGACTGCACACTCAGCCCCCAAGAAAAAAATTTTTTTTTTTAGATAAACGGAATGAGCGCAAAAATTTTTTTTTCAGATATTGGTAGCGCATAAAATTCTAAATGTTTTCTGATTTCGGTGGAAATTGGTATCATGAGATTTTCGGGGTCGCTCGTTTCGAATTAGTGCTCAAAATTTTGAAATTCAAAACTAAACCAATATGGCGGACGGAATTCTTAAAGGTTTTCCGATTTCGATGAAATTTCGTATAAGATGGGATTTCGGGATTGTTGATTTCGAATCCGGGTTCAAAATTTGAAAAATCAAAATGGCTGAACCAATATTGCGGATGGAATTCTTAAAGATTTTCCGATTTTGGTGAAATTTCGTATAAGATGTATTTGGAGGTCGATGATTTCGTATTAGTCTTCAAAATTTGAAAATTCAAAATGGCTGAACCAATATGGCTGATAGAATTCTTATAGGTTTTCCGATTTTGGTCAATTTTCGTATAAGGGGGACTTAGGGGTTGCTGATTTCGTATCAGGACTCAAAAACCAGTGGGTGATAAGACAGGTGATAATGAAGGAGAGGGGGAGAGTAAGGATGGGACAAGGGGGGGTATGGATAGAAGGAGAATGGTGGAAATGGGATGAAGATAGAGAGGAATTAAGGGATGGGAGGGGAAAGTGGTGGGGGGAAGGGATTAAGGAGGCAGAAAGGAATAAGGAAGATGAAACGGAGATGAGGAAGAGACAGGGGGAATAATATTGGAGGAAGGTTGGAGGGGATAGGGAAGGTGTAAAGGGTAAGGTTAGGGGTAAGGGAGAGAGAGTCATTGATTTCGAATTCAGACTCAAAATCTATCTCCTTATTTATCGGATCCCCTTCCCAAAACTTCTTTTATTCTTCCTTCCGTTTCCTTCATACTCTCGTTCCCCTTCCCCTCCCTCTGTACTACTTCCACCATTTCCCTAAATACAACCCTACCTTCCTATCAAAATTCACCAAAATTGAAGAACCTTTTAGATTTCCGTAACATTACCGTCCACTATATTATTTCAACCATTTTGAATTTCCAAATTTAAAACACGGTTTCGGAACGAGCGTCCCCATAAACCCTCTAATACCAAATGCCACCATAAACGGTAAATCTTTTACATTTCCATAACATTTCCGACCGCCATTTTGTTCAGCCATTTTGAATTCTCAAATTTTGAACAAGATCGAAATGAACGACCCCAAAAACCCCTTAAAAACAAATTACACTATAATCGAAAAATCTTTAAAATTTCCATAACATCTCCATCCGCCATATTGGTTTAGCCATTTTGAATTTCCAAATTTTGAACACGAATTCGAAACGAGCACAACCCCAAAAACCTCATGATACCAAATTTCACCGAAATCGGAGAACCTTTAGGATTTTCGTAACATTTCCGTCCGTCATAGTGGTTCCGCCATTTTGAATTTCGAAATTTTTATCACGATTTCGGAACGAGCGACCCCTAAAACCCCCGAATACGAAGCCACATCGAAATCGGAGCACTCCAACTCCCCTTTGAAAAGAGGCTTCAAAAAAACGTGATACGCCAATTTTAATATAGGATACGATACATACACAGTTGTGGCCAAATATATTAGGCACCTTATTAACTATTACATAACATTCTAGCTAAAAAATTATTTATGATATTTGTTGTAAATTATCCTTTATTGTAAGAACTCACTTATATATAATACCTCCGGTAATTAAGAAACATATAGGTAAAAGAATTTATAAATAAATGATAAAAAATAGGCGTCTAATATTTTTGACCAAAGCTGTGTGTGTGTGTGTAAATTAAAATAATAAAAATAATTATATATTTTCAAATAATATGTGAAACAAAAAGAGATCAATATATAAAACGATTATAAAATAATTATCATATTTACAATTATTGTCTACAAGACAATAACTATAAACTTTGAATTGTTGAAGATTTTTCTTTAAAAATTTTCAAAGTAAGATAATAAAATAATCTGAAATATTCAAACATGCCAACAGTACTATCATCTCACCACTCTTGAGCATGGTCGATATTCAATTTATGTATAATACATCGGAAATAATTTCATCACCTTCGATTAGCTGGATGGCACGAGGTATAAGTCGTAACGCCATTTATGAAGGAGTCAATACGCAACGGAGTCCAATCCGAAGCGTATAATCCTCGAGAAAGCTCTCGATATTCGCGACTAATGGACGTGGGAACATCTCCAGGCGAAACTTTAGCGATGGATCGCCCACGTAACTCCGAGCGCATCAGCTCGATAACCGATGGGAGTAAGTCCACAAATACTACTCGACTGAATATACAGAGTCGATGAAAATGCGAAGCCGGTTCTTAACGGGCATAGTTAAGGGGGTATTCTCTATTGTAAGGCTAAAAATTACATGATTATTTAGGAATTTTTTTAAAAGAAATAAATTAATGTATTAATATGAAACTTTTTGGAACTTTATTTGTACAAAAGAGATATTTAAAAATTATTTTTTCGTGTCTCTCTCTCTCTCCATATGTATCATACAAAAAAAAAGTACGCTATGATAGTCGCAAGATGTATGAAAAAATTTCTTTTTGACGCGTTGACATCATTCCGTTAGTTCTAGTAGTCTGAAACCAAAAAACCAACAAAATTATTAAATTGTAAGAGTTACACTATTACCATGAAACTAGAATATAGGAAAAAAATTGAAAATTGTTGAAACAATAATTTTTTGAAAAATGGTATTGATTTTTACCTATAAATTTGTTTTGTTTTTTTTTATATAATAAAATGGAATCCTAATTTAATTCTGTAGTTCTAGTAAAAAAAGAATATATACTAAATGGATACGCAAAAATTCAAATCGATCGGATGCTTAGTTTCCGAGATATTATGTCAACGGTTGAAAAATTCGATGTCGATTCTATTATCATTTAACTGGGCCTGCGGACCATTTTAGTAAACAATGAACTCAGTTATTGTACATTATTTCTGTGAACGGCATTAGTAATACATTTTTAAGACTATCAACTTCCCGAAAATGCAATAAAAAAAATCGATTTTTTTGATCCGATAAAGTAGAATACCCCTTAAATCACATCCCATGTCACGCGCTAGCGCAGTTATAATATGTTAGGAAATAGAGACTCTGAAGAAAATAAGAAATAGAAAATAGGATTACAACCATAGATTACATTACAACATTGAATAACAGTACGTAAACAAAAAGCTCGTTTAAAAAAAAAGAAAAAAAATATGGTCAAAAGTTTCCATCTCATCGTACGAAATATTGAGCTATTATAATATGGTCAAAGGTTTCCAATCTCGTACGAAATATTGAACGATTTCATTGAAAAGTTAAAATATTATATCTTCGCTCTTCTCAAATTTTCTTTGAGATCAAATAAAAATTTTAAATGTACAATATATTTTCTAAAGCAGTATCTTTATTTAGATCCTCTTTCTTCGGCCATTATGTTCTTTAATCTAATATTTTAAATGCTGATCTAAAATTTAAAAAATAAATAGAAAAAATATAATATAATTTTAGAAGAAAAATAATAATAGTATAGTTTTAAAAAAAAAACCTCTCTCTCTCTCCTCTCTCCTCTCCTCTCTCTCTCTCTCTCTCTCTCTCTCTCTCTCTCGATATTCAAATAAATGAGGAAGCTTGGTGGCAATAAAATAATCTGTTTAAATTACAACTTATAATAAATTTTTAATTAAAAGACAAGTTGCGTGAAAACACAATATTTTCTTAAGGGGGAAAGTAGCGTGTACAGAAGTTAACATGGAAGGCTAGGCACGTATCTATCGAGTATCTAGCACGAAACCATTGTGCACAACATTACGCAATTAAGCGCTTCAGAGTACGCGGAGGCGTATATCCCATTAAAATTGAATACTTATTAGCTCTAATAACACGACGTGGGCGAACAGTAATTCGGGAGACCGATAAATTTCCCGCTTCGGTCAGGGTGGTCTCACCGCCAAGATAATTAATCCGAGAAGCTTGAACTCATTGATATCGTGTAATAACTGAACAAAAATTCAGAAAGGTGAGGGTTGATATAGCCGCACTGCGTCGATTTCCGCATGCGTTTGCGGCGCGTGAGAGCTTCCAAGTTTTATATAGAATAAATGTTTCGTAACGACTACAAATTTACATTCAAAATACGTGCGTGAATTTACGATAAACACGTGAATGGATATAAAATTGGATCGTACGCCATTTTCTCGTAAAGTTCAATTACGAATGGAATAATCATGTCACGTTTAATTCCTATTGTCATATTTACGTAGAACAATATTATGCAAAGCAATACGCAAATATATGATACATTGTCTGCTTCTATTTTCAGAATAATAAATTATTCGTATTATAATACATCTGACTCATTATCGATTCGATTCTTTCGCCCGTGTCAAATTGTTACGTGCTAATTATTTTTCCGGAAGTTAATTTATATTAATTTGATTCAAGCAAAACGCCGCAACTCTTTTTTCATTCCTTCCATGCAGTTTTAAATTAATCGGTTAAATTAATCGATTTGTGACAGGATTTTCTGGCAATTGTATTAGAAGAGAGCATTTCGACATGTCAACGTGACAAAAGGATTACCGATCGCCGGCGGGACTGCATTTGTATCATTAATTAACACTGCGCTTAAGCCAGATTGCTTATATCCGGAACATATGCAATGGTAAGGTCGTGCCATTGTGTCGCGTTTCTGTAGTTTACAAATGCTATTTGCCAGTGTCAAAGCTGGAACTAGAGTCGACTAATTCCGCGCGGTTTTCGCACAAACAAGCGCGTGTTGCGTCTTGCCGACTGAAATGTTACGCGGTGACCGAGCAAAGACACAAGCAAGCACCCTGGTTCCCGACTCTGTTACGCTGGAAATCCATTTCGTAGCACGAAAATGGGAAATCTCGCGTTTTCTCTTATATTCGTCTGTTTTTCACTTCCTTTTTTCCAGTCGTAAACCACGATGTTGCCTAAACTGTGACAGTCCTTTCCGCCAACCAAGAATGCACGCCATATACCTGATATTACGTATCACGTCGAGGTTCACGCTTTTACATTCAACTGTAAAGTTGGCGCATGTTATTTTTCTCAATCCTCTCTCCATGAATAGAGAGACGTTTCTTACAGCCGACATGTATTTTTATTTCAAATGCTACGATCGTACGAGCGTTAGCGTATCTTGTACAATTTTTTCACTCATAACTTTAATTTTCGAAATGTTCAGAGACATCTATAATACTTCAAACCACATTCTAACATAAATGTACGCGATATTTGACACTAAATGCGACGCAAGAGATTTGTAATTCTGCAGAAATGTTGCGTTTAAAAAATTCAATAAAAAACAGAATCAGTTTGCGAGAATCGTTTTTCTCACTACTTGTGGAATATAACTTAATGCAATCTTTTCTCACGATTTTTCTCACATTTGAAATAATGCGTTCTCAGTAGCACTGATGCTTTAAAATGTCCTCGAACGATGATGTAATGTTGTTCGAAGGATCCCGTCGGACTTACGCGATGACCCATATCTTTTAGACGTCAAATAGGGAACGTGACGAATTGTCCTGTCTACCCAACGATATTTGTTACGTGGAAGAATCCCAACGTTATTTTTCCCTTTTTCGTTTAAGCTGAAATCAGAAGACGGGTTTATACGATTGCAAAATAGAGTTATTTGCGATCGAATTGCAGACACTATATTTTCTAATATTACGATGAATTGTAACGCACGTTTCGGGTAGTCGCGTCCATGAATAACTGGAAGTTACGCTTCTTTTTCTAATTATTAAACGGATACAATAATACTAAAAAATATGAGTACGGAAGTATCGATTGTTAATTAACAATCTCTAATTTTCCCTATAATTCTCTCTATTATTATTCATTTTAATTTATATATTTTTGAAAATTTTATACTTCATATTTACTGCACTACTATACTACATTATCATATTTCAAATGTAAATTTTTCGATTCTAATAAAAGATAAACATATAACAAAAAAAATATTATTATTAAACAAAATTCAATTATATACCTTATTAATGTTTATTCGATTTTAAATTACTTGATCTTTGTCTTTTTAATCTCTGCAGGATTTATTAATATCAATGACATTCTGCTTCTGGAGTCGTAAATCATACGATATATAAGGATCATTAGTCAATCTCAATTAATTTCCACAATCCCAATTAATTTTGTGTTAAAGTACACGTGATGTCCTCCATCGTGTTATCTACAGAACAGAACGAAGTGAAGCCATAAATTGCCAAGAGAAACGAAGTCTAACTAGAACTATCGAATCGAAATTTATTGCAACGAGCGATCGCAATCTTTATAGCTGCCGAGATTTGGTACATTTTCTTTAATCAACCGATTATCTAGTTTACGTTTACTTCGGCCTTTATGCATAATGATTTACTTGAACTCTAGTGACAAATGAACTGAATCTTTTTGTGTGTTTCGTTATTTTTTTCTATCATTATTTATCATAATTTAATGACTAATTTTTTGTTACCGAAATATAAATATTTCTTTTTGTACGATAACACAAAAAAGCAATTTATAGCGATTTTACTTTATTAAAAACCAAAAGCGAAATTTGCATTTCGATGTTATTTAATATTTTGCGTAAAAGTAGATTCATTTCAAATTGAAGGAAAGTGATATGACGCAAAGCAACATTACGTATATTCAATTAAACATATTTCGCAAGACATTTCGTGAATTAATGACAGTCGAGATTATCGCATGTGCTAATTTTGATACGCGAAATTTGGTGTTGAATTTCTCGATTTTTTAGAAATATCTTCACAATCGTCCCAAGTCCCTCATTTCAGCATCTGTTCTCTTTTCGCGTTCTCTAAAGCAAAAAACTCGAGAGAGAGACAATTTCGGGACACTCCCTGAGCTTCTGACGATCTATTTTCAACTGCATCACGGATTCATTCCTGACTCCTCTTTCTATCGTGCGAAATTACACGACAAAGCAGATGTCGACAGACTTGCAAATTAAGGAAATATTGAAACAAACACCACGAAACTTATATTGAAAAAGAGAAAAACAGAAAGTCGTAAAGCATGTTAAATTGTTAATTAAAATTACATTAATAACAATAATAATAAAAGTAAGTGCATGTAGCATAAAATTACTTTAAAAAATATGCATAACAAAATTACATAGCTTTTAATATAAATGTATAAAAAATTTGCACTAATAAGTCTAGCTAATTGGAATATACCAATAAGACAAAAAAGATCTACGAGAAATCATAATGCGACTAAAATTGGCTGAATCAAATATCTGTAACTTCACCGTTATGGCATAAATCATTAATCTGTTCATTATCGCGTTTTCATCATGTTAAATATAAATTGCATGCTGCTTGTCGAATAATCCTATCACGTTGAGCTTAGATTCTACAGATCAAATGCGCGCAAACGGCGTGATTAGTACTTTGTTATGTAAACTTGTAAACGATAAGCGAACGGCAAATACGCTATTCGATACATTGGAGGCACGTATATTTACTACGCAAGAGAGAAGAGCCATGATTCTATATATAGACTGTTATAGAATCATGGCTCTACTTTGTAAATATAAAAATATTTTTCTAAATATATGTAATATTTAATGAGGAACACATTCAAATAAAAAAATTTAAACAAAATACTTAATATTAAAATTAAATTAATTTTTTAATTGTGTGTCATTATTAAATACAAATAAAGTTTATCTTAAAAAGTAATGATACTTTATAATAATAATAATTATAATATTATAATAATTATAATATATAATAATATATTATATATAATATATATTATATAATTTATAATAATAATTATAATATATATAAATAATAATAATTACATAATAATTATTGCGATATAAAAATAAACATGAAAGTTTTAATTTTCTGAAATTCTTAAAAAAATTTAAATTTGCTGTTTATTTATCCATGTATCTTAATTTTCTATATGTTATAAACTTGATTTAAAGAATTAATTTTATCGTGTTTTGTTTGAATTTGTCAAAAGATTATTATTTCTAATTTTATGGCATTACGAGATATTCCAAAATGATTGGAAATGTCGTTTCCTTTGGATTTGAGAAATTATGTAAGCGGTAATACAACATGCCATGGTTCCATACGTCAGACAGCAGAATAGTTTCTTTTATTGTCCTTGGTTACATGAGATAATTGCAGTTTCAATATTGCAACTCGAAGCAGAGATTAAAAAGGAATTGCAATACTAAAATAAGGATTGTGTTATAGGAAAACGGCGAAGTTTCGTGAGAACAACAGGAGTTATTTCTTCGCCATCTAGCTAGAATAGTCTTTATAGCAAGCTTTTAAAGCCATCAGCACTCCGTTATCCTTCCTAACTGCTTTTTATCATTATCTACACTTTATCTTACACGGCTTCTTTTGTCCTAATCCAACCTCGACCTCATCGCCTGGGGATGTCTTATGGTACCATTTTTCTGCTAATCGACTAGCAAAATTACTGTATTGAAATATTAAGACACATCGAAATAATTACGCGTACGTCTCATGGCGACACAACGCGATCTCATGAGAAATGATACGTTCTTGCCTACTGTATTATAAATTATTAATTAAGTGACGGAAATCGTTCTTCATTGTTTAACGAAAGATGAGATAAAGAGACGAGGAAAAATGAGGAAAATCCAGAAATATCATTCTCAAAGTAATTGTTACTTAATAAGTAATTAATACACAATTAGATATTGGATTATCTTTAAGTAAGTATACATTCTTCATTATTGTTTTTAAATAATCCATTTCTTTATGTTAGTAATATTCGAAAATTCTTAATTTATTTCCAAAAGATAAATATAAAATGCAAATTAAATCTTTAATATTTTTTGTTTATTTATTATATCTATTTATCTACATATTTATATACTAAATATACAATTCTAGAGACAACAAATAAAAAAGTGAATAATGATGTCTCTAACAATAGGAGACTTTTTGTATTTCCGAGATCTCTTGAAATTGTTATCTATTTTTAATTATACTTATTTACTATCAGCCCTTGTCTCTTACCTCAGACTTATTAGTGCGTCCGTTCGGAACAGGACACTTCGTAGATTTATTTCGTTATATCTCGTTCTCACAAATTACCCGGCTACTATCGATGATATTATCTTCGACTGTTCGTCTCCTCCCTATCTCCCACTTTCTACGTCTTCCTTTCGACTTCTCTCGGCCAATTTGTTTCGAGTACCGCATTTTTCGATTCTCTTCGACAACGATGTCAATCGCACGTTCTCATTTCATCCTGACGCCACGTTTCCTCACTCTCTGCTGTCTGTGAATTTTTATGCCATAAACAATACCAACAAATACAAAGGCAATGACGTCTAAAAAATACATACTGTTAAACTTCACGCACAATTTCAGTAGTAATTTTGCCCCATAAACTAGATAGTTGCGTTTTACAATAAAAAAAAGATCCTATTTAAATAAATATTTATTTGACTAGTGCCGACTAAATATCTACTTATAATAAATAAGTATTTACTTAATAAATAGGCAGACGTTAAGAGACGTCTGTTTAACTGGCCCCCCACCCACTTAACCAAATCTTAATTAAAAAATTATGAAATAATGCGCTATTTATGCGTTACCATATCCGCAAAAAAACATTACTACGTTCATTCCGTTTGGCTAAAAAAAAAATTTTTTTGTGAGGGGGCTAAGTAGGCAGTCAGCACTACCACCCTTTAAAAACAACCGATTTGGAAAATTAAATGTAGAGAATTTATGCGCTATTTATGCGTTACTATTTCTAGGCATTTTTTTATTTTTGCGCTGCAACCCTTAAGGCACTTCTCTCTCTTGGAGCGAACAGTAATATTCACCCCTAAGTCGTTTAAAATTGCAAAATTAAATACACTGACTGTACAAAACAATTGTTTGATTTATGAAGTGTCACGAGTGCTCCGTCGGAATGTTCGTTTGCTCATCCTTAGCTCAAAAGATATACGAAATTTAAATTTTGAGGAGCCAACTTTACGCTAGCCCCCCAATATTAAAAAATCGAATCCTCCACCAACATTTCCCTAAATGCAACTTTACCTTCCTATCAAATTTCATCAAAATTAAAGAACCTTTTAGATTTCCGCAACATTACTGTCCGCCATATTATTTCAACCATTTTGAATTTCCAAATTTGAAACACGGTTTCGGAACGAGCTAGAATGTATGCTTTATTATTGTAGTTTGCGTTTTATTTATTTCATTATCTATAGTATTTATATTTTTCGGTTTAAAATAAAAATGTAAATTGTTTCACAAATAATACGACAAACCCGAATAAATAGGTTCTTTTAATTAGAGATTAAATTAATTATTAATTATTGATAAAGATTATTAATACATTCTTTTAATTTTCATAAGTAACATCTTTTATAATATTCTTTATAATTTTTTAAATAACTTTATAAAAATTTATCTAAAACGTTTGAATCTCACTTTTTTATCATGTTACGCATATATAAAAAAGACATCATAGTTTGCAGCAGTATGTTAGTCTTAATCTTTCTTTTATCGCAGAAAGTTTGCCTTGATAAATATGTACATATTATGTATAAAATTTACAAGTAATATTTCTTTTAAATTCTGTGGAAGTTTTACATTAAAAAATACATTTTAAATAAAAAGTAATATAAAGACAGATAAAAACTTTAAAGAAAATTAGTTTTTAAAATAATAATTAATTGTTTTTATCTTTGTGACAAAAGTAAGTACGTTGCGAATTTTCAAGCTCAATGTCATTTTTTATATCAACTATATTATAGTTAACTGTATTATAATTAATGTAACGTATTATTTTTTCATTGCTCGTACACATACATATATGTCACATAAAATTAATCGGTATGTTTATATAAGTAACGTGTATGCAATTATATAAACTATTTACATAAAATAATGTATTATCTATCGTTTATTCTGAATTAATAATCTTATATATTGATTGCTTTCCATTTAATGCTCACAAACTTTGGCGCTCTCTTAAAATTATTTCATGGTTTCTTAGAATTATTCCAGGTTACTTTTCGAATGTTAAATAAGAATAAATAATGCTGATACAAGCGCTGCGAATGTCGAATAGAAGCTATTATGTACATATCTTTACGTCATACTATTTCATCATAGTTGTTTAATTAGAGAATGGCGAGAGAGAGAAAGAGAGAGAGATTTCAAAATTCGTATTAAACAATGTATACGGTGGTGATAACAATTGTAGTACTTGTCAAGTTGAGTACACGTATCGGTCAGGTCGTACGAATTAGATAGCAAACTTTATGATGATTAGGGAAACAACGGGAGAACTACTACTGACGGTACCGTATATGCATATACAATAGATTATATCAGACGAGAAACGCAGTTTCGCGATGCTGCCGATGCAAAACGAGAGAGGAAAAGAAAGAGAGAGAGAGAGAGATCATTTAATTAATAAAAAAAAAACAAAATCTAATTTGTGAGAAAGAGGAGAATTCAGAGATTCTTTTATATGAATTTGTTATTCCATAACAATTTCCGAGAAAAAAACTACAAAAAATGTACTGAATAAAAATCTACATCGAGAGAAGAAGCTGATATAATAATTTTCATTATTTTTGAAGTATTAGTCCATTTTATAATTCTGTATAATATTCGTTTGTTAGACTTAATTGTTAATTTTAAAAATATAATAAATAAATATTAAATATGTGTAAAACAAAAAATGCTTAATTTTATTTCAAATTAATATTTCAATTTATAAACCGAGATATGTTATGTGTTCGACAATTTTAAAAAATTACGTTTAATTCTGCACTCATGTCACGTATGGAATATTAAGACAAATTGAAAAAAATTAATCAATGCTTCATGTTCCGTTACGCGCGCGAATGAGCAGTGGTACATGTCGAGAAATAATTTTCATCGCATATTAATTGAATGTCCTGACAATCTCCGAGTACTCAGTCGCATTTTTGATCGCATTATTCCCCAACGGTGTGTTCCGTCCATTCTTTACATCACTCGATTAAACCAATATTTTTTCAACCATCGGTTATTCTATTACTTCCACTCAAACAATATTCCAAGAAACAAAATATCCAAAAATATCATGCTAGACAAGAATGTCCACCTATGTAGAATTATATCAACAAATAACAAGACTATGTTTACCTTAACAGAAGTATGTGTATGCAATCAGTTTTTGCTGACAAGAGAAGACTCTTCTAAATTTTAATTACACAATTTACTTGTTTTAACATTTGTCAAAAGTGCTCAGTATTAGCCGCATTCAAACCATGAGAGATTTAACTCACTGTAAGATAATCATTAATTCCTTATGTAACATGATCATATTTTGCGTCTCATAGTATATAGGTACCTGGTATCTTTCGCGTTTTAGAAAATAATGAGACAATGTAGCTAGCTAGAACCTCCGAGCCACGAATAACAACCTGCGAAAGTGTCCTGCGACTTTGTGTTTATGTGTGTGTGTGTGTGTGTGTGTGTGTGTGTCTGTGTGTGTGTGTGTGTGTGTGTGTGTGTGTGTGTGTGTGTGTCTCACGAAGAATAAGCATTATACACTACTGTCCAATTTAAATACAAATAAATGCCGCATTTACCTATCTTATTCCTTAAAGTTAAAATTAATTTCAATGAATCACATTTTTATAAATTATACAATAATGCTGGATTGAAAAAATGGAATCTATCTTCGTTTCAATCGAAAAATAGAACATTTATATAAATTAATTTCTTATTATCTTTCTCCAATTTTTTACGTTCTAAAAAAAGAATGAGGTTGCATATGTAAATTTAATAAATAAGATTCACTGCAAGAATAGGACATTTCGTCTACACTTAAATCTATCATTAGGTTCAAATTGATACTGTAGATTTAACAGTGTAAATCTCGAATCTTTACTTATTAAAATTACTAGCGATCTTATTCTTCCAAGAAAATTAAGAAAAAGGTAACGATAGTATTTAAAAATTTTTATAAGAATGTAAACTTTTTTTAAACACATTAATGACTCATATTTTTATTTAAAAATAGTAATATATAATTTGTATACATAATCAAATTAAATTTAAAAAATTATATACAATTAAAAAATTAAAATAAAAATTTAGTATTTTAATAAATATTTTATCTAAATCAGTTAATTGTAATAGATGTCTGTATGTAAAAAATAAAACTCAGCTACGTAATAAAAATCGACATCATCTATATACGTTAGATAAAAATAAAAATGAGTAACAAACGACAGATTAGTATGCGTGCACGTATACAATAATAAAATTAAACTTGAGAGCTTTATGCGAGATCATCCTTTTTGATTATCTAACTTTGGTCATTTATAATTCGAAAACTATGTGACCTCAATATTAGAACTTTCAACTCTAATTAATTATCAGAATACGCTATTAAAGTATTAGCGCATGGTTGTTACGAGGTACCATTCGTATCGTGCCGACGGCATTTGCGCTGTTTACGATAAAAATGTAATATGTTTCTTTCGTATGCTTGTTCTACAGTTAGCCAATTAAGAACATAAATTATCATTATTTAATCACCTTTTGGCTGCACTTGACGCAACAATTCTGTCTCTTTGAAACTTATGGCATCAAAATTGCGTCGATATTATCAGCGAGCAAGCAAAAGCGGCGCTCGCGAAACTTGGTTAATTAGAACATTTACGAAACATACGCGGCTTGCAGCATCATTATCCATCATAAGGAGACTATCATAATGAGAGATATCGCTTGAGAAGTTTGGAATTTCGTCAGAAATCTCGCGCTCTCGACACACTTCTCTCTCGCAATGCAACGAATATTTTCGGATGAGGGTTCGCAAGAGCATGTTGAAGCTCTCCGATAGTTATAACTGACGAGATATCACCGATATGCTTAAACACGGCGCAGAGTTATCGCGTTTGGATATTTTAGCGGAAGAAACCGACCGCTACACCACGAATTCCACAGTGATGCGAGTTCAACCACGGTCGATAATTTCGAGCAACTATACCATGAGATATTTCTGCTTGTCTCGATCTCCTTTCTCTGCTCCGAAACAGTTGGAATTTCGAATTTATATATATATATTATATATATATATATATATATATATATACATATGCTTGACTTATCACGTACATAGCCCTTAGCAAGTTTCCAAGTACGAGCGGAAGGTTTTCGATCAATCGAAACGGAACGCGCGCGTTAGCTTCGTTCTCGTTCCAAATATAACTAACTGGCTACAGCTACTTGTAACGGACTCCACCTTATCCTCCTTCTCCTCCTCCACCATCTTTCCTCTCCAGTTCACTTCCAAATCTGTTTATCTTACAGAGTACGGGGAATTAAGTTGATCCCTGGGGAAGGCGCACCAGGTATCGTGTCGTACTACGCGCTTTGAGGTAAGTTCACGCCCGAAGTGGCAATCGTCTTTTTCCGCGCGACGCTTAAAACTTAGCGAAGGAGTCTTTCTCCTTTTATACAGAAGTTCCAATTATATCGGTAACTTTTCTCTAATCGAATATTGAAGATTAATCTTCGTAAATGACAGGAATACGAAAAGAACAGTTTTCCCAAAGTATTTAAAAGTTTAGTTAGATACAGATAAGAAAATTTTGCGGATAATTTATATTTCTCGATTCAATGATTTCCAACGACTTATGCGAGCGTGATGTTTCTTTATGTTCTTTTAATGGTAACGACCGATAAATATCTCATTAAAAACAAAAATAACAGTTATTGTCGTGTATCTACATAAACATGTTTGCTTTGTTAATGTACATGATTATTGCACGTGTACATAATACATGAGGTACAGAATAATTATTCTATTTGATACTGGCGTTCACGTTACTTAAGGCGATGCTAAAGTCGTCTGTTTTATCGATTCAGGGACTTTTTAAATTCCAAATTCGATAATAGTGACATCTTTGATTCATTTCTTACATTATATTATATATCGTTCTGTCTCACTCAAACGCATACGTCTGTCCTTATTTAACATAACCAGCACCTTCTATCTCAAGACGGCGTAGCTGCTTCTAAATGCAATTTCGGCTCTGTTAGACTCTGTTGACGTTCCGAGTCTTCGCATAGAACGTGATTTATAATTTAAGAGAAATATTTTTTTTACGCATTTAATCTTGGTTCCACAAATTTAGTATTGTTCGTTCAAGTAATCCGATATCTGACTGATGCTTATTTTCAATCGGCGATCTCTGAAATTTTTTTATTAAGTAAATATTAACCTGAAGTGACGGTTGTAGGTGACAGAAAAAGTGAATTTTTAAAATTTCTTTTCCGATTTTTTCCGATTAAATCGTGTTTACCAAGATAATCGTTTCATGCCTACTTTTATCCTGTAAAATGCTTTTGCAATCCGTAAAGCCAATTCGGATATTTCTCTTAAAACATAATCGTGATAAAACAGGACGACTTTATAGGATCACCTTAAATCGTAAAGCTTTCCACGCGAAACGAGTAGGTAGAGGAAAATAAGTGTTCTCACGAGCGAGAAACATTGGGGGAAGTAGTAAGAAAACGCATTGCTTCCGCAACACATGACATGTATCGAATGAATCTCCGGTAAGAGAGCGTTTAGTTTCTCAGTCGAGGATATATTTTTCTTGAGTTTCGCGTTACCCATTTTCTCGCGGCACAACGTATGCGACGCGAAACAACGGAAGGCAGTAGATTAGAGAAGTACGTTAAAAGCTCGTGCACGTTGTATGATACGGCTTTTATCGTGCTTTTACCGCGTCGATACATTTGTCATTGCGCCAGATGCAGTTTCACGCGAAATTAAAAGGATCGCCATAAAACGATAGTGGCTTTACAATCAAAATGTAAATAATACGTAGTGTGGTGGAAAAAATACTTCTTCAAAAATGAATGGTTCAATTTATCCTGTAAAGTACGACTGTAATTAGGAAATGACTGCATTAATCTTTCATATTTGACAGCGTATTTTGGTATTGCGTAATATATTGCGAATGTACCACTGTATTTTTTTTATAGCGCGGTTATAGTGCAAGAGATATTCGATCTTCGTTGAAAGGGTCCATTAATCGCACAATGTAGAGACAAAAGGGTTGATTTCAGTAATGGAACACGCTTTCGGGTACTTACATCAAGGGACATATCGATTTTGCTAATGGAGCTGCAGTTAAACGCCAATTAACAGGATCAAAATTAATTGTAGATCAAAGCGACACGCAACGCTTTTGCAAAAAAACAGGATTGCATTTATTATTTATCGCGAGATGATCGCGCACCATCGCAATTCCATTATGCAAGATAACGCAAGATAGAAATAAAGTTGAGCTTGATTCCTCGATCAAGAATCATTTCATCAGATAATTAATCGTTCTGCCTGCACATTCTAACGTGACATAATCTCGAGGTCATAAATTAGATCATACTGACATAAGCTAAATGTGACAGAGAAATATGTTCGTCGTCCGCTTGCATATGCAATGAAGTTTCGATCTCACAAAAAATGAAGAACGTATTCTTGTTTTTCTCGGAATCAGAGCGTTTGAAAGTTAAACAGTTAAATAAAATTTGAAAGTTAAAAAATTAAATAATTTCTGAGTAATTATTATGATGCTTAATTTTATTTTTCGCGCTAATAAATATGGCAGTTCTACACCTATAAATAGCTGATGTGCGGCTTTTATAAAAAAAGCTGATAACGCGTCGTTATTACAAATTATTAACGACTGCATAATAACGTGAGTATTACATTTTGTTAATAAATCATCCAATAATAAAATTATTTATTGTTGCCTAGTCGTATTATCTTTAGATTGTGGCCATGTAAGAAGGATAGCTCTGAGACAAGATCGGCAATACGATTTTTACAATTTAAAGCGAGATCAAGAAATTTCAGCAACAGTAGAGCAACGACATAATCGGATCAGCGATAAAACGCTGGAAATGAAGCAAAGTGTCGTATAATGAAAGCGTAAAACAGAAGATGGGAAGGAACTTATTCGCTTCGGTACGTCGACCGCGGAACAGCGCACGCAATACAAAGTGCTAGCTT
Organism: Trachymyrmex cornetzi; assembly: GCF_001594075.2. NCBI lineage: Eukaryota > Metazoa > Arthropoda > Insecta > Hymenoptera > Formicidae > Trachymyrmex > Trachymyrmex cornetzi. The sequence goes on along the minus strand of NW_017296157.1, from coordinate 1,984,084 downwards.
TAAATTACTTTATGTCGCGGACAAGTTTACGGAAGATCGCGATTATGATAATATCTTCTCGTTTTACAGCGGCTGTTATAACTCCTTCTGTTATTTTCGTCGGGGGAAATAACACTTGAGAGATGTTATTATTAAAAACAGCCCGAAATATTCACCGTAATTTAAGATAATACGCGCGATATTCTCAATGTTTTATTGCTGTATTTTACGAGCTGATTAACTCTGATTCACGCTTCGTAATACTTCCGTCCGTAAAGATTAAACATGGAACGTGTAAAAATATTAAAAAATCATATTTTGGCATTTCACAAAAAAAATTGAGATTGGATTACGCCCACGTATTCGGGAATATTGGGTAAATATTGAAACTCGTCAGGATGTAACTCAATCTCTCAGATTGTTGTTGATAAGGGATTTGATTGTAAATGGCAGAAAAAATTGTCCGGGAACTGAATGAAAACGTTACTGATGGCATTACGCAAAATTCCACGAATAATATTTTGCAATATAAAATAGGGTTAAAACAAAAATTTATTTGTAAATTCCATGTTTTCATATGGTATTAAATTGAAACAATTAAAACGGCTGTGTTTAACCTGGGAATCAGTTATTTTGCCGTACTCTTCCGTTTTCTATTTATATCCTTCAATTTATTGGCACTATTATATTTTTACCTTTACGTAAATGTTTATTAATGTTTTTTCGTATAGTATGCAAAAATAGATGACATAAACACGCTTATATTTACATAAAATTTGATGTGTTTGTAACGGTCGGTCTTTTAATACACGATTACACGGAGAAAATTTTATAGGTATTTAAAATTACTGTAATGTGGTAGTAGCGGTCTTTATGTAAATTATAGGTTTAAATGCTATAATTACTTTTTAAAAACAATAATACAACGTAATTTTTACACTTTTTTATAGTAAATTTTATAGTAAAATTTTTTATTACAAAATCAAATCTTGTTGAATGAAAATTAGTATTGTAAAGATAAGTAAAAAATATATACCTAGCAAATTTTGTTTGTGTATCATAGTAAAAATTAACTGTTTTCATGTTAGAATATGGCTTAACAAAATAATTACTTTATTTATGTGATAAAAATTAATATTACCATAGTAAAAGTTAAGTTGGAATTATGTTGTGAAGGTCCATACGAAAATTCAAGACATAGTAAAGTTGTAATTTAAAATTATATTAAAACTTAATATAAAATTTTCTCCGTGTAGCGCTCGCATTTACGGTAGTCTTCTTTTTTTTCTTTTATTAGCTCTCGCAGCCTGGCCATAAACTAGTTCGAAAATGCAGGTAACAAATCAAAAAAAGGAAACAATTACGTTCGGCAGCTTGACAAAAATTAGGGATAATGTAACATCCAAGCAGAGACAAAACACGTCCGTCCCCGCGGTACGCAATAGTATGTAAACTCACTTACGTTAGTGTTTGTAGTCTCGTTCTGGTAATTATAATCATATACATATTATAGTTATAACACATATATGTGCGCGAAAATATATTTCGGTCAAAATGACCAGGACGCACCTACTCTAATAATTTCGAGACGCGCCTACTCCCGGGTTAATCAATAATGAAATAACTAAAAGTGAATATTTCATTTACGCCACAGTGGTAAATGATTTGTAACAACATAATATGTCGCGGATACATTGTATAACATCCAAAATAATTACGTTTAATTCATATTTGTTAATATATGTATAATGAGATTCGCGTTTATTAAATGATTCTGTTATATATACATGAAATAATCAAAATTGTTTTTTTACGACAAGCACGATAGATTAAATGATAATATTGACAAAATGTGAAAAAAAACTGAAAGCGTCTCTCGTCTTTTTAACTTCCTTCAGTCGTGAATAAAAATAAAGATCGAATTCAAAAAAGTTATACCTTATATATTGTTCTGACAATAAAACGCACTCTTTTAAAAATGTATCACATGTTTATATTTCACATATAATTATGTAATTCCATTTTTTTTTAATATTAAATTTTTGTTAATGTATTAAATTTAAAAAATGGCAATAATCTTGAAATCCTATAAAATTTTAAAATTAATATGACTTAAGAACAATGTTTTGCTTATCGTGATATTTGATCCTTCTAAACAAGTTATGTTTTCTTCTCAACATTTTCTTGCATGATCAAAAATAAGTGAGAGAATAATTATCACAAAAAGGTTGAATCTCACCGATTAGTTTCATTTTCACATATAGTTAAAATAGTGTCCTATATACTTTGAACCACGTTGCAGATTCTTCTAGTTTCGTTATGTAACAAAATTTTTGAAATAAAAAATATTACTTCAAGTATACTATTACTATAAGTTTTTCACTTTTTAGACTTAAAAAATACACATCTAAAGTGTAATATACATAAATGTAGTACGATTATCAGTTCTAATAACTTTAACCTTGCTCGTAAACATACGTATTAGACATACGTCAAGGTTGAAGTAAGTTATTAAAACTGATAATTAAACTAAATTTATCTACATTACACTTAAGATGTTATTTTTAAATTATAAACGTAGAAAAATTTGAATTAATATTTTTATTAAGATATGACAATAAGCTTTAACGCTTTGCAATCTGCATATCTATTACATTGTTGCATCATCTGACTGAAACAAACTACGCCTATATACAAACAGAAAATGAGTATACTTTTTTGTCGAAACACATGTCCATCTAAAAGCACCTGAGTTAAAGTACTTTATCTTGTTTTTAGTTTTTATCTAACAACTGCGTACTACAATAGTATGTATTTGTTAATAAGACTAATGTCTTACGCGATGATGTTGTTAGCATGTACAATGTTGTTGCATGTGTAATACTCGAATTTCACTAAAAATGAAAATTATATTTCATAGAAATGTTAAGCGTAAAAGAAAGTAAAAATTAAACACTAAGAACTGTTCTAAAAGATCTATTGTAATGAAAAATAACACGTTGAGAAAAGCGCTCTTATTCAATGTGTCTCAATTCAGTAACTGTCGAAGTAGTAGACCTTATCTGGGCGAAGCTGAACGTTTCTTTACGCAAAGAACGATTTTTCAAGCCTTATCTATGGTTTCTTGAAAGTAACTCGACAATTTTTTACGTTACTCATTTCAAGAAAATGTTTATATGTCGCATGTCCAATCCCACAGAAAGTTTGATATTCATGTTCATTTATTATCTCACAAAACCACTTTGAATAAGATTATAAATTCCGTAATAAAGCTTAATAGGACTTTACTAGATATATAAAAAAATAATTTTTTCATTACTCAACACACGTTATCAAATAAATAATATACAATAGATTAAAATTCTTCCAAATGTTATGCCGCAATTAAAATATAATTTTCTTCAAAATCAGAATAAAGATTGATAAATATTTTATTATATAATTATTCGTATAATTTAAATAAACAATTATCTTCTGTTTAAAAATTACAAAAGTATCCAATGACATTCGCGAAATATGAAATTTATCGAAACGAGGATTTACGCAGTGTGCGGCATCTAAATAAAAACACAGTGTTTCAGTCGGTACATCAAAATATTCTCTTTGCAATTTTCATAGTACGTTGCGAATTTCACAAACGATTTACATCAAGATTCTTTTCTTTTCTGTACATCGGTAAAAGAAAAATATCAACCGCGTCGCAAATGATGAGGATATATCCATTTTACTTCGCTGTCTCTTTAGTCTCGTAGGAGACCCCCCCGTCCCTCTCACGGTCTTCATCGAAAAATATGTAACCTTCCTGCGGCTCCTTCAAATCGATCGTATCGGACGCTCCAGATTCAGTCGAGTGCGCACTTGCACCCCTTTCTATGGCATTATGTCAGATTTTTCGCTGAATCGAGATTTATTCGTGTCCCGAAGCGTGCACGGATAGAAGATCGAACAAGCCATCATGAATTTATCGAGCACCATCGCATTATATCGAGCGTGCTCTGCAAAATTCCGGTAGCCACTCGTACGACTGCACGGTGAAATAATATGAAATAAAATCGCTAATTCGCCACTCGTTGTTTCGACAAAGTGAAAAGACAAGCGAAAAAAAACACGAATCAAAAAATTCTCTCTAAACATAAGATAAATAATTGCATGTAGAAATGTAATGTTTACGTATATAAATAAAAATAGATAATCAATATTAAATCTGTTCTATATTTTTTTTCAATATCTGAATGTAAGATAAAAATAAATGTAAAATGTAAGAAACAATTATATCTCACACTTTGAAGAAAAAAAAAGAAATAAATAAGATCGTGTGCTCCAAACAAACTATTATACTACTTAATAAGTCACTTCATTACTTTATACAAACAATTTCTTATGTTAAGATTAATATGTATGTAATATTTAGCTAATAATTTTTTTTAATTATCTCTAATATTATATTTATGACATCTTGAAATTATGCATCAATCATTTATATATTGTACATAATGTATTTACATATAGATAATATCTTAACAATATAAAGTTGTTTCAATGTAAAATGTGTATGTTACTCGAAGACAAAAATGTACACTATATATACATACGAAATTATCAACAGGTGGTTTTACATAACCACCAAAGTTATTTCGCAGATAGAAATAATAGTGCATGCTGGCTTTGTTTCGTCATCGCCTTGTATACGCGAACCAAGGAAGAAATATCGATTTTCGCGTTTGTACAATCAGTCCGTCTTGGATGATATACAGTTGAACAAAGCACAAACAATGCTGATAAATAAAATAATTTTTTAAATAACAATATGTTTTTGGAAAAAAATTTGTTTCACATAATGTTTCTGCAGAAGAATTTACGCAGACAAATAAATCTTTCAGTCATGCAGACAAGTAAATTTTTCAATTGTCTTTCAAGGTACAATTATTCACTACGCAGATTTCATTTTTCAAAATTTTTCGTAAAGCACAGAAATTAATAAAAAAGTAATAATAGAAAAAAATAAAAATATCAAAAGTCGAAAATTAGACTATAATTAGTTCAGTAAAAGAGATTAGTGATTAATAATTAAGCGTTAAACATTTTGTTTAAAAAAAAATATCTAAATTATCAGTTAAAGCTGTAGTGAGATATATCAAGTGTATTCTTCCATCACTCAAAGGCAAGGAAAATGAGAACACGGACTTAATCCACAAATACGAGAAGGTGTGAAGAGATTATCGCGTAACACGTTAACACAGGGAAGAGGGAATGATACAGCAGAGATTAATTTTCCTAGCAACTAGAATTTCTCGAGAGTCTCTTCGCACGAGTTGTAAACCGAAATGTCTCAACATGTTGAAAAGTCCTCTGAATATATTACATGTACATGCGGACATTAAATTATCATATAAAATAATTAAATGGCATTATTGCATAAAACGTTATTTCGACATAAATGGTAATAATATAATCAATTGTATAAATGAGAAACATTAATTTTTTTATCAAAACGTTTCAAAATCAATATCGTCTAACAACTTAACTGGTCAATAAATTATTTCCCATTTAACACAACCTGATATCTTTTTAATAGAGAAGTATATATATATAATCGTTTCCTTTTAATGTAAATGCGCGAGGACGTCATGGAAAACTTTATTCATTGATTTGGATTAAATATATTGTACAAAAAAAAAATGGTTAAATATCGGAAAAAGATAGTGGTGAAATAATCTCGCAAATCCTCCGAGTATGTATAAAACAGACAGCAAAGATTTACTAGCATTATTTGTGTGTCGCATAATCCTAACGTTTTTTTTCCCTGTGAGAAAAAACCAGACAGAATGCGATACGCGAAAAAATCGATAAAACGGATTATAAAAGTAAAAAAAAAAAACTGCTGTGGAATATAATGAGACGAGCGGAGAATTTTCTTCAGTAATGTCGCATAGCACTCGCGATTTGCAGTTTTTGATGCGCAACGTCGCAAATGATGTGAAAAACATGACAAATGTATGTTGGTGGCATTCTAAAAGAGAAAAACTACAAAAATGATTAGAAAGAAAAATTGTACCAAGTGGAATGAGAAAAGTTTCACGAAAACGTCGCAATAATTAAGAGAGATACATACCTATTTATATATGTGTAAATGTACGTATAATTTTTAATACAATAATTTCATATATGGTGACCAATTTCTTATCATCAAATCATTGTTAATTGCGTTATATGTATTCTTTATAATTTTAATTATAAATGTTTTATTTATATCTTCTTATTCGACTTGTTTTAATACTCGATACATAAATTCCGTCATGCGCCATATATTGTTCTTATTTTGTCAGCCAATTTTAATTTAAATAGTGTTGTGGTAGGTTTTGATAACAGTAGTTGTTGCTGGTGCCTTGTGTATTTATACATTCCTGTGTATCTTATTGTTGTAGATATAAACGTAACTCTTGAATATACAATAAATTAAATTAAATTAATATAATATGTATTCGACATAATTTAATATGCGTATCTAATATAATTTTGTACATGTAAGGTATTTTGGATTTATAATTTAGATACATAAGCTAAATCGTATGCAATTTATGTATATTTGAGTTATATGAGTTGTCTTTATTATTTTTGTTTATCTCGTATACTTTCTGGTAGGCTTAATAATAGTATTGCTTCGCTTTGCATAACATTTTGCATTTTAAATACGGAATAAATCAGGATTGGTAAAAAACAGTTTAAAACATAATGAAATGATGTTTTTGATAGGTTTTAAATATGTTTTTTATAATACTGTTTAAAGCATATTTGAAGCATTAAAAACATATTTAAGAAGAAACATCATAATGTTTTATTCTAAAAAAAACATTAGTCTTTGCCAACCTTGCAATAAATTAAATAAAATTAAAATAAATTATAAACAAATTGTTATATACTGTTATACGTGTAAAATATATACGTCTAATAAATGTCAAGTAATTTATTTAATAAAATATAAATAAAGCTGAAATCGGTAAATATTTAACATATAAATAAACAAGGATAATATGATGAATTGCATCGTCATGATAACCATAATATTGTCATCTTGCACCTGAAACTTTGAATTTTTACGTTGTAATATTAAAGAGACGGTGGCATTATCCAAGTCTCGATCTAAATTTTCAAGTGACCGTTTATACATGTAATATAAAAATCCTCGTACAACGGATAACCGAATATCTGGAAAATATCGTGCGCGTGCATTTTTCATTGTCATACTTACACCATACCTACATTTAAATTATTCTCCATGTAAAATTCAAGCGCTGATAATATGGATATGAGCTAGGAAACTTTTATTATTCGAGTAAATAATTCGAGACATTGGCTTAAAAAATAAAAAGATGAGTTTTAAATTAATTGAGAGAAATATAGAAATTTTGTTGTGATCATATTTAAGAATATTTGCCTTGTATAGGATAACTCCGGTATATACGCCGCGCTGGGATTTACGCCGCGGAAGTCAGAAAAAATAGAAGGAGTGGGGGTAATTTTCTCGCAACTACTCTGTTACATGCCTTTATATTATATTAGTATTGTGTTATGATTTTTCAGTTCCTTACTGTTAATATTAATGAAATTATTGTAAATTAAATCGATTTTGTTACACTGTGTGTAACAAGTAGCATCATCATAAATTATAATCTACATAAAATGATTACTGTAAGGCGTGTAAAACACCTAGTAGTTATTTCGTGATACATACGTGTAGAGGAATAGTAAAGCATGTTGTATAGAAAAATACAAGTGCTTTGCTTTCGTAATCTTTGTTTAGTTTGTTGAAACCCTTGCATTTTTGCCATATATTCCACCCATTATCTATATATAGCAAAAATGCAAGATATTTCAAAAAGTTTATTTTTTAATACGAAAACTAAATATTTCGGATTTATTTCTAATATTTTTTTTATAGTAGTAGACAGTACAAAGTTTTTACTGATGTAGTTCGTTTATTTTAAACATAATAAATAATACTTAATAAATTAAGTTTTTGATAGGTGCGGTGTATATATACCAGAGTTACCCTATTTCCAATGCTACAATTCTTATATCTGTCAGATGGCAAGCACGAAACTTTTGGCATTAACTAATAAAGAAAATAGGGTATGCTAACGGATGGGCAAAATGTCAGAGCAGATGATGCGAAAGGAAGAGATCGATCGAACGAAATACGAAAGGGAGATCAAACGTGCTATATAGAGCGTCTCTTTTCTCAACTGCCGGTCCTTGGATATCCGTTTTTCGCTTTTTTATAGCAACAGATTTTAGATGGCACACAAGCCAAAATACACTTTCCCAAAATTGTTCAATCTTCAACGGCAGTCGGCAGATATCTCAGCGATCAAGCTCCGACTTAAGATGAAAACGCTCTTGGCATTTCGTATACGTCGCAAATGATACTTTCCTCTGTCGGCATGGCTCCTACAGCATTTCGTCATAACTTCCTCGACGTAAGAGGGTTCCTTTAAGACACGGGGAACTGGAAACATCGGCTTATCTCCGTGCCGTCGCCTAAGCAGATGAGGATATTGCAGCGAGCGAGCGAACACATTCATCCGATGCGAACTCACGGATGGGGGATGATCCCTCTGGGTAGAGTTCTTCGCAAAATTCGAGTCGTGAGATGAAAGCAGAAAGAATTTACTGCGTTCTCGCGGCGTAAGAAGGGTAAGGGGCCGCGGTGCTCTTATCGCGCGCGGAAAACGCAACGAGAGAAACGCGCTCTAATCCCGCACCGCCCATAAATACACCCGTTACTACACTGTAAGAAGACCGGCGGGGGATTTATTGTACGCTTTACTTCGGCAAGAATGGATATTCGACGGGAAAGCGCGATGAAATTACAGGCGCATCGTAATGCGCTAACTGTTAAGAGGAGCAGGAAGCTCGAAATCTCCTTGTTTCGTCGTCACAATGTGACATCGATGCGGTTGGATGGAATTAACGCGCGTCGGGACTCCGAATACGATGTTTTGTCGAGTGAGAGAGATAAGTGAAATGGCATTCCGCCAGCGAAAAGAAAAAGAGAAGGATAGTCGCGAAAATGTCGAAACGTTGTCTCGGTGACAAGCTCGTTGCTCGACGAGTGAAACGAAGGATCCTTATTATCCGCGGTGAAATTCAGACTACAATTTCCTGCTTGCGGCATGGAAAATTTTCTCGAGAACAAGCATAATTTCGATGTTGAATTAGTAAATATAAAGTAAAATACATAATTAATAAGAACCATAGATACTTAATTTCCCAATTAAATTATAAATATTACAAATTATGAACTTGATCGATTCTAGCTGTAAAATTCCACGCTAATTATTCACGTTCATAGATATTTGCGAGATTCTTATAATAAAATTTTAATCCTTTCATCAATAAGCGAATTTTTTGTCTCTACTTGTAAACTTACGATGTTGTTTTTAGCACTTAGCTGAGTACGATTTCTACTTTCCGTTTTACAGAAAAAGAGAGGACGGATTTATACCATCGTCAAGTATTCATGTCTTCATGAGTTAGGAGCCGAAAGCCAAGGAACGCGAGAAATCACGTAACGGATCGTATATAGTAAAGCGAATGGTATACGTCCTGAGAACTCGTGGCGTATGTAGTGAGGCTCCGTAGGTTCCCAAGGTGCATCCTATGTATAGCTATCGTGGCTTGCACGTACCACGCGGACCGACGAGAATGTCAACATGCCGGCATGCGATGGTAGATACTGATGCAGCGCCTGGTAGGAGCGTATGTACGTAAAGCTCGCACATTAGAGACGATAATGGGCAGGAGATGACGACCAGGAGATCACGGTAGATGACGGCAAATGCACGTGCAAACGCACGTAAAGTAAAATTTATGCTGCGACTCCCCTACGGCTAAGTCTCTTCTGTCGGAACGGATACACGATACATAAAGTAAAGAAAGGGAAAGAAAAATAAATAATGTTGGAGATACGATGGTAAGAGAACGATCCAAGATAACAGAATAGAATTGCGATCGGTTAATTTAAAAAGGGAGAAAAGCAGAAGACGTCTATATTTACCCCGGAATAAATCTTACGTCTTATGTGCTGTAATTACCGAGAGGAAGCGAGCTCTATATTTCGGCTTGTAAACAATAACGTGGAAGAGATGAAACTGAAGATAGTAAATTAAAAATTTCAAGAAAGGAAAGAAAATTAAAAGAAAAAAGAAAATATATTGCAAGATTGTTACAAACAGAAGACTACTGTTAGTTTAATTTCTCCTTTATTACAAACGTTAAATTGATATAATGATATAATTGTTTTTTGCGGATTAGCTCATCTTTAAATTAAGAAACGCAGCTTAGAGAAAGAAGAATGAAGCAGGTCGGATCAAAAGAATTTTCAATCTCAATGTTACCTTTTAATTCTATGCTGTCTCTTATTAAAACGAAAATTGGCATCGTGCAGCGAAATAAGCAACGAATAAAGCAAACAATTCTCTCGCATAATAAGATGAAAGTAATAAAAGTACAATGTAAAAAGTGTTCCTTATTAGTGCACAAGAAACTTGCTCGTTATGAAATAATCGTACGGTTACTTCTAAAGCTGTAAATGCGAATTTTTTTTAAATCAGCCATTGTGTGAGCGAGTGTTAATTTGCAAAGAAATGAAATAAATGTGAACGCGGAAAAGTTCGCGGGAGAAAATTACGTTTAATCGATCGAATATCGTTTTAATGAAAGAACTTTAATCAGAAAAACATTCTTGTCAGACATTCGCGCCAACGATATTATCAAATGTAAGTACAAAAGCAATTTACGATAAAAATCCACGTTATCAAGACATTGAGATATTAAGGATATTAAGGATATATCGTTTGTGCAAAAAGTAACTGGAATTGGAAATTTATACTTTCCGTATAAAAATTAATGTTATTATATATGTATGAAACAGTTTAATAAGATTAATTTATATTCAACAATATAATTTTATACTTTACATGACAATTTTCTGATTCTATTTTAATTATTTTTTAAAAACGTGTTTACTTCTTATTGATATAATTTTTTATCCAGATTTTAAATTGCCCCTAAATTTTTTGTTTAACTTATAAATATAGAAAAATTTTGTTAAAAATACATGTAATACATCCTTAAGCAAATGTCCGCTAGCTTTCCAAGGCTCTCGGATCGATATGGCTATTAAGCTAGCCAACATAAGCACAATTACATGAGACGTACAGAAGATTTAGTACCCTTTATGTGCTAATTTATGTGCTCTAATAACCCCTATATCCTATATCGCTTTTACTGTAAAAGCAATCAACAGAATCTCATGAAACTTTCTACATTGTCTTAAAAAATATATTGCATGCTGATTTTGTATTCTATCCCTTATGCGCGAAATCAATCACAAAGAGAGAGTGCGAAAGAAAAGTACCGAAAATAATAAATATGCAGTTTCTCATAACTAAAAACTTTATAGGATTATAGAAATAGTAATGATTTTCTATAAGAGTATTATAGGAAAGCATTAATTATTTTCCATACTTCTTTCTTGTATGACACGTACGTTTTGGGGTTGTTTTTATGCATAAGGTATGCAGCACAAAAATTGTCAGCTCAGTATACTTTGTACGATAATGTATACAATATTTAAAAAAAAATTTTATAAGAGATTCTACTGACTGATTTTATAGCAAGAGGAACGTATAGAATGTAGGGGCTGTTTTCTATAAAGGAGGGTAGAGCGACGAAATCAATCAATATATGTATATTTTATGAGCAATAAAAACATTAAATAAGTTTTATAATTGAAAATTGGTTAAAATCGTTAGTATTCTTGGTACTTATTTTCTTCTGTATGACATATATTTTATTTTTAGAGTAAAGGGTAGTACACCGAAATTTAAACTAGTGTATATTAAGAGTAGATAATTAGTACTAAAATTTAGTATAAGTGTTTTATTATTATTGTTTAAATAGGCATTCTAATTTTTTACAAGTTTAGCATGAAACAATTTTTTGTTAAACGGCTAGAGCAGTAAAATTAGGGTTAGAATAATAAATTAATATATAAAGAACACTAAGTTTCATGTGATTGTGTTCATATTAGCATGTTAGCTTAATAGACGTTGGATCAATCTTGGAAAATTCATGTTCTTGTTTCCAAATCGCTGCTGTCTAACGCGTATCGTAAATTCTGTAGACGATAAATTCATGACACGTCGGAGATAGTTGATTACTTGTCCATCGGCGAGCACGGACAGGTCGTGAAAAGTCCAAATTTGCTATCGTCGAGGTAGTATATTATCACGACGCTCTAAGCGAACTGTATATCAGAAGATGTCATTTTCTATTTTCGTGCAACATTTTATGAGCGTAGGTAACGTATAAAACTCTTTCGGACAACTTTTTCGCTATTTCGAATATCACGTTGATCTCGTCGGATCAGATATATATTACCGTTTCACTCCGTTGTGATGAGCTCAGCAAAATCCGCGGAAAATTTTCACTTTTCACCTTTTCGTTCCTACACGAAGATTATACCCGATCGATTTCCCGAACAAGCATGACGAAAATACAAATCGCTTTCGACGAGAGCGAGATTAGCGACTTTATCCAAATATTATGATTTACATTTCACTTTATAATTTGCAATCCCGTAATGATCACGTACGCTTATTTGTGAAAAAAAATGTTTCGAGTAAATTCTACGAATTTATGCTTCAATTACACTCTATGAGTAGCCGTACATCCCACCCCTACGGGATATACGGCAAAAATACAAGGGTTTTAAAAAGTTCTTTTTTTAATATACGAAAAATAAGTATTTCGGATTTCTAATATTTTTTTCATAGTAGTAGACAGTACAAAGTTTTTACTGATATTATTCATTTATCTTAAAAATACTAAATAATACTTAATAAATTAAGTTTTTGTTAGGTGCGGCGTATATAACGGAGTTATTACCCTATACAAGGAGTACCGAAATTCGCGAATCAAAATATCACAATAAGAAAGTCGTTAAAAAATTAAGTAAAAAAAGTTATTTGCTATTTTTTGTTTTAAGGAGTAATCTTTGAGACATAGGATTTAAATATGGCCAATTACATACTACATTTAGACTATCATCAATTATGAATGTGCTGAAGCGACAGCTTACCAATCCTCCCTAATATATATCGCGCGTGACTAATGGACAGATGATCGTCTAAACGTAATCTATAATTGGCTACATTTAAATCCTTATATCTCAAAAATTACTGCTTAAAATAAAAATTTACAAATACATTTTTGATACATCCTACATACAGAATATTCCGTTTTCAGGTACGTTAATAATTATTAATAGACTCTTTAGCAAACTAGAAATGAATTCCTCTGCAGGGAACGATAAATGTTAAGAAAATAGTTAATAATGAGAATTAAGGGATTTTCGCTAAATTTGGACTTCCCAAAATACACATGAGTAATAACGCTAGATTATGTGCTTTAATAGCTATTTGAAAAGGTGCTTACATGTGCATTAATAGTTAATTGAAAGGTCATATCAACCTAATAGATTAATCCAAATTTAAAATTCTTTTTAAGTCGATGACGTAGAATTAATTTCTACTTTAGGAATATATACAATATCTAAACACACGTACACACACACTCTCTCTCTCTCTCTCTCTCTCTCTCTCTCTATCTATCTATCTAAATTTATTAAATATTAAAGATTTTAAATATTATAGGTTGTGGAACAATTCACTCCGCAGCGGCATGAGCTCACAGATTTTCTGAGACGAACATGATGGAACAAAAAATAAAACGTTTTTTTATATAACTAGATAGAATAGCGAAAATGTAATATTTTTTGTAAAATTGTAGGATTTTTTGTTAAGAATTGTGAAAAAGAATTTAAAGAAAAATTTATTTTGCTTTAAAAAACGAAGTTAAAATTTTATTTTAAATAAATGAATTAATATATTTTAAAAATCCTACGTTATTTCTCTCTACTTAGAAGAAAATATTTCACTTTATTATTTAAGGTCATTCTTGTCACCTATCTGTTACCTATTGATCATGCAGCGCGGAAGAAATTATTCTATGTTGCCTATATTTCTTATTTAAAATTTTTAGTACGTGGCAAATTTATAAGAAAGAGGAGAGAAGAGAGCTTTGATATTGTACAATATATCCCTAAAATAAAAATTAATTCTACGCAGAGAAAAAAAGTAGTTAATTTAAAAAAAATTTTGAATTTTAGACCTTGTTGGATATAATATATCCTTAAACGACTCAATAAAATGACGAAAAAGTGTTAGAAATATTTCATTCCTTGCTTTATAGTCAAATGTCATATAGAAACGCAATTAGTGTCACGCGCACGTAGTCGACCCATAAAAATAGACCCCTAAAAATAGACCCACATAAACGTAAAGTCCACTTTGCTTCAAGTCATAACAAAATAAAAAGGTATAAAATTCTTTCGTGCAATATTAGACTTGTCCTCGTTAAAAGTATGCTCGTTAAAGACTTTTATATAATTTTTATTGTAGAGAAAAATATTCGTGCAAGCATGAATCAACTAAATCACAAAACCAGAGCAGTCGCATTACGACATGTTTATTTAGTCTGAACAGTTCTACATTACGGAAATCCACAATTTTCGCAAGTAGTATTATTCATGTTTTCACCGCATTATAAACTATAGCCAAGTAAAGCTGCGCATCTAATGCGCACCAACGAGGCTTTCTCAACATCATATGTATATATGTACGAAGGCTATTGTACAAGTTTGAAAGTTATATAAATATATATATATATATACACATATACACATATACACACACACAAACATATATATATATATATATACACACCCGAAACGCACCACTTCACACTCTAACCAAAGTTTCAAAGGATCTAATAAGCATTTGCCACCGCAAACAATTCTGTTACAGCAGAACAAACGCGTTGGAAATGTACAAGGAAAATCAGAGGGAAGTGCAATAAATTACCAGTGTCAGCTCTGGTATCGTGCAATTCATTCAAATACACCTCTCAGTTGGGTAATATGCTTTACAGATTGATGTCAAACTACTAATTTTCCTCTTTGTGGCGCTTTTAATTAATTTAGAATCCTTCAACTTTTCCTTATAATATGATATGACAACATTGTGTAATATAATTTATTATTATACTCAAGAATTCAATCTAGACAGAAATCGACAGTAGGAATACAATATATATTGTACTATTGTGTAATAAATATAATAAAATTCATGAAACCATAAATAAAAAAATCTTATTTTTATTCCTTCTCTTATTTAAAATGCTTTTACAACTATTAAACAAAGAAGAAATAAAAATAAGATCTTTTTATTTATATAGTTTCATGAATTTTATTTTATTTCTATTTTAAGACTTTGAATTAATATTTTAAAGGGGGTCTTCTCATCGATTTGCACAGTATAAAAACAATTTTAAAGAATTTTTATGAAAAAATGCGATAGAGAATTTAAATTTAATAAGTGTTTCTATTTATATCTTGAATTACAAAAAATTTTATTCAGTAAAATACATAAATAGATATTTATTTTTGTAACGTCTACAAAAAATAAATCTTGTCTTTTAAAATTATTAGTGTGTACTATAGCGATAAAACAAATACTCTGAAACATATTTTACACACCTATTTTATGTCAATTGATAAGAAGACTCCCTTATATACGTAACCAAGAATAGAAAAATCTGAAAGAGAATAAAAAAAATATGAAAGAGATATTCAATGAATTTCTGATAAAGAAGAATTGATTTCAGTTTTCCCAGAGGCGAAAATTCACCCAGCAGAGAATTTAAAATCATTTTGGAGTATAAAATCATCCTATGCATGATACGAGGTCATCGGCTGATGGGAACGTCAATATGTCAAAACTATAGTGCGGCGAAAAATTATCAGATTTAAACGAACGGGACACGCGAAACAATCGTCAGGATGATATGTATCCATCGTACGTGATATGCGCCCGAGCGAACGCGCGAAGATATAGGTAATAATTTATAAACGCGAAAGCGGGAGTGGTATAAAATCAATCAATTTGACGTTATCATCGACGCGCATAACACAAGCCGACTATAATAAAAATTAATGTCTAACATCGTGCTAAGCAAGCAAAAGGGAGATAAACGATGTGGAAACCGGGAAAAGGGCTGATCGTGAGAATCGCGAAGGAAAGTGCCCGGTGTAGAAATAACAGTTCGATAACAGGTTCCTGTGGATACTCACGGCGTAGGAACGTCACGACGAATCGTCCTTCTCTTGAATCTCCGCGGACCTGCGCAACATATTTTTCGAAAATTCTGAAAGAAGAAGGGCACGTTGTGTGAAAACGCGCTTTTATTTTATTTCGACCACTCGGGATTTAATGGAAGTACCCGTGCACTTCTCTGATGTCACCCTATATAAGCTGTCTACTTCTACTTCTACTACTGAAGCCATTATTTCTGAAAATTTATCCTTCTGGAAAGTGATGAAAAAACAAATGAAATGAACTGAAAGTGAATGTTTCTTGATAGATGTCTTCTGTCAGAAATAGACTTTTACTTTAAGGAGTTATACCACATATATTTCACATTAAAGTATAAAAAAGTAGAAAGGGTTTCTTTCTTTTAAAGATTTTATATTCTAAATTTTAAAAATTATTTTAATTAATTATAAATTTCTATACAAATTATGCAGCACATGACATTTTCACATATCAATCTTCTCGTGCAGTTTCAATAATTTTGCTGATGAAAGCAGCTAAATATTAATATTTTACTATCCAATTTGCAAAGGCAGATAATTTAATATTAGTTTCTCGGCACCAATTTGCATCGTTGATAAGTTCGACGTCGATCGACCGATTCGTGCAAGAGGAACATCTCTGTTGGAACTGAAGACAACCAGAAATAGAAGGAATGAAGATATATATATATATATATGCATATATATACATATACATGTACATAAAGAGATAGGTTTGTCGAATTTCATGGGAGAGCAGTGTAATGAAATCGGCGCGCACCCGGAAGTGACATATCCGGCTGGTTTGTGGTAGGTCAGACACGTACGTAACCAATATTCAGAGTGTTCATGTGGCATACCAAGGACTTTCCACGACTACCACGAAGCCAACCAGCCACGAGTCTCGTCCCACGGGTCGCCGTCTACACAACCCCTCAGCATCCGGGTTCGAGAAACCAGGATTCCGTGTTGGCATGCTTGCTCTCCCCTTTCTCTTGCGCTGACCATTTCGCGCCCAAACTACCCTTCGACCAACGACCTACTAACCAGCCTGGGTTATCCCAACCGGTGTAACAATGTGTCTGCCGCCGTGGTACTTGAACTATTTCAACGCGACACGCACGAGTTAAGTAATGAATAATACTCTGTTCCACCGAGGAAATTAACAATTCGTCGTCCTGTTCATTCTTCATTTTCTTTTAATATACATATGCATTGAGCAATGTATTTTATAGAAACGATCATAAGATTCGAGACAACACTTTTTATAGGATTAACGTGAATAATTGCATTAGTCAGCGTCAATGGTTTTCTGTTAGCCTGAAATGCCTGAAATCGAGTGAGCACCGATCCATTTCTAAACAAATTTTTCGTCATATTCTATTTTAAAAAGAATAAAAATTTTGATATGATCAGGAAAATAAGCTTGCAATCTAAAAAGTTTGATGCAAAATTCTATTCACAAATTTAATTCATAGTCAAATTTAATTCAATAACATTATTATTACGTGCATGGAATTGGATTGAAGTTAACGAATAAATTTAAGCATTTGATTCAAGATATTTATAAAATACCGGATTTTATAATTTTTAATACCACATCTTAAGAAATAGTCTACAAATTATATCTAGATTGAAGAAAAGCAATAAAGGATTTTTGTTAAACTGCATCGATAGAAATAATGAACGTTAAGCCTCTTTCTCGTTCTAAGCTTCGTTCTACAGTATTATTGGTTCTTTCAATTTGTAACTCTACAAGACGAAAGCGAGTTGCATTACGCGGCTGAATTGACTATCCACCTTCCTTGTGAACACGAAAGTTTTAATTGGCTCTAGTGGCAAACGCGATCGTTCGAAAACTGTCGCATCAGCTCGCAAATACGATTGATATATAAATTAGTAGTAGAGAAAGATAGAGAATGGAAAGGAAGAGATAAGCGTTTATTTACGCATCCAAATATGAAATTTTTTCTTTTAAAAAGTATAAAAGAGAATATACAATATCTTTAAACATCATTATCAATAGAATGAAATAATTAAAAAATGACTTATTTCTATAGGATTAGCAATAAAGAATTTTTAATAACTTATCGAATGATATAATTAACGAGAATGATAGCAATTAATATAATTTAAAAAATTAAGAATTAAAATTGTAAGTACATCGAAAAAAAATGCAGCAATGAAACGACAGTGATGCATATACAGTGAAAGAAAATCTTTCGCATTCACCATCGTATTATCGCTATCGTCGATGACCTATTCTTTAGAAAGGGATTAAAAGGATTCTTACGTTATCCTTGCTCGAATGAGCAACGGCTAAAATCTCTCTTCTTCTGCTCATGGAAGCCTGCGTGTCGAACAATCACGCTTGTGCACACATACAAAAGCCCGGGCCAAGCTTTTGTTCCCCTTTTGCTTTTAAGTTCTCCGATGAAGTTCGAGAATACAGATGAAACCCAGGCCGTGTTAGCAGCCATATACGCGTGACATTTCAAGAAACGAAATAGAGAAAGATAGAGAGAAAGAACAGAAAGAGTAGAGAGAGAGAGAGAGAGAGAGAGAGAGTCGAGAAGAGACAAACATACCATAAGAGAAGATGAATGCGAACTCGCAGTCAAGACAGAGAAAAAGGGCAAGAGAAGAGCAGTTGGAAAACGGAAAGGCGAGCAGAAGGAAGGAGAGAGAAATCGGAGCTGACGGAACGGACGGACGTGGTCGTGCCGTGAATGCAATGAGACTTTGGACGACCGCCGGGAAAGCCAAGTGCATCCATTGCAGTCGAGTTAGTTGGCGGTGCAAAGGAAAACTCCGGTACGTGCCTGCAGAAAGCATAAATTCCAGATGTTCGTACTAGCGATTTACATTAGTACAGTAAGAAGATCGACGGTAATATCGCTATGTACATCGATATTGTAAACCAAGACTTATATGGTGTGACTTGAAAGCAAGATGGGAAAGAGTGCATAAGACACGTCACTCGAACTGCGATTTACGAAATAATATAAAATTTTAATAAATAATCACGTAATGTACATTTAATAAATATTAAAGGATTAAATCAATTTCTTGAGTTAAATAACATTTTGTTACTTTCAACTTCTATATGCAACCCATTTCTGTGATCGAATTGCTTAGTTTCAAAGTAAACAATATCCTGTTAATGTATGCACTTAATGAATAATAAACTAAATTTGAATGAAATTTAACTTCATTGCTTTAGTTGAATTATCGATATATTGAATAAGAGCCGAGGCAAGAGCACTTGCGACCTATAGGAATGACTAAAAAAGACTCAAATTGGATGTAATTTGTCTCATTATAAATTTAACAGCGTACGACAAACTTGCGAAGGTTATCTTCAGACGCTGTAAGACAGCATGGAACGCACCGGAATATGGACAAAACTTTAATGTCTACAATCACAATCGCATAATACATGAATGACGGGATATGCGGAGTAATATTTTAAATAATTGACGAAGATATTTAAAAATAAGCGGCTATGAATAGCCGCTACGAATATGCCAAAAATATATCCTAGCGTAAAATATCTGTAAGCCCTTGTGATGATACGATGTCGTGTATCGATGAAATAATTGGCTACGCGAATTCATTGCGTAAACAACGATACGAGTAAATATGAACAAGCTGATGCGACGCACATTGATGATACCGTTGTTTTGTTGGCTAAGTGCAAACAGAATGCGTTAAAAGGTAAACAATTGTAATTACAGATACTCAAAAAGTAATTATATTGAATGAAGAAGAGTGTTTAAAGGGAAAATATAAAAATATCTTACGCTAGAAGTGAAATATAAGATAGCAATTACAATTTTTGATCGACTTTTACACCCCTACCGGATGTATCAGATAAAACCTTCACGATGGCAAATAAATGATAAAAAAATTAAATAACATATTTATTCAGCTCGTCAAATTGTTGACCCTGATATAAAGATCGGATATCTTCGTGTGGAAAATTGAACGCCTGAACACGAACTTTAATGTGCGATTTTTTTTAACTCACCGCAGACCACGTGATTCGATAAAATCCACCGTCGCGAAATTATCGGCAATCTCTCTACCTTCTCTGGCCTTCACATTTTTAAAATAACGCCGAACTCGACCATCAATGACGCTGATCGTGTCGCCGGCTGCAGGTAAGCTGTTATTAACTAATTGTGAAAGACTCTGGTTCCGAGGCTGAATAGAGCGCTTGATTTCATGGCCGCGATATTATGGTTCTTGCGTGCATTTAAAAACACGTCGGAACCGCCCTTCAACACCCGCTCGCGAAATAGATTTGCACACGCTCACCGCAAAGAGGTGCTCGACGGTACGAACGAATTTCAAAATGTAACTTCGTTTTATCTTGCGTCTATATTTTGTAAGCGTTTAACAGATTCAATCTAAATTATTTAAGCTCTTAGATGAGAGCTCAGCCAATATAATTACCTATCCATTGTCTGGATTCGTTAAATTTCTGTTTGCTGCTGAAAGTACATCGTACATGACGTAAATGAAAATTATCTATTTTACTAAACAAACTTGATTTAAACGGAATATTTCTTTGATATCGAGAATTAAAAAAGCTATATGAATTATATCAAAGAAAAAAATTAAGTGGCATTAAGCATTAAAAGACTATCAGAATAATTTGTTTATTAGAAAAAAAAAGCTTTTATATCAGATTGTTAAGGAAAAATTATACGATAATAAATTATATTTCAATTAATTAATCGAATTTTTGTCCGCAGTTTACGTTTATTTAATTAAAATATATCGCACATTTGTTACAACAATGATACAACTCAAAAAAGAAAGTTTTCTAGAAAATAAGTTTGAATGTTGTGACTCATAAAAATGTTTTGTAATATTAATTTTAAAATACAATTGTAATGTAATAACTGATTGTAAATATAAACAGAAGTAAATGAATAGAAAATGTTATTTTAAAGTATATATGTTCTTTATTTAGGTTTCCATTATTTTTCTATAAGCAATAAAGATGGTAATTTTTAAGTTATGTCGTTAAGTTATGTCATTGTTGTAAACATGAGCGATATGTAATTTACTTTAAATTAATTAGAGTTTGTGCAAGGACATAAGAAGAATATGTATCTAGGTCTAACTACATATTGATTTTTATTTGTGAACCGTTGTACCGATACATAGTATGTGAATAGCTCCAGTACGGCCTATATGTATGAAAAGACAGCGACTAGTTAATAACAGAGCCACATCATGATATATGTAGACTACAAATCGATAACACAATTAGTGTGCTATTTCTACGTAACATTACCCATTCCGAAGTACATTTATCAGCGTGTACTTAATCTATCTAATTGTAAGTGTAATCTAAAAGAAAAGAAAAATTATAACAGCTTTATCATTTCAACTGTTTACTTTTTTAATTAATGGCTATATCAGTTCAAAATCTTTTTTACTCATTTCAATTATCTAATTGTGCATTAATTTTACTTTGGTTACCTAATTAATCGCATTACTTCGCTCGGTTAAAAAATCATAAACAAATGAAATTATTTATTAAATCAAATGGAATTGCTGCATTAATTTATATGTCATGAATTGTTCGTGTATCACGATTTTATAATGCCAGAATATTGTCGGAAAATGACTGTGAACGTCTTGAAGATTCTTTCGAACGGGATTTTTGCCACAGCTCCAAAAACAAAGTGCCTTTAGAGATTACGCTCAGATGCCGCGCCACATCTCGTATCTATATATACGGAAATTCTTGCTTTGCAACCATTTCCGCACGCTCGAGCAGAGGTTCCTGCGAATACCGCGATACGTTTCAGTCTTCGTGAGTCACGTTTAGCCTATCTTGGCAGCTTTCGCTTTGTTCTTCCGCGATACTCATGCCGCGGTAACACGCGATCCAAAATCCAGGTGAACTCTCGTGAGAGGTCGAGTAAACCGCCGATACAATCACGGGACACAGATGTGCTTGGCAGGCATTTTTCTTATATTTATTTTCAAATCGTTACAAATCTATCTTTACATACGTGTTGCATATAACGCAATATATTTTCATTTTTTTATATAATTAAAAAATTAGATCGAAATAAAGTTGAATTTTATTTAATTTAGTGAAATATGTTTTTAAATCGCAACACAATTCTTCTTAAGGAATCAAATGAGATAACAGAAAGTTGTCTAAACTCTCTAAAGGTTAGAAGAGAATTATAAATAATCGAAATTTCTAAAAAAACATATTGAACAAGTGAATGAAGAATTAAGATTAATCGACTATCTAAGATTTAAATGCAGAGTTCACAAAGTCGCGGATGAAAGACATTACACATTAAAACGCGACTCCTATAGCAAACGCGCCCGCAAATGCCAACGGCATACTCAATTAATGTTTTACGAACTAATTTAACACGAGGAAAATGTTCTCGTACGCTGGAAGACAAATCGAGACCTTTAAACTTTTGTTCCCGGCAATTTGCAAGAACTTATCTCTCGCAAGAATTTCATATTTTCGACGCGCGCGCGCCGTGAGATAAAAATTTCGGATTTCAAGTCCGAATGTAACCGTGCGATCACAAAATGAAGGAAACGTTACAAGCGAGTTTAACGGTGTCATTATTCTCAACGATCTTCGAAGAACTAAATACACCGATAGCCAAATCATTTAGCCGCGGATTTATTCGAAACGTCGCACATGAAGGGTTCGACGGAATATTATGAAACCTCAAATGCATTGTTCCAAGTTAAATTGAGTCCTATGACAAATAAGAATTGAATTATTCATGGCAGATTTGACACAATATCTCTTCGATATTGACTTTATAATTTAATGGACCAATGACTGCCGATCGAACTATCAAACATGTATGTATTCCGGCTTATGCAATCAACTAAATTTAGTCACAAGGAAAAGGCAATTAATTTGTGAAGGTTTGAATAATTTGTTATTAATTTGATTTAATGCAATATTTATATAATTTATATTTTGCTCATATAAATAAGTTTCGTTTTAATTTTATCTATGCTAGTCTTCCATTATATTAGCATAGATAGTTCCTCTATGTTTATTTTTAATCATTATGAAATTCTATTGATAATTATTTATATATTTGCAACAAATATATCTATTTAAACAAAAATTTTAAACTCTACAGTATTAAACGTTAATACTACTCTAACAGTATTAAACGTTAATACTTTTTTCTCATAGATAAAAAAGTAATGTGTTAAATATATTATCGCAAAAACTTCTATAACCGATTATTTTTTTATCTCTGAAAAAATGTGCACAGCAATTTCACAACACAATTATTTAGCAATTAATAATATAATTAAGACTCAAATAAATATAAATTCAAAATTAATATATAAACTATCAGACTAAAAGAGCTATTTAGACTGTTGTTTAATCGCTAAAATTATTATTCAAAATCAATACATATAAATTACAACTATACAGACGATGTTTCGACTTTAAATGTGTTAAAAGTTTCCGTGTGTAGTGAAATTAATATTTGTCCTAAATTCTTTTTTTAATTTCTATCGGCCAAGTGTATATATTACATAATAAAACGTAAGCTGTTCTTTCTTACTCCAATACGTTTCTGTCCATAAATTAATACGTTGACCTGTCTTGAGCGTTCATTATTTTTCGATGGCTCTGATAACAATTATTTCGTGTTATAACCTTAGCGTTATTTTCTTGTATTCCGAAAATCTCAAAATAACTCTCAAATAGCTTGTCAGTATACACGTATATATATGATAATTGTCCTCGAACTGCTTTAGGGTAGATTCTTTTCGCGGATGTCGTCGCCGCCTGAAAATGACTGGCACGTGTACATATACGGGGCCAAAAGCGATTCTATTGTTGGATTGAACGTTGGCGTACTCTGCTCGAGGCAGATGCTTAAATCGAGATTAAATCCAATTAAGTTCGTCATCGGTGCCTGTGCAACTCTCGTCGTACGAGAGCGATTCCCGATCTCGTCCGGCGATGAAAGAAAATCGATTACTTGCGTAAAGATGTTCCTCCGACAAGTTTATAGACTTCTCTTTTCATGACGTACGAATAAATAAACAAAATATTGTCACAGACAAGAAATATTTTGTTATGAGATTAACTTAAACTCAAGACTAATTTCGTGCAACATTTCCTTTTTTAATTATCTGAATCAACATAAAATATTTCGAAATTTTTTTTTCGTTTTAATTTAGTTTCAATTTAATTTCGTATCTTTATAAAGATTATTTTATTTTAAAGGAATTGAATTTGAGAGGATCTGACATAAAAAAAACTTAAAAAATTGAATTTTCTTCTAAAAATTAATCCTAAATTTTGTTACAGATTCAGTAACATTCTAGAATAGAGTTTATATAAGTCATTAATTCGGATTTAAAAATCGGTCAGATTTCCAAAAAAGAAGAGATTTATCGTTTATAGAAAAGTATATTTTAAATTTTATAGATTACTGATTTTTTCAGAGTATTCGAAGATACTAGTATATCAATCGTAAATCTTATTTGCGATTTACCATCCAATGTTAAATTTACGAAAATAAAATAGAACCGGTGGCTTAGAAAACGCGGCACATGTTCTCAGAGTTAGTGTGCTCATGTGAAAATAGTTGTAGGTACGTAATCCGCGGCACTTGTTTGGACCTGGGCTAAACCGACAAGAAAGAGAAGTGGAAGAGGAAATAAAAGTAACTATAGGGCGACTCTCGTTTCACGTACTTGTATAACATCCGAGAAGTACACGATAGTGTACGCGTCGGTTGGGACGACCAAGAAGAACAGAAACGAGCTTAAACGGTGAAAGAAGCTAACCAGATGTGACCTCAGAATTTACAACTAGACCGAGTGACTGTTACTTTGTTCGTTACCACTGTTAAAGCTGCGCCTTCGTGTGTTACAAAGTAATGTTGTAACAAGAACAAATAAGCTGCACAGTTGTTAAAAGAATTTAAAAAAATAGTTTTTTTTCTAGATTTATAGTGAAGACAACTTGTTCAAATTATAAATGTACAATCATAAATACTTAGAAAAAACGATTTTCCTGAAATATCTAAAAATTTAGCTAAATATAGATTTGAAAATAATTTTATTTTAAAGAGTCATCAAAATAATTATGTAAGAAACTCAAGCATGATAAGTAATGCTGTAAAAAATTTTGATGTTCTAGCAATAAGCTCAAGCGTCCTATATAATTTTGATAGTTTAACAAAATTATTTTCAGATTTAGCTGAATTTTTAGATGCCTTTGGCATCCGTTTTTTCCATGTAGGTTCTTTAAATAAAGAAGCAACTGTACGATTTAATAAAAAAAACTTATTTTGCAATCTTTATACAGATTACAAAAGCTATGACAAATAAACAATGTCCATTATTAACAGCAAATAATATACAATGCATATTACATGTCCCTCAATTATACTATAATAAAAGAGAAATATATATATATATATATAATATATACATATTTTCTGTTGTTAGTTGTTACGGAATAAAGTTGAGTAAATTTTATTTTAGTCTTAATTAAGCTGAAGTATACCAATCATACTTTCGACAACCAATGTAATATTACCTTTGCATTTATATTCTGGTACAAGAACCATGATATTGTACAGTTAATTAACAAACTTACAGCAGCGGCTCAACTTTGTAATTTTCATGTATCACGCCATAAGGTTATAGAATTTTGGCCTCCAGTGCGGACCAGCTTGATGTGTGTCTCAAAAGCTTCTTTCTACACTGATAATTAATGCAAGCATCGCTGTTCTTAAATTTAATTAACTTGATGCTTTCATGGAAGGTTTATTTATGGTTATTTTCGGCCACGCACGCTTTTAGAGAACAACGCTTAATTTTATGAAATTTCCTTGGCAAAGAGAACGTCCAATTATGCAGTACTGATACTTGCATATCATTATTTTGATGCAGAGAATATAACTCTGCAGTAGACACGCATTTTTTACCCTTTTCTTTCTTTCTCAATTCTTCTCTCTCTCTCTCTCTCTAAATAAATAAATAAATAAATAAATAAATAAACAAGTAAATAA
>NW_017296157.1:1879312-1957671 GCF_001594075.2 Trachymyrmex cornetzi | reverse complement strand
TATATATATATACAGGTTAAAAAAACCATTCAACATTTAATTGCTAGATAGTACATATCACATACTAAGTAAAAAAGCTTTATATTAGTGAACATAGATCGAAAGCTTAAACGTTCCTGAGATATAAATAATTTTGTATGTTAGTATAACTGACTTATGGTCTCTTCTACGTGTCGCATACGATGAGAAAAGAGAGATAAGTAGCATTGATAGCCTATTAGGGAGAATTACAAGTCTAATGAGATGATCTCCCTTATAGGACATTTTAACCAGCCATTACGATTGCCATAACAATAATGTTATGACAATTGTAATGGCTGGTTGATGTAAGCTTATTGATTTCCAGTGAAATTTTTCATTATAAGTGTATATGGAAATTGAGTCAAAATGTTCAGAACGCGGTTTATATACTAAGGTTTTTTACGTTACATACGACACGTAGAAACCAATAAGTCAGTTATGATTCTAACATATAATATTGTATCTTAGAAACGGTTGAGTTTTGAATCTAAGGCCTTTTACTTTAGTATATGTATTATTTATCCTATAAATGCTAAATAGTTTTTTTGAATACCCTTATACGTGTGCAGGTATAAACTACTTATTAAGTTACGTAAATACACGGAGAAAATTTTATATTAAGTTTTAATACAATTTTAAATTACACTTTACTATGTCTTGTATTTTCGATGGACTCTCACAACATGTGATTCCGACTTAACTTTTATTATGGTAATACTAATTTTTATCACATAAATAAAGTAATTATTTTGTTAAGCCATAGTCTAACATGAAAACAGTTAATTTTTACTGTGGTACGCATACAAAATTTGCTAGGTATATTTGATTTTGTAATAAAAATTTTTACTATGAAAAAGTGTAAAAATTACGTTATATTATTGTTTTTAAAAAAATAACTATAGCATTTAAACTTTTATAATTTACATGAAGACCGCAGCTACTACTACATTATATTAATTTTAAATATAAAACTTTCTACCTGTAATAATAAACGATTACTAATTGATTGATTTTCCGTCATGTAATTGATTTTTATTAAATTTCCGCATTTTCGCACTTTTAATTGCCCAGTATTTTCTAGGAATGCGTACTTAAAATTAAATGAGCTTTCGCTTAATGAGATTAAGCTGATTAAAACGATGGGACTGCATTATTCCCAATGCGAACTTAATCGTTACGACAGGCTAAATACGAAATGTTAGTTAGTTGGAACCTATTTTTGTGGCATCTATTTAAAAATTGTGTAATAAAAGCGATACGTACGCGGGCTTATCTTTTAACACGACTGACCAAGTAAATCAATAGTCCTAGCTTCTCCATAAAAAAAATGCACTACTGTCGTATATCAGCGTGTCCCACTTGATTGGACTAGTTATTTAGTAAATTGGCCGACGCGACGTGTCCATTGAATTCGGCCAAATTATGGCCACCTTTCGCT
Organism: Trachymyrmex cornetzi; assembly: GCF_001594075.2. Classification (NCBI taxonomy): domain Eukaryota; kingdom Metazoa; phylum Arthropoda; class Insecta; order Hymenoptera; family Formicidae; genus Trachymyrmex; species Trachymyrmex cornetzi. The sequence goes on along the minus strand of NW_017296157.1, from coordinate 1,956,212 downwards.
TATGTAACGTATTTATTTTCTACAATTGATACGAATTTTCACAGACGGGAAAGTTTCTCGCGAGACATAAGACACACTCTCGACGGTCGCTCATTAAATTACGCAAATTTTATGCTTATTTATACAAAGTAGCAGTTTCGAAATTCATCTCTGTAAAGCTAGCCCCTCTTTTTCAAAATTTGGAAAAGCAGAGTTCTGGTTGCTCACCGAAGAATTTTAGAATTCTCAATCGATTTTAGAAAAAGTTTCATTGATTAAAATGGTGGAACCACCATTTGAAGTAAGAGAGCGGGAAGGATAATTTCACAATTCTGAAACTTTGAAGGATTATCTTTTGTTTATGATACTTTATCTTTCGTTTTAACACTTTGATTCATATAGGATAATTGATAGAATTCTTTAACGCTGAATTTCTGAAAAAACTTTTCTAAAAAGAAATTTGTTTTTTTAAACATTTTTTTTTAGAAATCCGATGTTTTGTTACGAGTTTTGATAGTCCTCAAAAAATTCTAACGATTATCCTTAATGATCAAACCGCTAAGATCAAAAGCAAAAAAGTTATAGCGCTTTGAAAATTCCAAATTCAAATTTTTGTAAGTCCACGCAAGTCAATCCCCCCCCCACCCGCCCCCCCGAAGAGTTCTAACAATTATCCTTAACAATTGATCAACGGAGAATTAGTGTTCTTTATATGCTAACTTGTTGCTCTAATCCCGATTTCATTGCTCTAACCGTGTTTCAAGAAATCCATTCTAACTTTTTTAAAAGTTAGCATAAAAAAACCGATTTCTCGCTAAACAGTTAGAACAATAAAATAAAAATTAAAGCAATAAATTAGCACACAAAGAGCACTATTCTTTGTACATCTCATCTGATTGTGCTCATGTTGGGGAATACTAGTTTAGTATTTCTATTAAGCCATTTTATTGTATATCTCGCGCTGATGTGCGATTTTTATATATATCACTATTATTTAAGAAAAAAAGATTGTAAATTCACATTTATTTTTACGAAAACGCTTTTTGAAGATCTGTCTCATGAAATTGTTTCAGCTTTCAGCTTAAATTTGAAAGACGCGCTCGAAGGAACGATAAATGAGAGTCGGCTTAAAGGAAACCGTGTCTGTAATTCGGCTTGCTGCTACATTGCTACGAGTAATTACACTCACGTTCATTTTCATGATTAAAAGTCACGGGTACTTCGTACAGTCTGCAAGTAATATGGAGTGCTTCGTAGAAATTCTATTTTATTTCCTTTTATGCATATCTCTTTCCGATAAATATGAAAGTAACAAAAAATACATAGAAACGCAGTTAGTTAACAAGCTTAATAAAATTCGCGGATGCAATCTTAAACGCAATTCGTCACAATAACGACGATAGCATATCTCAAGTTTCTTTTCATTATATTCCTCATCTCTTTTTATCAATAACCTCAATTTCAATAAAAATTCCACACAACCAGTCTTCTAGTTTTATCTCATAAACGTTCTATCATTTGTGTGACTTTAAGGATGTATAAGTATATTACATCTAAAAATAATACCAAAAAAAAATTGCATAGATTATTCTATTATTATTACGTATAACAGTATAAAATTTGAGCACAATTCTCTTATTAGTTTAAAAATTATTTAATGTTTCGTTTGTCTTAATTCTTGTATAAAATCGCAGTTTGTAATATTTATTTATAAATTTGATGGGGAAGTAATATTAAGAATTAAATCAAATTTCCTGACGTATACTAATCAAATAATAATAAATATTCGTGTAAAAGTTTATTTAGATCTATTTACTCGTTTAAAAATTACGGACTTAAAACTACAGAAAAATATGGTTATTTTGCTACATAAAACCATTATAAGCCGAATTATTTATTGTTTTGTTCTTTTGTAGTTGGTTTCAAGGTGTCTTCGCTAATATCAAAATTTTTTTAATAATATTGGTTGATATTAGCTTATTTAGGCTTTTTTTGATTGATTAACTATTTTAACTAATATTGTATAGCTAATACATCTTTAACTATATTGAAAATCGGTAATTTAAAACTCTATAATATTTTGTCTAAAGAAATTTTTACTTGAAATTAATTAAAGAATAAGATGTCATGTTATATGACTTTCGGCAATAGCTTCTAAAATTTAAGAAAAATTGCACGAAATATCAAATGTTCGATGCATTATGCATTACGTATCACGTATCTTTTTTCAACGCACTTATAAATTGTCAACGAACGTGCCGTGATAAAAATTATCGACACGCTATATCCGTCATTTATGACAACCTCGTATAGTCTTGGATACACGCGCGTAATAAAACCTTCGTGCTCACTACTATTGCAGACATGTGATTTATTGAGTAAAATTCGCGCGCGTGTTTCTTTTCGCGCAAAATAGACGAAGTGCATTGACTGCGAATAATCTATTGTGAGCACGTTTACTTGCTTAACTCGGCTTTATTTTTGTACGCATTTTCGTATAATATTACAATCCGCATACAATATGTTATATTCGCAGAGAGAGAGAGAGAGAGAGAGAGAATATATCGCACCTGACCTCTCAATGCAATAATAGCGTTAAGGGATTGTGCAAATCGCGTGCCAAACCGAGTAACCAATTTAACATTATTACAACTCTACAACTTATATTTTTGAATTTTAAAGACTATTATTACTTTGCAATTCGTATAAATACTGACATAAACATTACCGCATATTCTTGATACAGACAGATGATTATTAAAAATAGAATCATTAAAGGAATATAACCTCAATGAGAGCCGATACAGTTGTACGTGTGTAATAAAATATGTAATATATGTGTCAATCATCAATTACAGCATAATGATGATCCGTTATGCTGAGTAGAAAGTAAGCTAAATGACGGAATTCTTGTTTGGATATTCAGCTAAGTACAACAGACGACTATGAAGTTCTTAAATTTGAACAACAGCCTAACGATGATTCATTAACTGTATTTGTTCTATCTTATTAAAACGATTTAAATGGACTCTGAAAAATGTTATCGATACACTGAAGAGGACCGAATCATGTGGTCAAAACGTCTGTAATTGGTGAGTGACATATATATTACATATTTTATTACACACGTATAACTGTATCGGCTCTTATTGGCATTACATTCCTTTAATGATTTAATCTTTGGAACCTTTTTCAATTTTTAATTGTTAAAAATAGAAATTATACACAGGTCTGCATGATTTTTGCTGTTTGGAAAAGAATAGAATTTTCTCATAGTTTTTGATGCGGTGAATCCGAATCCGTAAGTGAAAATCTATCATGTCAAGTTTTTGAGAGAAATGAGATTGAAACGTCTGAAAAATGCGTTTTTGATTATTTTTAAAAATTCATAGCTGATGAACTCGATGTGCGAGACATTTTAAAAAGAATTCGATTAAACTTTGTACTTTAATATAAAAATATCGAATCTTTTACACTCAGTTTTGTACCTCTGGCGCGCTTGTTTTTAGAAACAGATGTAGTCACACAATATCAAATATATCGATTGCTCCATCTGGTCTCTACGTATAAAATTGGCATGCAGTTACATAAAATTTCATACTTAATAAAAAAATTTACAATACATACAACTTACATATTTTTTTCGTACAATAAAATTACAAAGTCAATTTTTTAGAAAATCGTTGTGTTGTAAAAATTGTTTAAATGAAAAAAACATTTTTATTGCAAAAAAGCATCTTCAGTTCCATGTATTAAATCTACCTTTGAAATTTTTATTATTCACAGTGGTATTTTGCACTGAAAATGTAATCGTTTCACTTGACACTATACGACTATATCCACGAATCTTAGAACAAAGCGCGCTAGAGATTCGACGCTGCCTATAAAAAATTCAATATTTTTATATTAAAGTACAATGTCCAATCATAATCTTGAATTCTTTTCGAAATCTCTAATACATTGCGAGGTTCGTTATAATCTATGGTATTCTTTATATCAAAAATATAATTTCTTTTTGTGACTTGTAGCAAGTTATATTCACAAGAAGAAGATATATATACCTACATATTGTGATTTATGAATTAGTAAAAAAATTAACTTCTTCTTGCTTGTTTCTATTTAAAGATTTTGTTATTGAATGCATTATCTTTATATAAATTCGCTTTTATAATATACTCGTATAAAGAATATATTTTGAAAAATTATTAATAAATATATTAAGTAGACACTATGAACTATGAGACATCATAGTAGAAATTATATATATATATTTGCGTGTTTATAATAACATTAAACTTTGAATTTATAAAGATTTGAAAATGACGAACATAATGAATATATTGTCGGAAATATCAAAATTAATTAGTTAACATCTCGTTTTTTTACAAGTGGCTTTCATAAGAGATATCTTTCCAGATCGATAAACGAGCGTGACTTATCGTGATAAAAATGTACTGTAAAGCGTTGGTTAAAATACAAAAGAAACGTGTGAATTACATCTCCCGAGAATCTACTTTTATCTTTTTCACCACATACAAAAAGACTCGTCTCGCTATTTAGTATAAAGGCACGAAGCGGGAAAAGAGACCAATGACATTATGCAGCGATCGATTTAATGATATCACCAGTCTTTGTAAGGTCTAGTAATAGTTGTAGTAGATTGCAGACGGAGCAAATCTTTTTATTAACGACACTTTGTCGCCGCTTTACCGATGCCAACGATCCTTCCTCTTGTCGCTTTTCCTAATGCGAATTTAATAATAGCTTGCAATTCTACTATATATATATATATCGAATATTGATTCTTTTCTCGAATATTCAAATACGTATTATAAAGTGTGAAATATAATACTACAGAAATAAACACTTGAAAGCAAGACGCTTGAAAAATTGTATAATAATAAATAATATCAAAAAGTCATGTTTTCTGTACGTTCATACGTCGCATGATATTGCATTTACTGCAGTTTAAAATACAATTTTAAGTAGTATTAAATAATCTATACTATCGTTCATAAATTCAAGAACGCTTGCAATTTTTTTACATCTCACAAAAAATAAAAAAATCTCATCTCGGTGAAAAAAAATTAAAGAAAAATTTTTAAAAGCATTTTTTAAAGAGGAGAGATGGATTCTGTAAAGAAAAATGAATAAAATTATCGAATTTTTCTAAACAATGGAACCTTTTTTATGCACATTTTCTTGTAATTTTTGATACACTGAATCATTTGCAAATGTTAACTTCGAGCTAAACTGATAGTGCAATCAAAGATCAGATTTCGACAAATTGTGCTATTTTTAATGCGATTTTCAACATGTTTCCATCAGATCAGATGATTTTTAATTTTGAAATTAAAGTTTACCAAAAAAAAAGAAAAAGTTTTTGTTATAATGCACTTAATTTGCATAACTTTTACAAACAAAAAATGTTTAAAGCTTTTTTAGACTTAACTTTTAGTGAGATGTGAGAAAATCATAAATTTGATTCAGGCATAAATATATTAAATAATTCGATATCACAAAATACTTTTTTATAACTTTGCAATCACGTTTTTTATGAATAATTTTACAATAACATTTTTCATAAATTCCAAAAAAGTCGAAAAGAATATACAGGAGAAACGTGTGCACAAATATATTAATATAAATCAGATACAATATAATAGAATTTCGACAGTACAATAAAGTTTCGATTAAATCTTATTTTGGGTCTTTTTCACTATAAAACTAGTAAATTAACAAAAATTATTGATCAAAATTATTTTCATAAATAAGATTTCTTTACGTTATCATACAAATCACGCTTTTTAAATTGAACTAATCGCCGTCGCTTATTTAAATATGCTTTACCTATAAAACTATATCTTTAAAAACGTTCAAGCCGCCCACTGATGGCGTTCAATGAGATACTTCTCGCGTGAGTTATCCCGTTCATTAAATCTCGCGTTGTCGCGGAAGAGTGGGTTTGGAAGGGTGGTTTCCAGACGAGCGGTCTCTTAGACATCGTGCAAGGCATGCCCAAAGAGGAAAATACAGAACTGTCGGATAAGAGAGAACGAAAGGGGGCCAACTCGCGCTCGCGAATATCGTCCATTGTTTCCCGACGACAATGACATACGAAACGGAGATGCAGACAGCATCCGTTGCACTTTCAGATCTCAACACTGAAAAAGAGTTTGGTTGCATTATTTAGAACTCTGGTATCATTGAAAATGGATAAATCAGAATTTTCTAATTGAATCTATTATAAATGTAGAGTTTCTGCTATCTTACCTAAAATAAGCAGAATTCTAGTATGATCAGAATCTTCTTTGTTCATTTATAACCAAAAATTTTTTTCAGTGAATCTATTATAAATCATTAAATTAAGTGGCGGTGTACATGTCCAAAAATGAAGCTACTATAACATTCGCACGCTCGATCTTTCGAAAGTCGATAGGTTGGTAGTGCTTTGATCTAAATCGAATATGTTCTTGTTATTTAGAGAGTAAATTGCGAAAGAAGCAAAAATTGGACGCAAAGATGAAAGCACATTTCTCTCTGCGCTCCGAGTTAAATTCGGCTGACCGCAAATAATGTTACTTTAGGTCAGGGATATTGCAACGCAGTATCCCTGCCAGCTGTTTCCATTCGCCATCCTGTAAGTTAACGTATTTATTAACGGACGCAGAGGGTCACACGGCAGCATCCAAAAAATGCGGGATAATAACGTGTGTCCCTAAAAGACTCGCGGCAGTAATTCGAAGCTGCGTAGGTGTAGCGAAAAGAGAGATGACATCTTTCTTCTTTCCTTTCGTTCTCTTTGATGGAAGACAGTCGAGAAAATGCATGGCGAAATTACATAAATATACGTAAATATACGAGGGATAGAATTTTTTATCAGTTTCTACATGTTAAATCAAGCAGAATCCTTTTTCAACTTTTATATGTTGAATCAAATATGTAAGGAAAATATTTCCATTAATGCGAAAATTTGCCTTCTATGTCAAATATAATATTTTCATACTACGAAGAAATTTATCGTCATTTTTTTATTAATAATCAACTGAGTCTTAATATGGATTGTGCGTCCTTGGTTGCATTTCTATATATAGATCGTGATTTCATCGATGCTCTAAATTCGAAAATCAGTCGTTCATTAAATAAGAAAAATAAATGATCCACTCTTAGAAGAAGACACGCGAAAAGGAAAAAGAGAACTCGCGGAGCCGGCTGTGCTTTCAGCTGTCGGCCGTTTCAACGCTTTCTCTAAATCAGTTGCTATTGGAAAAAAGGTGACCGACCTTAAATACTGACAGACGACAGTAATTTCGTTGCGATGCATCACGAGAGGGATTATCGGAGTTGCCGTTGACCCCACGCGATTCAGGGACAAAAGATATAACGCTGATAAAATTATTATACGCAATATTGACCTAATCACGCCCCGACTTTCCTCTGTGAAAAATAACTACAAAGCCGAGTAAAACAAATATTGACGTGTGTAAATATTGATGTATGCACGGAGAGAATTTTTTCTTAGAGTTTACCCTGAAAATATGATAGTCGTGGGACAACATTGTATTTCGAAGAATTTTGATGTAAATCTCTCTCATTAATAAAACTACAATAAAGTATAAAATAAGTTTGATTGATTTTACTGAGGTACATGATAAAAATCTTTAAAATATTGTATTGTAATATAACTACTATATTTTTAATAACTATATATACATAACTACTATATTTTTAGGGTAAATTTTAAAAGAAAATTCTCTCCGTGTGTAAAATAAACGTTTTAAAGTAGCAATTAACGATATAGCGCGATAAACATAAGATATTTCGATCGTAGCTCACACAAGTTTAATTTTAAATAGCATTCTTTAATCTCGATTTTCTATCACTCAATTATCACTTAATTATGTCAGATGTTTTCGAATTATTTTTATTCGATGAAATTTTCTTTATTTTAAAGTTTAAAAAATTAAAGTTAATTTTTTCTTAATAAAAATTTAAAGGGATATAATTATGATTTGTTTAGCTTAATTATTTGTTTATTAGTTGTTTTTGTAACTCAATATGATTTCTAAATGAGTAATTGAGATAGTAAGGCTATCGAGTTAAGTTACGCCGCTGAAGTTCCGGAAATCAACGTTATATTACCGCAAAGGTCCCCGCCAACGGTCGCGTAATTCATTTGATTATGTCGTCAATAAAGGGGCCAATCAACCTCAGGGAGACTTTATGAACGTCCGACAATTACTTCCCGAGCGGCTAAGTTTTAATAATTACTTATCGCTTTGCATTTATTAAGTTTGACTATGTAGATCTATTATAAGACAATCTTCTCAAAGAAAGAAAAATTGTTTCTTTTTTTTGCCCTTAATACATAAAACATAAATATTTATTAAAATCAAGATATTTAATAGATGAAAAATATATTAAGAACCAAATATATATATACAGTAAGTACAAAAAGTATTCGTACAGAGAAAATATTTTTAAAAAAAAACTTTATTTTTAAAAAGTAAATATTATCCAGCGAAAAATAAATCATCAAATTAATGTTGAATCGATATAAATTCGATAATTTTAACATCAATTTGACGTCGATTCGACATTTAATTAATGATTTCTTGTTGGATAATTAATAATTTATTCATAAAGAATAAAATAGACTGTATGTATCTAAAATTATATATATACCAAAATGATATGTATTAATTATACAAAATATATCCGAAAAATAAGCGAAAATTAAAAATTCTATTATTTAAATGCTCAAAAAGTATTCGTACAGACGAGAAATTTAGCTTCTAAAATCAGAAATACATGCAAAGCTCGTTTGTTTATATTAGAGCAGAATGTATAAAATTGCTAATTAATATTTATTTTCTACAAATAAGGCTTTTTTAATAATAAATTTCGTTGTATACGAATACTTTTTGCTCTTACTATATGTATATGTATTTGCTTCTTAATATTATTTCCTTCATTAAATATATATATATATATACACAAAAGTAAGAGTAATGTTTATTGACCATTATTTAAAGTCCTACTAAAATATTGCTAAAAATATCTGAATAGCTAGTTCGTACTTAAATTTCGTAATAAATAAAGTATAGAAAATTTTGTATATATATCTACCGTTTATAAATATATTATCTAAACATTAGACGTTACAAAAAATAGAAAATAAAGAATTTCTGAAGAAGAGATATACGTATCTTGCATCAAGTTATGAACAATTCAATTCGTAATCAGCTCGAATTTTTTTCCGCAAAAATACTTAAAAATCCTATAACGTTATATCGCCCTATGTTGAGAGGTACGTCCCTTCCAAAGTAACTGGGCCAACCCTTTCATTTCGTGCATCCTTGAGAAAGTAATTTCCTGTTACAGCGTTTCCCTTTCAGATGCAGCCGCATATTACTCGAAAGTACACTCTAACGAAAGCAATAAAAATTCGAACTTACCACTCGGCGAGTCACGATTTCCACGAGACGACACTAGACTGGCATCACAGTTAATTAGTGCACCTTCTTTCGACCCTTCGATCGCATCCCGTCGCGAGTTCTTCAACAAATAACCGCCGGGAAGCCGCAATCGTTGATTTCCCGCTTCGCCAATAATGTCACCAAATCGAGTTCCTTCTCACGAGACACGTTTCGCAAACGAGAGCGTTTGTGTTTGATGTCACCTGATCGCGATATCACTCTCGGGACTTTTTGATATCGATCGTCGATGAAGATCGTCGCCAGGCACGAAAAATCGCGAACGCGCTTTGCGCGTAATATCTGGATAATTGTTGTTGTTGAATAAATTATCGCGGCACGGATCGCAATACTGTTGTTCCACGCGTAATTCTGTCCCGTTCGGAATTGGCGTAGCTTTCAGCTCCGATTACAGCATCCAGGCATATCTTCGTGGAAATCCGACTCGCACTCGATCAATCCACGCCGGCTATTCGATCCGGCAATCGCGGTTGCAGAGATCGACGTATCGATCTCTCGTCTTTTTCCGCGTAGCCGCCTGTCCACCATGCATCGCCGCGAGCGGCGAGTAGCGCACTACGCGAAGTGCGTTAATGCGCTGGAGATAAACGACGACCGTCGCGTTTACTGCGTGTATCCAGTGCAGTACGCAGGTCGGTCGAAAGCCCTCGGTTTATCGCTCGCGGAGACGCGATAAGCAAGCGCGTCGGAAAACGTAGAATAAAGAGATCGCGGACAATAGAGCTGACGCCGCGAATCACGGTCAAGTGCGTGCTTCGATCCTGAATACCTTTCCCTCGGGGAACTTTCGATAGAAATCGCGATCTCGTTCGGAAGAATAAAGTTCTCGCAATCTTTTCGATCTCGAGAGATCGCTGACCTCTCGATCAGCGCGACGCTGAAAAAATGTCAACCCAGATAGCACAGGTACCACAACCATCCATTTGAACTCGAAAAGTATTTACCTCCTTAAGTTTTTTATGATTTAGTGTAATCCGTTCGAAATGAATTTAAAAAGAATTTAAAAAAAATATTTATACATATTTGTTATATATTTGTTATCTTTAATAAAAGTAATATTTGATTTGCATACAAGTCAAAGTGTAATTTATTCTTATACAAAATTAAGAAATAGAAGAGTAGAAAAAATCTTTGAATCTCTCTCTCTCTCTCTCTCTCTCTCTCTAAAAAAACACATTGGTAACATAAAAGTGAGATTTGAGATTTTCAGGAATACTTTTAGAACTAAAATGAGACGAAACAAGAACTTCGTATGCTGGAAATAAAGAGACTTCTTTTTAGACTCTGTGCTATCTGGAAGTGCTGGAAGTGCTTCGAAAGTTGACGACATTCACGGAGAGAAGCGTTCGCTCAACGGCTGTCGAATCACATATGAGTTGCACGCATGCGGCGCGTCAAAGCGGAAACCTACCACTATATTTTCTCCGAAAATTGTTTTTGAAATTTGGAGATCGATCGACGAAGATCGCGCCTCGATCGTAGTTATCGCCGAAGAACTGCGTCCAACGAAACGCTGGAGAGTGCCTTGAAAATTAACATCCGCGGCGAGGATTTTCGCGTTTTTTTTCAATACGATGGTTTAGCTTCCTGAACAAAAAATGATGAACAAACGGCGGCGACGACAATATATCCGTTCACAGCGACGGCCGACGTCGGACTGCCACCGGCCACTACTATTAAGGGATTTTATCGACGGCAGGATAAGTCGTGTTCTGTACACGACACCTCGGGCGTTTGATACAGGAATTATTGTCAACGAACATTTCACGATAATAAATTACCGGTTTTGCATTGCCGCAAGCTCATTGTTCGATGTTTAATTATAATTGAACTTTCGCTCTGTTTATATCTGCTAGGAATAACAATTTCAAACTATAGAAGTCGAAGTTTAATGTTTTTTATAGGAAACAATAACTTATGGTCCACGGCTGGCCAATGTGTTTCAATAGAATTTCTCATTTCAGTTTTTATAGTGAATATACTAGAAACGGTCAATAGTATTCTATGTGAAATTACATGCATCGAGTGTGTGGTGTATTGATAATAATAAGAAATACCCCACTGTAATAGCTATAGTTCTTAATAGTTTTTTTAATTCCTTGTAAATAAAATTGTATTAATTAATTGTAAAAAAATGTTTACACATTTTTATAATATTATAATGCTATGACATTGCAACAATATTGCAAATACATTGCGCAATCTATTTGCAATATTACAACATTGCAATGAGATATATATGCAATCATTATATAATCTTTCTGTACTCTATGAGTAAATTATAGTTAAAATATGGTAGTTGTAACCGTTTTTTCTCTCATTATCAATATATTTGATGATATATAAATACTATAAGCCAATTTAAGTAATAGCAGTGTAAACAAAAAAATTAATATATTTTAATTTTATTTAATCCCTTTCGTTTTCTGTATTTGTATATACACTTGTAAAAAATTATGATATATTTCTAACTAATAAATATACAAATTCAATCAATTTTAATGTATTCGACTTTAAAATTGACCAAACAATATTATTAAACAGTCAATATAATTGTTAATAAATAATATTCTATTATATCCTCATGGTATTCTCAATTTTTCGAAAGATATCGCCATTATACAATACAGTGTGTACATTTTCGTATATGCACACTAAATTAAACTCAAATGCACACTATATTCAAGGAGGATTAAATTTATCCTAATCTGTTCTAACCTATTTTAAGGCAACGAATATATCTAATGCTATACATCCGTATATTGTTATTAAATCTATTTATCCGTATATTGTTATTAAATCTATGCGTATATGTATTTAGGTATGTATATAATCCTACTAATAAAACTACCACACGTCCGTTACTCCAATAAAAATGTTAATTCACCACTCACCAACCTGATGCGCAACAATGGAGTTGCATCTGCAACGTCGCTACGATAATTCTGTAACAAATAAATTAAAATCCAAATTAAAACAGAGTAAAGAAATAATCATTATTAAGAAAAATAATTGCTGTATGAACGCATGTAGTTTTCTGAAAAATAATCATGCAATTTTGAAAATATAATTTTTATAGGCATCGAATATTGTATCCATTATTTAGTTTTTTTTTTTAGATATAAAATAATTATATATGTATTTTCTAAAGGAGATCTTAGCAAGAATAAATTTGTATAAAATTTTAAAGTAATTTTTATAAGTAATTCTCCTTTTATCTAATAATTATTTTTAAATTATTGTCAAATAAAATAATTTAAGGACAAGCAAAAAAAGGTTAATTTTACACAAATAAAAAATAATATTTATCGCAAAGATGCTCCATCGGTGCCCGATGTCTCTCTCAGACCTCTTCCTCCTCTCAGAATTGGGTTGACATCCTCTCGCACAGGACACTCGCGAAAAACACTCGCGAATAATATACTATAATCGCGCGCGAACTAATTATAATTAATTATAATTAAAATTCCATCAAACAGGTTTTATGAAATGTCCATTAGTCCGATAACTTCAACGGCACTCCCGAAGCAAACGCGCGACGCGACGAACCGGCTGCGGTTCGTTCACTTTCAATTAAATCGGCGACGAGGGTATGTTAGTTTCCCCGTTGTTGGATTTTTACACGAAGAGTACGATTTTACTCAAGTATCTAAAAATTTATCTATATTTATCATTTAGATAGATTCGAAAATTTTTAGATATTTAAGAAAAATCATTCTTTTCGTGTATATCCTTCGGGTACTGAAGATATCATCAAAAAATATAATATAATATTTATATCTATATTACTAATTATCAGTTAACTTTTAAAAATGAATATCAAACACACATCTGCATGCAATTCGCCACTATTGTGAAATAAGTTCAGAACAGATCAGAAAAGGCTGAATCTTTTATTTAGAAACAATATATGTCTATAAGATATATGATTAGAGTCAATGGAATGGACTAAAGATTAATAAAAAAGAGAAATATTTCTTTTACTACCGATAAATAGTTCCAAAGTTGCGCTCAATTTTTTATACGGATATCAGGAAAGATGCACAAAAACAAAAAATTAATTAAATTATTAATTACACAAATTATATATTAATTGTAAAAGTAGGAATTACATAAATTGTGTTATTTGCATGAGAGTAGTTATTGACATTGCTTTTTTATGATTTGTGTGATACCGTTCGAATTATAATCGAGAGTTATATTCAGGCGAAAACAAAAATGTTACGTTAAACTAAAATATAATTGTTGTTCGTAATTATCGCGAAATAGTAATAAATTCTGTTTTCTATCGCGTTTTGATTCTAAATGAACGAACTGTATGAAATATCTATTCCGTGATACATGATTGTTATCTCGATTCTTTTACGAATAATTAATCGTGCGAACTTATAGTAATCGTATACTGTGAATATTTCTAAAGTACGTTTCGTATTATCTAACATTTGTCGTGATTACGTTTCAAAAAGAAATGTGAAGAAGAGCGGCACCTGCCTGTACATGCTCAGTAATGGAATGACTGCGCGGTAACTACGTGTAAACGTGAAGCGCCACTCGACTCGTCCGTCCTTCCGCGTTAAAACAACCCCAAGGTACTGCACCGATCATCTATCTAGCTAACTGTCGAAATATTAACTCATATCACAAAATAAGTAAAATAATCTATTTGTCATATTTTTTATATTCACCAATGAATAGGCTTTATTGCACGATTTTTGCTTTATTTCTTAGATTCGTTATACACACATACAGCTCATGAATATATCTGTAGAGTCTTAAATACTTCAATTATGTTACAATGAGCGATTATTAATAAGTAATAACTTTTTATTACACGGAATTCGAACAATGTACGTAATATTTTTAACAAAAGATTGATGCATTGTGGCTTTTTATTACTTTCGAATATTATTAATAGTATAATAAATTTCGTTTTCCATCACGTTTTGATTCCAAATGAATGAATCGTACGAAATATCTGTTCCGTGATACATGATTATGTGTCATCTCGTTCCTTTTATGAATAATTAATCGCGAGCCAGTAATCGTACTGTGAGTATTCATAAAGTACAACGTTTCATATTATCTAGCAATTGTCGCGATTTATACGTTTCAAAAGGAAATGTGAAAACCGATAGCTTGTTCTTGTGATTTAATGTAATGCGATTTAGAATAACAAATCATATTTCATAAAATATCTTGAATATAATGTACATTTAAAAAGAGAAAAAATATATCGCAGATACCCTAGCAGCACAATTTATTGGCAAAACGTTGGTTAAACATTGGTATACATTGGGGATATATTGGACCAATATTGTTAGCTGTTCATTTTCTCTCAAAGTGAAATTATATAGAAATTGAATTACTTAATCCTTTGAGGACTCCGTTTGGATTCAACCATTTTTATTTTATAAACTGCTCGTTCAATTTTTATGAAACTTGGTCTATGGGATAATCCGATAATGCTTTATTTGAATCTAAAGCCAAAAATAAAAAATTTTAAGTGATGGATTTGATATGGGGGGAGGAGGAGGAAAGGGCAGACAGAATTTTTAAAAAATAATTTGATTATCATAAAATTCGGTTTTAGAAAATTTATAATTGCGAAGTAACATCAAGTTTTTAGTTTTGCTTTATTTAAAACTCATCAGTGCTACATAAATAGTCAGTACTAATAATACTACTAATTTCCCAAAATCAATCTACCTGAACCAAAAACTACCGTCTTCAAAACTTTAATTATTAATAACTTTTTAACTAAAAGTGTGCAAACAAAAAATCGACTATTTTGGAAAGTGCAGACGAAAACCTATCGACTCATACTATTTTGAGTATAGTAACTACGATTTGAATTTACCTTAATCGTTAAAATTTTAATTCTTAATAATTTTTTAAATAAAGATGTGCAAATGAAAAATCAACTTGTTACAGAATATACAACCGAAAATCTATCAACTGAGACTGATTAAATTAAATTTATTCATAGTTGGAGGAGTGAAATTAGCCTCCTAAAATTGTTTTTTAATAACTTTTTTCGAAGTATGCAAACGAAAATTCGAAATGTGCATACATGTGCAAACGATAAACAATCCGATAAATTAGAATTACTAGAAAAATAATTTTTTCAAAAGTTGGAGAGTCAACTTCACACGGGTCTATATATTATAAGTGACATACGTAAAAGCTGAACAAAGCACTATCCAAAGACAACATGATTTCGACATAACGCTAATATCTCGTCAAAATATAATTTAATATCGTCTTTACAGTCTTGCTATTCTATTGCATATAGTGTTCTAACTTGCCTAAAAGGAAATAGAAATTTATTAGAAATTGAGAGAAATTGAAGACTATCGTGACATAATATATTTTGCTTAAAAGAATAATTGTACAGTAATTGTACATGCCGCTTCTACTTTTACATGATGCTATCTTCCTGTTCTATTTTTTCTCTCCGTTTTTACTAGTTCATCGATTTGCAATTAAATACGCGGTAATTCCAGTTATTTTTAAATCTATAAGCATACTGTCGTCGCTTTAAAAAAGAATGGCAGCACAAATAAAAAAAAGAGAGAGAATAAAAATCAGATCTAATAAAAGAGAAAAATGTATTTACGTTTGTAAATCAAAGAAGAGTGTGTAGGAAGTAAAAAGACTACAAGGCAACAGTAAGAAAAATAGGAATAGAAGTTCGATATTGAAGGATATACAAATTCGATATGAGTACTTATTATAAAAATGCAGAAAATATTAATTAATTAAGTTTCAGGACTGCAAATGGCTAACCAAACTTTAGTCTTCAGTAATTCTTAAGAGTTTATCTACTTTAATAAAAATTTAATTTGAAGTTTACGCCGAACTACCTAGTTAGCAAGATGTTTTATCTTGTAAATTTGAAAGTTAGTTACGCAAAAATGCGACGTGTAAGAAAATTTTCACTGCTAAAAAATCACCTCGGAAATTTTATCGGAGAATATTTATGCGAACGTATTTTACGCACGCTCAAGCATGCGTAAAATATAAACATCAGATTGTGTATATTATATAAGCCATTACATAATATCAGATAAGTTTGATATTATTAGATTTTTCAAAAACAGCAACAGATTTCAAATCTAAATAATATTAGCTTTTCTTAGTAATACTACTTTTTTAACTACTATTTTACATACCATATTTTTAATTTCCATCGTATTGATAGTGTACGTTATTGGCATGTTATAAATAATGCAAAGTTATAAATAGTGGAAAAAATTAATGAGTTTAACAAAACGGTATTTCCTAGAATAGCGTATTCATCGTTATAAGTAATGTAAAAAGTTAATCAGTTTAACCAAATAGTATTTCCTAAAATAATGTATTCATCATTTAACTTAATATTCAACACCCTTACGCAGATCACAAAAACATGTCGTTACGCTACACGATTTGTCAAAGTACCAAGTATATGAACGAATTTTGATTCCAATGACATTTCTAATTAATTAAATTATAGGGCATATTACAATCGTTAATTACTATTGATGCTTTTATATCTCCGTTAAATGTAATGTATTTGGATTAATTCTCATCACGAATGCAGTTTTGATAAATGACAATAGTCAGTGTGAATGGGTTAAATTAATTAAATCACTTGATCTGGGGAAATTCACTCAATGATAATTATGAAAATTCGTTTCTACTAGATGTAAAATATGCAAGCGTAAATTAAATTTTAAAAATCTTTGTTGTTAAGCTAATTCTTGTTAAGTTAAATTAGCATAATTATTAATTAATATAATTAAAATATTACTGGTTTGTAAATCCAAACTCTTGTCACATGTCATATAATCTAAATTATTCAAATGTAAAAACTCAACAATGTTATTTACACATTTATTTATCTAACACGAAAAGAACACTTACAAAAATATCTAAAGCTAGATACATATTTAAAAGTAATTTTGTTAGATATTAAAATAATTATGCAGAACACTCAAACTGATTGCTAGAATGTCTAAATAAAAAAGTAAATTTTTTTCAAGCACTGTTCATCATGCTTGAGTTTTTTACATAATTATTTTAATGGCCCAACAAAATTATACATTTTCAGATCTGTATATACACCTAAACTTTGTAGATATATTTCAGTAAAATTATTCTTTTCGTATATATTTGCAAAGTTGTAAATAATACTGTTGTCGACACTTATCGTAACATGTTATTGAGACGCCACGAAATAAATAAAATCAGTTTAAATTATAGGCAATGATTAATTGTGCAGCATGTTATTTTTGTGATTAATCAAATTTACGCTTCCACCGACAACCACTATGGCGGAATTGATCGTTACAGTTTAACAAACAGGATTATCCTAAAACGCAAGGAGAAGCCGGGTGTTTCCTTGATTCACAGCGCCATTATTTCGGCTTACGCTGACTTGCTTCGAGCGGACCGCAATGAAACCCGTACATGATCCAGGTAGGTCGACATCGCTTTCACGTTATAGGTCATAGGTTACGTGATATTGAAAATGGTATGTTTTGATAATAAAACAAAATTGATTTAAAAATCAGGAAATTGATTTTATATATATGTATTATCGGACTATGCATTGTAATGTACATATATATATATTATTATTAATCTCGAATAATATAAAATGAAATTTAATAAATATTTTGCAAAAATATAAAGAGCACTATCACGTGAGTTTTCTCTTTCATTCACAAAATCAAAACTTTTATTTTACGAACTTTTATTTTATCTCGATGCTATTGTGTAACTACGAATTTATTGTTACGAATATAAATGTAGATTTTTAGTTTAGAAAAGTAAAATATTTTATATTATTAAAATCAAAGCAAGAATATACATGCGCATAAAAACTCGAATAAATTTTTTTACACGAACAAGATATTTAATTAATAATGCAATAAAATGAAACTATTAATTGTTATGGTAAGAAAGACAAAGAATTAAGAAGGAGGAATTAATAATAATCTCAATTCGATCTTCGAAATTTTCATGATAATTAACGCGTGTTATTAAATGTTGTTCCATTGTTAAAAAAATTCATTTGTACCGGAAACAATGGATTTATTCCAGCTTGAAAAACTACATGGTGCACAAGCGATATGTGCATAGGTGCGTAATGGTATATTGATTTTTACAATTTTTGCGACGAACCTTTCAACGCACATACATACAAAATTTGCACAGTTTGCGCATATTGTTCAGCTTTAAACAAAAGAGCATATACGATTTATCCATACGATATTGGCACAATTCGACATTGTCGTTGAATTTTGAAAAAACAATTTTTCGATCTAGAATTATCTAACTTGGATATGAGTGAACGATATACTATTGTAAAAATGTATCAATTGCTTTTTATATCTATGCTTTAGAATTTATTATATTCCTTAATTGACCCAAAACATACTTTTTTCGATTTATCTGTTTAAAATTTATTTCATTTTTTTTTTATTTTACTGATAACACAATTTCAGTTAATTAGCAGATAATATATGTAATTTAAATTAATTGATACAAATAATTAATTACGTAAAATAAAAAGTTAGGACATACATTACATAAATACAGTTGATATAGTTATGAATACAGATATGAATGCTTTAAAACTATCAGATACTTAGGTATATCATTAAAGATACCTGACATAGAGTTTTTCCCCTAAGATACGTGAAGAATACAAACCTAATCTCTATCAATTTTACGCAAAGTCATGCCTATTTTCTTAACATTATCTCGTGATAAAAATACGTGAATAATGAAGTTGTAAAATTTTACGATCAGATGGAATCAATATACCATAAAAACACAAGCCTAGCTAAAGATACAAAATAATACACTATCACGATTACAGCTGCATTCCTTTTCACGTACTTTTTCCCCTTTCCTACATTTATTTCCGTTTACATTTTTGACATTTTATAGAATAGCATCAAAAGTTACATCGTTTCATCTGTCTGTTTTCCAAACGAACAAACTGCTCATCCTATAGTTTCTAGCAATTTTGCAATCGATTGAGTTCAACTTATTTATCTTTTCGCACTTCAAATGTATTTTCCTTTCTCGCGCATAATGAAAACGTCTATTTGGATTCCGATTAAATTATTTTCTTTAAATTATATTAAATTAAAAAACTATAATAATATTATAAAAATATTAATAAATAATTTTAATACAGTTTAAATAAAAAAATTTTTATTAATCAAATGTTATGTCTAAGATAATATTATGAAATGTAATAAAACCTTCAATTTAATTATAACTCAAATTAATATTAAAAATTTCTGTATATTATTGAACTAATCTTATTAATAACAGAATGGTCGAGAAAAATTGTCATCTTTTTATCGTTCATCTTGTAATCTGTCAAACAAAGAAAGAGCATTTTTGTGCACTTCTAATATTAGATTTGTTTTCTGTGACTGAACTAGTATATTTTTGGAACTTAAAGTGAGATAGGTATATGTTCGACACTTGGCGAGAAAGAGAGTTCTAATATAGTCTAGCATAGAAATAAAAAAACAGACCTTTTAATCCTCCAGTGTCATTCTCTCTCAGTATAAATCCGAGATTTCTTTCTTTTGCTGTGTTATGACTTTTTTATTAATAAAGATACATATACATTTGCTTGTTAGCGATATTATTATATTTTAGTTATATTATACACGGAAAGTGCGATTTTGCTAAAAAATTTAAACATTTAGCTAGATCTGAAAATAGTTTTGATAGATTATCAAAATAATTAGGTAAGACGACAAAATTGATTGCTAGAAAAACATTTTGCAGCAATGCTCATCATGCTTAACCCTAACTATACACACTGGAGTCTCAGAAACCCCAATGCAATTTGTTAAATCGAGATATTTTCATGAACTTTTCTGAACTTTTCTTTTTCTTTAAACCTATATATTTCGAAGCTCTTTAATTCTATCGACTTTTACACATTATGAACTTGTTCTTTAATCAATTCTCCACCGATTAAAAAAAAATTAATTGAAATATGTCCATTTTTATGAAAGTTACGGTAACAAATATGGATGGGGTTCCAAGGACCCGAGTGTCTATATCAAGGGTAGAAAAAAAGTGTGTATAGGGTTAAGATTCCTACAAAATTATTTCGATGATTCAACAAAATTAATTTCAGATCTGTATTTAGCTAAATTTTTTAATTCTTTAACAAAATTGCTCTTTCTGTGTATTTTTATATTAAAATATAAAAATATTTTATATTTTAATTATTTTATATTTAAAAATATTGTATATATTTTATATTAGAATATGAAAAAAAATATAATATAACTAAAATATAATAACATTCTTAAGAAACACTGTGTGTGTGGTTCAAGGGAGTAAAATTATCTCAGCAACTTTAGCATGAATTTGAGTATTATTGCCTTGATGCAAACAAATCGTTAGCTTAAGCATCGACTGTACAGCTATTTCCCTGGTTTTGTCAATAGAATTACTTTATGCCAATGTTGTAAGCACTTTGTACTTACAACAGTTGTACAAACACATGTTTTTATCTCTCATCAAATTTCTCGCTTTTTCTTCGTCGGTTTTACTATAACGTGGCGACTGTATCGGATACTGACGAATGATTCGAGTTTAGCGTTGGACGAGTAAGCACGGTCCACTCCCTTTTTATTTCCCTTCCGTGTTTGTTTCTTCCCGTTTATCACGGAAAATGTCACGTCGTAAATGAAAATTCTACACCGATTAACGTGGTCTATTCCCACTTTTTTCCTATCAAAATTGTATTCACATCGTTCACGTTCAATTGACTCGTCAAAATTTTATTTTCTCATCGAAAAGTGGAAAGAATTCTGAATAGTGAATGAAAAATAAAATTTTATATTCTTTATGCGTCGGAAAAATATTTTTAACATTGTATAATAATTAATTAGCATAAGATTATTTATACATACAAAGTTTCATACATATAAATATTTTTTTAACCTTCTACAAAGTGCAGTGAAAAAATTTTAATTGCGGAATAATAGTTACATTATGTTACAATGGTTCTCCTATGTCATATATGCTACATAAAATACCCGTATGTTGTTGAAAGTATCTCTTTTCGCACTTTTTAAAGAATAATGTGGACGGAACATTCTTAACATTCAATAACTTCAGTGTCTCGCCTTGGGATGATAAATAATCCTTTTTACACGTGAAAGTAACCTATCCACCTCGACTAATGAAACCATACCGCTACGATTTCCCTTTTCCCTTCAGTATGTTGATAAACGATTGACGGCTCTCATTTTTCTTTATGCCTCCCCTGAGCGAAAGCACTTCTTTTTCACATAAAAGTAAATTTCTCGCAGAAAGTTCGATTTATACATCTATTGCGCATGTGTGCGTTAGATCAAAATATACAATTTTTCTCCTGCGTTCTTACCGTCTCTGGTATAGAAAAGCCGTAGATTTAAGTACAGAAAAATTTTCTTCGTCAAATGTTATCCATATTGCTCTTAGAGGCATGCGTATATATTATTATCGTCCTTATGTATGTAGCTAAAAGTACGTACGACAAGTCTGTGTTATATATATATGTTATGTAGCTAGTTAACATTATATCTGTCTCATTTATTTTAAAATTACTGCAAAACTAGTTTTGAGACTGTTGCTAAAATCGATACTTCGCAGCATTTAAAATCTGCGTCTCATTGAAATTTATGATGTTTCAAAATGGATTTACAAATGCTATTAAGATAAACCATCTCGTTCCTTTGCGACAGAAACTTAAACTATTTAAATACAATTCTATATAATGGAACTTTCAAGAGAAACTGTTACAAAATCTTAACAGAATCGTTGCATAATTTTGTTTTAATAATTTATTTAAATATTTCTTGTAAACGTATATATGAATATATTTAGTCGAAATGGATTTTTGTGTGCAAAAGGGGTAATTTAATATCTTAAAATTACACAGAAATTATTGATTATAAAAAATTTTCCCTCGTTATCTTATTTCTTTAAAAATATAAAAATAAATATTTTTATATTGTACACGATATACATATATCAGTTGTGCTGCAATACACATGTAGATGTAAAAAAAATATAAAATACGACAAAATGAAAATTAAAACGTAGGAAATAGTCAACAAAAATTCTATTAATTAACATTTCTAATTAAACAGCCTGTTAGTAAGTCATGCTGTGAGGCACATTTAGTAAATTTACATGCGAGTACAGTACTTGTCTGTTTGCTGCAACGAAGACGATAGCATATTACACGTAAACATGTAGTAGTGTGCAATATCGCGCCCGAAGACGGGCTTGGCAGATATTAAAGTCACCCGATATTATCATCATACAACTCGACTGTCACC
This sequence comes from Trachymyrmex cornetzi, assembly GCF_001594075.2. Classification (NCBI taxonomy): domain Eukaryota; kingdom Metazoa; phylum Arthropoda; class Insecta; order Hymenoptera; family Formicidae; genus Trachymyrmex; species Trachymyrmex cornetzi. The sequence goes on along the minus strand of NW_017296157.1, from coordinate 1,933,378 downwards.
GGTCGCGAAGATACGCCGCTAAAATGCGAATGCAACTGAATAACTTTGGCAATTAAATTAAAATCTAGATCTAAACAATTGCCACAACTACTCATTGGTCTAATTAATTCTTAAACGATATGAGGCAAGGATGCATTCTATGTCTGACAAAATAGTACTGATATCTCGCGACAATTTTCTACAATATCCTGTTTCAATTGCACGTTAATTAAAGTAATTTATTTCTTATATAAGTATATATATTTGCAGATGTACTTTATAAGTTCTTTTACGTGTATTTAATTTTTTAATTAAATCAGCAGTTCTCTGGCAATGAGATATATTACTTGAAAATGTTTTTATAATGAGATGTATAAGAACTAAGAATCTCGTAAAGAAAAATCGTGCTGAAATAATGCTACGCAATAATTAATTTAATTACGTTGAATGAGAATTCGCGTGCCACCAATAGGGAAATCGCATCTGTATTTACATAGCAGTGATCTAAAAAATTTTAATTACTTGAATTGTTGCACGCAATGCTTTGTCAGATTTGGGACAACAAAGTTAAAGGCACAATGAAGTTCAAATAAGAAGACAACTTACGGAAGACGCACCATCGAGACATATATACGGAATCGCGCTGCAGTAATTAGCTGTATGAAATCCGTTTGTCAAATCCTGGGAACCGACAGATGCAAGTGACTTTGAGTCAAAATGCTTCATTAAAATGTTCCGCAGCTCGACATCGCTCGTTTTCCCGTAATTAATTTCTTCACTTTATACTTACGATTCTTGTAATCATTCATTAAAAACTTGGTATCTCATCGCAAAGACTTCCCGCTTGGTCGCGTTTAAATAAGAAATGAGTAAGAAAAGAATTATATTAGTTAGACTCAATGCTTAAATAATGATCCTATGATAATGTGCTTTGATAGCTCATAATCTCCTATCTGACTAAACGTCGTATGATTAGTATAGCCTGCACGATTTTTATCGCGTTAAACGATCTTATTAATTTTACATTGGAAAAGTAGGACAAAAGTTGAAAAATGTTAAATTTGAATTCAATTTAAAATTTGCTTAGATTACATTAGACATTTCCTATTATTGTAAATCTATTATCTTATGTTTCCCGACATTCTTTATTTTGACTTAAATAAATACTATTAGAGCTTCTACTATGATTTTGATGATTTACTCACAATTTAATCAATAACGTAACGCGAGAGGTTGTCGGCGGATGTGGTGTATTTATACTAACAATTAGCACAAAATCGCGTTTCACAGAGAGTGGCATGTGATATCGTGCGAAAATACGTCGACAATTATCGAATACGGAGGATCACGTTTCGGTCCTTCGATAATCCGATGGTTGCCGACTCGTATTTACTTAACAAATAAACGTCTCGGGATGTCTTGCTCCTAAGTAGTTTGCTCTTCACAAGAGAGGTGAATTCAGTAACCGTCAGCGACAAAGTATTTTATGGTTAATCCCGGTAAACGAGACCATGTAGAACGAGATCTTACTATCTCGAAAGCTCAGATACCACGTGAAAATGATACAAGTACACAAGGCTGCACTTCCATCCTTCTGTATTTTCAGGATAAGACAACAAAGTTAAGACAGACATTCTATTAAAAGTATAACTCATACAAATTCGATTTGTAACTGATATAATTGAGTCGATAACTTATATTCGATGACTTTTCAATGTAATTACCCATGCGTTTCGAAAAAATTAGATTTAAAAAGAACAAAGTTTTGTGATACTTTCGCTTTGAATTAAATATCTAATTGTAACGTGGAATTTTGAAATAATTTATGCATATAAGAGATCGTGTTTTGCCGTGAAATATTTATTGGATTTTTAAAATAATTTCTTATTTCTATCTATTCCAAATGACAGATGTGGAATTATTAATAAATGTAAACAAGCTATAAAAGATTACTATAATATAAAATTGTTGTATAACAAAAATAAATACAATAATAACAATTAATGCGTTTTCCTTCATCTAACATATTAATAAATCATGTCATTGCAAATTATTGCGACTAATGGTATGACTGCAAAATATTTTCTTATCGTTCTCTCATTTAGACTCATTACATATTCATATTATAAATATGAATGCTAAAAAATGTTTAAAAAATCTCTGAATATTTCAATAGTTTATCACTATATTTAAGCTTTGAAAGAAGGCCAAATGCAATCCTTGATTTCTACATAATATTGCTATATAATATTTTTAAAGATACTTAGAAAGAAGAAAAAGAGAAAAATAAAAGATACATCTAAATATTAATATTTTTTTCCTGCTTAATTTTCTATTCGCATCAATTTACATTTTTTTTATAAATGCATACAACAAAAACATTTTTTTATCTTTATCCACAAGATATAGTAAGACATCATGAAGAAAAAATGCTATATATATAATAATATAAATTTTATATTTCAAAAAAATCAGTATTTTATTTAATTTGTAGTTGTCTGTTATTTAATTTTACTGTGTACAGGATGTTAAAAAAACCATTCAGCATGATTGTGAGTAAAAAAGCTTTAGTACGTCTAAACGTACGTCTCAACCGTTTCTGAGAATGAACAATTTTGTATGTACGTTCACTAAAGCTTTTTTACTCAGTACTGTGTGTACTATTTATCATATAAATAGTGAATGATTTTTTCTAATATCCTGTATATATAATCTTATCACACATACTTTTTTTTTTACTTTATTTTCTATTATCTTTGGCCTCGGTGGTCTAATGGCTTAGGACACTCGTACGGAATACAAAAGATCCGGGTTAAAGTAATATTCTCGGCCAAGGTAATATTTTTTGCAATAAATTTATTAACAGTTTCAATATATCAACATCTTTATAATATGATACTTGATGATAACATTAAATTATTAAATTGCTTGTCAATTTAATTCGCGGTTACAAGAGTAGTTTTAATTGCGTTTATAGTCTGGAAAAACAATTCGGCGCGCAGTTTAAAAAGACTACAATATGATATATATGCAAGTACATATATAGTGTATATTAGTAATTCAAGATTGAATTATTTAAAGCAATGAAGATCCAGCTTCGACCGCGGGCGCGCGCGCGCGCGTAATAGGCATTTTTTAATTTCTACTATTATCTTCATATAAGCAAACTTGACAAATTAATTATAATGTTTATACACATACAATACGCAAATAATATCATTAATCTATTATACTTTCATATTGATATTATTGTTTCATAATGCTCTTACCTATATTTCTGGCAAATCTTGCCTAAAATACGTGATAGAAAGTATAACATCTTTATAAAACTTATAACTTTTTTGGAAAAATTTTTCAACATTTTGTTAATTTTTCTATATTATTACGTTTTATCGAGCCAATTGTAAAACATTCTTCTCTTTCCTGTTATATTCTTTTTTGTTTATACCTTATCTTGTGAATTCCAAACATGGCATCCATATTAAATCAATGGATAATCGCATACATAAGTACTAGTCTAGCTCATCTTTAAAGTAATGGATGAGATATTACATTTATCTCTACTATTCCTTTTTTCACAGATATATTACCTCATATCAAAAAATAATTTGACACTCACCGATAGGATGCGCTGCGGCAGAATTGTAATATATTGTTACTATGAACGTTTTAACGTTGATCTGCAAAATATAAAAACATTTTAGTTAAAGCAATGTCCAAATAAAATTAATACATTAAAAATAGTTCTTATGCGCATTTAATCTATTCATATTTACAATTATTTAATGATTAATAGTTTCGATTTTAAACTTATGTAATTGTTTTATTAAAAATCAACTTAAATATATATATGTAATATATATATATATATATGTATGCATATATACATATTCGCATTGATTCATTTAACAAAGTAATTTTGTTTTACCAATATTTAATTAAATATCAGTTTAAACAATAGATAAATTTAATTAAATATCAGTTTAATATAAATATTCATATTCGCATATTTAAATAAATGGTTAATAATTAGATATATTAATATTTTATTGAACAACAACTTTAATATGCAAATATATTCGTGTTTACATATTTAGATATAATAAAACAATTTTAATTTATGTACGTTTGATTAAATATATACGGATTTAATATATTCATATACAGCCATATATTTAAATAGATATTTGTTAAAACAATTATATAATTTATCACAATCAGCACTTTTTTTAAGTAAAACTTTTTACAAAATTCAAGAACTACAAAGTTATTAATAATAATATTAACAATAATATTCGATAAATATCAAACATGTATAATACATAGCGAACATAATCTGGGATCAGGATCGATTTGAGAAGAACGTTAAAATTAATGTAAAAAATATTATACATGTAATAGATATCATTAATATTTTATTAAATAGTTCAAGAGTATATTTTAAAATAAAAAAAATATTTTACACATGCCGCTTTATGTAGTAATAAAAACATAAATCATCGGTGGAACACGTGGAAGCGGATGTCATGAATGATTATATAGTATCGTACGCATAATAAATAACAAGTAATAAAGCTGGAATCACACGATACACAATTCCTTGAATTAGCGTACACGCTGTTATGCCTGCTCTCGCATGCATACTAGATATTTCATGCATCGAGCATTCATGTATTGGACACCTCTGATGAAAATAAAAATTAGATCATAAGTCGAATGTAATGGGAGAGTAACAGAAGCGTAAATGAAACTTTTAGGAGGCGAAAATTGAAACATAAAACATCAAAATATAAAAGAAGCGTAAATGCTTCTTTTACGTTTCATTGTTTCAATTTTTACCTTCGAGAAGTTTCATTTACGCTTCTGTTACTCTCCCATTACATCCGATTTACGCTCCGATTTTTATCAAGGGCAAGAAGACGTTGGCATACGTTTTATATTTATTTTATTATGATGCATTATTTTATAGCTCGTTTTCTTGCATGTACTAATCAAAACATTGAAAACAGTCACGTGACCAAGCAGACGCTCAACAGAAAAAAAAACAATTGTATTAGTTTTGTAATGATACACAAAATGTACACAGGATTGGGAAGTAACGCGTTATTTGTAATATCATATCATAACAATTACTTTTTTTAATTAACTACTTTTTTAGTAACGAATGGGTAATGACATTACATTTGCATATCTAATATTAATGGTAATATAGTTATATTTTTTAAGAATAACGGTTACTATTATTATTTTCTTTTCTGAAAAGGAACTCATTACCATTACTCGTTATACTGATTTAAAAAAGCAATTTGTCACCGATCATTACTAAAAAAAACTTATCCAGTTGTTACAATTTTTATTATTTCCTCACACCTTTTAATGATTTTTTTTGAGCTTCTTAAAATTATCTGTAGTGCTAATTGACCAGTTCAACACGATTATGGCTATAATTATAACATGCTCAAACATAACACTTCCTTTTTTTAAAACTCTTATGCACGTTACATACATATGTATTGTATGGGCACAAAGTAACGAATATGATACTGTTATTGTTACTTTATACATGCACATATGTACAATATAACTATGTATGAAATGTGCATAAGCGAATTTAAAACAAAATGGAAATATTATATTTGACTATATTGTGATTAATCACGTGGAGAAAAATGTAAAGTAATATGAGTTAGAATTCTAATAAATTTTATGAAATTGGTAGATCCATATATAGGAATAGGCACCTACTTATAAAATTTACTTTACATTTCTGGTAAATGAGCAATCGTCGTTTAGCCATATATTGTAAGGTACTTTTTACATTTTGTAAAGTAAATTTTTAGATTTGTTCGTACTTACAGTCTTAAAAATAGTATGATTTACTTTACTGTAAGGTAATAATCACTTGAATGGATTCACTAATAATTGTAAAGTACGTTTTATCTTACAGCTCTGATATTTTTATTTTTAGACAAGTAAAGTTTGTCATAAGTTCGACAAAAATAGTTTGAATATTTTTATTAATCTTGTAGGGTAAAAATTACTCAACTATTTTTCTTCGCGTATAATAACTACACATATAAATCTCGTGTTGGACTAATATAATAGTGACATAGACAATTCTGAAAAAAAAACTCTTAAAAAAAGGATTAAAATATATATGTTATAAAAATGGAAATAATAATGACTCGTTAATTTTGTAACAAAGATAGCGGTAATAAATTACCCTTTTAAATCAGTAACGAGTAACACAGTAACGAATTATTATAAAGTAATTTTTCTAATTCAGTATCTGTAATCCTTAACGACATTGTCGGTATCGTCATATTGCCATTGCACATGTGTTATATGTACTATATATGTGTACATGGTAAAAAAGCTGGGCCACCACAATATAACAATAAAAATCGTTCGTTAAGAATTATCAAGGATATTGGATGTACCTATATATAACAAATATCCATCAAACATTAGATACGCGCGTGTCAACATGCAAGTGATCTATCATCGTTACCAATTCCGTATAAGTTAATTACACGGAAAGAATAATTTTGCTGAAGTATTTAAAAATTTAGGTAGATACACACAGATTTAAAAATAATTTTGTTGGATAATCCAAATAATTATGTAAGAAATTTAAACATGAGCAATACTGTAAAAAATTTTGATGTTCTAGCAACCAACTTGAGCATCCTACATAACTGTTATAATATAGTCCAACAAAATGTATTTTTGAATCTAGCTAAATTTTTAGATACGTCAGCAAAATCGTTCTCTCTGTGTTTACAACTCTTTAAACAGCGAATCGAATACCGTATATATGTACATACATATTGGTCAGCATGTACAAAACCAGTAGCACACGATGCTTAATTATTTTCTTACTTGACTGCTTGCATTTTAAATTACTAGAAATTAAATAATTATAAATGTTAATTCTGCAAGAAAACATAATTTATATATTATTGGCTTGATCTCTTCAGACCTGATTTTATTGGAATCATGTTAAAAAAAAGTTTTTAAATTCAATTTATGCGCACTTTAATAAGTAACAATTCATACCAAACTATTAATTCTTTTTCAAAATGTTGACTATTTTTCCAACACATATATATTATTATGTACCTACATCAGATCTTAAATGATGTCAATAGAAATAAATAATTTCAACGGGTCTTCAAATTTGACGTATATTGCAATGTATGCAGGATTTAAAGGGATCAAGGAAGCGCAGACATAAAAATCGTGCATCGTGTGATCTAGCTTTTATACTCACCCCACGGTTGCTCCGCCATTGCCTGACGCCTCCTAGACTTGCAGCTCCTCTCAGAATCCTTCTTCTCCAAGCCACTCATACACCCGAGAACACAATCACACGTGCGCTAATGCTCACCGAAATGCGAATGGAGAGCTAATTGCAACCGTATTTCCCCATTTTATTAAACGCGTCGCATATTTTATTGAACTGCGCATTGTCTCCGCGACGTTCTATTGGTCGAAAGTTTCGAAAGCGGCAACTTACTTAGTTCACGTCGACAACTTCACTCCGATTTACCGCGCGACACGACGCGAGTCAAATTAAGGATCGCGTTCAGCAGAAAAAGCAGCAATGTGCAACTGTTGTAAAATTCTTTGATGTGATGGCCTTACCCTTAGATCCTTATTGGATCTAAATCAATTATATTAAAGATAATCGTACAACAGTTGCAAAGCTGCTTTTTTTACTGAACGCAGCCAAGGTTAACAATAAGATACCGCGGCGAATTGTCCAAAGATACAGAGAAGCGGAAGCAAATGATATAGAAATTCAATATTCGGCACAATAGTACAGTTTCTAACCGCGCAAATTCTACGAAATAACGCGTTATCGAGAAAAGATCGATCACAGCTTATCGTTACTTGAGCCTGCCATTCACATATTGCCCTGTTATAACGATCTGAAGATAGCGTTATGACGAACTGTGACGCTTGAATTGATGGGAAGTTGAAAACCCGCGATGTATTGAAATTTCTTACAATTAGGTAAGGATACGTATTATGGGATTATTCGGAATAAATTCTAATCGAAATTGTTCAATTATTTCTCAGATTTCTATTGTTTTCTAGGAAAAACACAATAGAAATAATTTCAATTGGAATCCATTCTGACTTGTTTTATAACAGTTGGTCAAATTTGGGCATTGACTTAACGTGCATCAACATTTACACACTGAATTATAATTATATTAATTACTATGGTCAAGTGAGAGTAACTGCACGGTAATCAGTGCGCTATGATTAAAGAAATAAAGTATATATCTAAAATTTACTACATATATCCCCAACAGTACAAAACTTGCAGCAATATTACACGTTGGAACGACATTGCTGCAAGTTCTGTGCTGCTGGGGACGCAAAAATCGATCGGACGTTTCAGCTAGTTTTTAGTCATCACCACCCTTTTTTGAACTTATCGTGAATACTCAATTTAAAATTCTGAATAGGAAATGCAGTTTTTTTTCAATCCAATTGAATCCAATGGAATAAAACAAAATTTAGTTTATTCAATTGGATTCAATGGACTTTTAAGGTACGTATAAAAATTTCAATCCATTCACGATTACTGGGAATCTTGAGCGAAAGTTCTTTTAATCCATTATCGATTACTGGGAATCATTGTCTTAAGACTATTCCAGACGATATGAAATAAATAAGTACGTACGCGCACGATTGAGTTTATGTATATCAATTTTATTTAAACAATATCTGTTTTATTTGATATAATACAATATGTACCATTCGTCTGCTCACGCTCGCACGACGTTCGTAATAATTCTCTACGCATTCTAACTTCTAGCACAAAAATACGGGCATAATTTGAAGTCACCTATTCACGATTTCACACACTTACGTATACATACACGCGCATTCTCTCCCTCTCTCACTCTCACTCTCTCCCCTCATCTTCGCTTTCGATTCTCTTCTTCGAAACAATTATTTTCTTCTTTAAGATAAGTTCTCTAGAAGAAAAACTTGCTAGTCCTTTTGACAATCCAAGTTATTCATAATTTTCCTGTCTAACATGACTTTTTCTCAACACGTGACTTTACCACGCGATCAATTTGCAGACGTCATTACCATCTGCAAACGACTCGATGGTGCAATAAATTAAATTTAATCTTTGATTAAGGAGTTCGATCTCCTTGATTATACCTGATACACATCGTGGTATATAAAAAATATGACATACAAAAATAAGTTACTATTACGAATACATAAAATCATTAAAATATTCACAAATCCTGCACAAATCCCGTAATCCCAGAGCAGGGAATTCCTTTTACATTCCTCATTTGTGAATCGCAAATTATGAAAAGTTATTTTTGCAATTATAGCAAAAGTGTAGGAAAAAGACTGAAGAACACAGTCAGTTTCTGATTGCGCAATTCAAGAGCAGATAATTTCTTTTGCCTAGACTGTACACTTGAGGATTTTGTCGCAAAAATGTGTGTCTCTCTCAAAGAGCAAAAATCTTTTACTCTCCACCTCTTTACTATTTGTTAAGGACAATAGCCAATAAAAAATCAGATAAAATCATTATCTTATATTATATAGAATCAATTCTCTTCGATATGTAGATCTTTATCTAACAAAAAAATTTTTCCTATCAAAGATTATTCTTGGAAAATAAAATTTTGAAATTGATATTGAGTAATTCGTGTGTTCTCCGTGTGTTCATTTTTTTCTTTTAAATAAATTTTTACTATTATAGGAGTTGTTCGTAGAGAGTAAAAGATTTCTAATCTGCCATCGTGTTCGAAATACATACGAATTCACAAGTCGTATTTCGCAAAGAAAAGCTCGCTGATATTGCAACCATCCATTCGCACGCAGTCACGCTCATCTTTTGTAGACTAGATAAAGCTGAATATGTGATTGGATGATAAGGTATGTGCGGAACTGCATTCTCAAGCTCTTGTGTTGTTCGATGCATATACGCGACAATCTAAAAATATATCCGCGATGTTTTTCGCTCTCGTAATCGTTTTCTCTCGATTTAACTTCCAACAATACAGAAATTTGGTACACGTACTGGGTTCTATCCAAAATGTCGACAGCATGATGCACACACGTGTTAAATAATTTTTTTTTTTTATAAACGTATAAAAATGGTTCTCACAACTAATTCAAAATCAATAGGGACGTATAGTTTTTGCTGTAATATATATTTTTAAGAAGTTTCGTCTGATAATCAGGTATGACAAATTTTACTTTATATAAATTGAATAAGCTAATTATAAATATTATTTATATTTTTATATAAAACATAACGTAATATATCTCATACGTGTACGTTACATGAAATCATCGATACGAAATCTCCGATTTCGTCGACAATATAATCAATGTTTTAATTCCTTGAATTTATAACAATTAATAAAGAGACATCAGCTGTTGACTGGTACTTTTATAGTTACGTTTGACGGATCACTTAAGCGTCGTACGCTAATTATTCACATAAAACGAATCCAAAGATTTTTACGCTGGTGATACGTTTAATTGAGAAATTTTGATAGCTCTCTATTCCTTGGCACATTATATTCCGATTTAAAAAAAAAATGAAAAAGTTAAAGTTAAAACTTCTTTTTAAAGAGGACTTTTAACGCAAAAAGAGAGGTACGACCCACACGTATAAAATCTAAAAATAATCCAAACGTTCAGCACACACGACACGCTAAGCTTAGCCAGCAAAGTCTAGTTCTCGAGACTAAAAATACCTTATGTTGAAAAAAAAGTAAGCTGAATAGGCAAAATGTGGTGAGACGAGTGGAAGCTATGCCTCTCTTCCCCTAAAAATAATTCAGTTAAAATTGTTATAAAATATAAAATGACTCAACTAAAAAAAAGATTTAAAATTATCTTCAACTTTCTACGCGTCTTTCGAAAATGAATTAATTAATGTCTCTGAAAGATACAATATATTATATTTCAAAAGCCTTTTTTCGTTGCCTTTTCTCCCATCGTTTGAAATAAAGTAATGTTTCTTCATAGATATGACATTATATACAAGTAATGAGCTTATACATGTAGAATGAAAATGATCATTATTAAGCTCGAGCGGCTTATTAAGCTCGACACGAAAGACTGTCAAGTGTTCACACGGGAATTACAAAAGCTTGGAACTTTAATCCTTCTTAGTGAAAAACGCCGTACTGGTCTTGGGAGATGGAAGAAAAACGTAACAGGCAAAATTTCTGTGAAGATGATTCGAAATCGCTTTGACACTTGGTACATCTCGCTCTTTCTAACGACGGTATCGACGTAAAGTAGCAAGACGACGATAATATCGCATATGCAAATTAATAGTCAGACTTTATCGTATAATACATAACGCATTATTAAACGCGTTCGTCTTCGTGTTCCGCTATTCGTTTCTCAAAGTCCTTGTGAGACTTGCGTCGAGAAATTTAAATCGTTCCATCGATTTGCAGATTTTTATTTACGCTGGAATAAAAATAAATATCTTCGATTGTGTTCTAGAAAAATCGTCGGAAGCTATGTATAATATATGTATACTTATTCAATTAGATTAAGTATTCTTATTACACGCCGGTCTGTTCCAGCAAACAAGCTGACGTTGTCATTTTCAAAATGACGTTTTTCAAACATCATCTTGACGTCAAAATGACGACATATGTCGGCTTGTACATTTGTCATTTTCAAAATAATGTCTTTAATATCATTTTGACGTCAAAATGACAACAAATAATGACAACCTGTTTACTGGAACGTATCTCCAGTTTGGTGTCTATATATGCGAGAACAGTCTCTCTCTCTTATTCTGTAAATTCGAACTTTCGTCGCGTTCTAACGCAATATCGATCATTGGGCATACTCGTGATAAGCATCATTACTTCTTGTTTAAATTTCACATACCGGCGCTTAAGAATCCTTAACAGCTAAGATCGTGTATCCATGACTCGAGTATCCATAGAAATGGATATTTTACATCGTCATACGCCCTCCAGTAAGATCTACGCGTTAAGATTACAAAATCTGAAAAAATCTCGCCTTTCGGAAAGATCGCAAATGTTTTTTGAGTTCTTCGAGGAAAGGAGAGATCTGTATGGTTATTTCTTCGAGTCAAAAGAAGAAAATTGAAGAGACCCCGTGGACCGCGACGGGATCACTCGAGGTGTTCATTCGCTCCTACGTAACGTCTTAATGGGAATTAATTAATACACAATTGAACCGATCGGGCAATCCGGTGCTAATTGACCGGTCCATGTAATTACAAATTTCCTTCTAATAGCTTTTTATTGATTTAGTTCTAATATCTCTAATATACAGTTAACTATTTTATTCTATCTGCTTTTGAATGACTTATTTGAAGAAATGTGTTGAAATTCACATAATATTCGCCTTCATTTACCTAATTAAAAGAATTATTTTTCATTCGATACATATATAGTATATTTATAATATATAATATATAACATTATATATTATATATATAGTATATAATATTATATATATGTATATATGACAGATTCTGCGTTGAATTTGGAATAGATTTTTTTATAACGATAAAAGATTCCTATTTTTTCCTTTATCTTTTTTTCCCCTAAATGTGTCAGATAAATAAAGATGATAAGAGTAAATACAATGTGCAATGTATTATACTATTCTATTTTTATATATTATTTAAGCCTTTCTGAGAGAGCTTTTTAAGGGCGATGAACAACACTAGTCCCATCGCGATCGCGAATAACAATGGTACGCCATTTTCGTTGGAAAGAGAGGGATAAGAAGAGATTACGGAATATCGATGGTTTTTCGCTCGTGTTATCAGTCACAGAGATCGATCGGCACAGGGGAAAGCCCGGCCGTCGTCTCGGGGGTTGAAGACGAAACAGATTGTAAAAGATCAATGAAGTGAAGGAATATTACATTGGCAGTGTTACGGTGTACAACAAACGCGACAGACAGAAAATCGAAGCCGAGGCGGTACGCTTGAAAGTTTTATCCTCCGAGAGCGACTCTCGACAATGATAATTTCCAGCTGGCGTAGACTTTCAACGATCGTTTGTTTGAGAGTTTTATTTTCCAAGTCTCGATGGAGATCTGTTTGAAAATTTTATTCTCCGAGAGCGACCTTCCCCTTCGATGATAAATTTTTCAAGTATAATCTAAGAATAGAACGAAAAAAAAATATATAGATATGTACATATATGTATATATGAGCGCCGTCGTTCTGATAATTTAAAATCAACACTGAGAATATCGAATATTTATATGACGTTGAAAGTATCGTGAATTCAAACAATATTTCTAACAACAAAAAATACTTCTACACTTTTTATCAAAATTTATTCTATACAAACAATATTTTCAAACTTTGCAGTCATCAATTTCAATCCTTTCGTTGCCGAAATTGCTGACATACACAAATACAAAGAGTAAAATTTTTCTCTCTGTAGATTCAAATTTATTTTAATAACTATTGAAATAATTATTAATAATTATTAAAAGTGTTGAAATTGTCAAAACATAAATGACTGCATGTACTGTGGCAACGAAAACATCAAAGACGCTCATTCGTTTGTATAAATTATATGATAAAAAGTATTTCGCAATATAATATATCCAATAAAATATATTTTAATAAAATATCCTTTTTTTGGCGCTTATAAGAAAAGAGTTTTACAATTATCTCTTAAACGAGATTATTTCTCACGCTACTCGAGTACAAAAGCTGTTTGTATCAAAAAGTAAATTCGACAACAAATAATAATCAGATCTATATTACCGTTGACAAAAAATCATTTCTTAAACGCGACCAATAATTACAAATTTATTTCTAATGTTACATAATAATTGATTGATTGTGTCGAGTGCTATCTAGTCTTCTACGTGCGCAATAACGATTTTATTCATATCTACAGAGCTTTCTTTGGTACGAAAAATATATTTGAGAATGCGCATTTATCGCTTAAAATGGAGCGATTCTAATTTATAATATATGTATATACGTTTCTCTTGACCACATCTTTATAAATTAATGTTTTAAATGATATAAAGACAAAGATATGAGTATTAAACGTCATAATAAAATGCATTGTATTTGCTAATTCAAGTAATAACAAATTATCGTAATTTATTATTCGTCTGTTCAAATATGCATCAATTACATAAATACACACACGTATATACGTTTGTGTATATATGTGCGTATATATATATACACACACACGCACACCAATAAAGAATGAAACTTAATTATTAGGTTTGTTTTTTATTCCTGCCGACTACAACTTTCTTTTTCTCGCTTTCCCCCAATATCAAACATATATCTATTTCACTTTGAATTCCAAAGATGTACAATAGTTCAGCTATAGAAAACAAACCTATTATAACGCAAGTTTAGGTATTCAGAGAAGAAATATCTAATATGTATGTGTATGAATCTTATGATAATAACTCCCTTTTTTCGTATTACTACGAACGTTTCAAGAAGACCGTGCCAGTTTCTTAATATATGTACGTTTCACGTATATATCGGAGTGCGCTGGAACTTTCTCTATTATGCACTACCGTTATCTTTCGCTAATAATGTATACAAAATTCGTAAAGTCAAACGTTGCAAATTATTTTCTTGTATTTAAAACGGTAAGAAGTAAAGTACAAATGTACTGTAAAAATGGAAGTATGCGATATTCATTACTAATTTAATTCTGTAATACACAAGTATGAAAAAATAAAAATATAATATAATTAAAGGTTCTATAAATTCTTAAAAAAAAAAGGTAAAAACATGCGAATCTCGTAAACATATTAGTTAAATGCGCATAAAGACACTCATGCATCCAATGTGCGAAATAACCAGCACCTTGCTTCATGAAAGAAAAATGAGATTTCAAATGAGATTCTTATTACAATTATATTATTACAGTTATATTCTTTCTGTTTTCGTCTCTAGGCTAAAATCACGAGTATGACCGACAAATTATTAAAAATTTCTAATCAAATTACGCCGTTAACTGGTGTCAATCTTGAATCCTGCAAATTTTCGGTCGTGCGATGAAGATTAATTGGAATCACAGTGAATAGAGGTAACAAAGTGAAAATATTCTTTTTCGACCGATTCTAGCTGATCAAAGTTTATCTCAACAAATGATTTGCATTTATATATAAAAAAAAAAAATTCTGATTTGGCACAATATTCTAATGCAAAATGCACACACAAGACCGAATGTACGGTTTATACCTTCCTTAAATCTGTATCAGTTGCAATTGTTATCTCTACTCACTTCGATCGATTTAGAATATGAATATTATATGCATTCGCTACAAATGGATACATAAATAGTGAATTCTTCGACGTATTCATCGATCTTTCATACGTCTTTCTATTTTCACTATCAACGATCAATTTTTTTCATTCGAGCCAAAAAATACAGCCTATTTACAGCTTATGTCGAAGCATTGTACTTCCTCAATTTAATCATTTCAGTAACATGAATTCTTTTAATAACTCTTATGGCAATTACAATATTTTGTCCACTGCACTGTAGAAATTATGCTAAGAAAACAATAAAAATATAAGAACTTATGACGTATAAAAAAATATTTAATTTTTTCAGACTTAAAAAAGACTACCAAGGAGCACTTTATTTCATAAATTCCTAAATTTTTAAGAAATAATTATATAATTAAAACAAGGGATTAACGAACCGTAAGCGTTTCTCTTTCTCCCCCCCCTCTCCCCTCTCTCTCTTTTTCTCTCTTTAATAAAACAGTTACTTAAAAACAAATGTTTCAACCAATACATGAGATCATTATCAATGTTACAGATTCTAGATTACACAGTTGATATCGCAAACAAATGGAATAAAATTCAATGCCAAAGCCAAAACCAGTTTTTATATTTGTTCTTTAAACATTAACGACCACTTGAATATCATGTAAAGCAGTTTATCATTAATATACTGTAAAGGCAAATTATTTCAAAAGATAAGGATTATGGTGCTCCGACCAAGCATTGAATTGTTATATATTCATTACAAAAAATTGGCGACCTGACGCAACAGATAACCATAAAAACATAAGGAGATGGCCATGACTTAAACATTATGATGGAAGTAATAGTCCATCACAATGAAAAACTGGTGACACTTACGGATAAGATTTGTAAGAAATCGATCCCCCCCCCCCCCCACCTTGACAGAGAACGAACATGAAAATTAGGCTTGGCGATGAATTCTATCGATTTGTTTGCGATATCAATTGTGTAACAATCTACTTAGAATCTGTAACATTAATAATGACCTCGTGTATAAATCAAAACGTTCGTTTTTAAGTTGTTTTTAAGTAACTGTTTTATGAGAGAGAGAGAGAGAGAGAGAGAGAGAGAGAGAGAGAAACGCTTATGGAGCCTTGTTTCAATTATTTAATTTATTATTTGAGCCGTTTTCTTATATTGTGATTTTAAATAATTGTTTTTTAAATTCATTACAATTAAAAATATTATATATTATACACATTATATATTATATATATAATGTAATTAAATGTATTTAAAATTATAAATGAATAATTTTCTAAAACAAATGCAGCGGATAAAAGCTTTTCGAATATGCACGAGGCCAACACGTATTCGTAACTTCTTCGACAAAAACAATCGTCTTACCATCTATACAACACTGTACATTGTTAATCGAAGTCCTTAAAAGAAACTCGATTATGTTCTGAATATTAGCCGAGTGATCAATGGACATCCCTTTCAGCGCATGAAAATATTTCATACAGCTCAAGTCTAAAAAGAAAATGTTACTTACCATAATTAGCGGACGTAACCGGTTGGAGCAGTCCATTCGCTCCTCGGCCAAAGGCGTTTCCTTCTACTCGATAAGGAAAGTCGCGCATACATTTATATCTAGCGTTACACATTCAGCCGATTCTTCGGATAAAATAACCGAATTCTTCGATTCATCGATCAGTCGCGCGCCAACGAGAAAAATTTTCGCGTATGTTTCCCGTTTTGATCTCGACGCGATCATTGTTCGCATTTCGTCTCCACTCCGTCAGAGTTCGAAGATAAATGTCCTGCCGAATCAAGTGCGGGCAAGATCACAGAAACAACTCTAAGGCTTATTATAGTTGCGTCCTATCGCGATACCTCGGTTTACCGCTAAATGCAAGTGGAATCCGGATGTTGGCTAGCGGACTTCCTTGTCTTCTTCGGTTCCTTTGTTGTTAATTCCTGAGATGGTCTGCGTGGGCTGCCTAGCGTCACCAAAGCGGACGCCACGGCTAGACCAGCGCTCTGTCCGGCTGGCGTATAAGGCTCGCCGCCAGTCGGCAACCTGACTAGCAGAGACAGAACCGCCGCTCTGTTGCCACAGCAAGGCTCCAGTGCGATCGGACTAGGAGCATTCTGAACAAAAAAAAAACTCAGTAAATAGTCGGGTCTTACTCAATTTATGACATTCTAGTTGCAAAATGTAAGAATTCATATAAGAGCAAAAAAACTATTCAGACTATTGCTTGAAAACTATGTAAGAATCTCCTCTGAAAGAAAATTCACTTTTTCTTTACAATAAAATTATTTAATATTAAATATATGTTTAATAAAAAATACAGGCACAATTAGATATTCGTTAAAAATACATAATCTAAACAAAATCATTCACGTTTACCTTCTTCTTTTTACGACAATTAGTAAAGTCGGCGTCACCGCGTTCTATATCTGAGTTGTCAACATCGCGTCTCTCGATTTCCACTAGAACTTGACTGAATGCCCTGCTAGCCATTTGCTCCATTTCTAGGAAGAGCCTTTGTCTTCGTCGATACATGTCGTATTTTTGCTTGATCTTCCAAAGAATGGCAGCCACCAGTAACAGAGCGAGGAAGCACCTGTGCGGTGGCATGTAATCTCTAGTTTACAAGTAAGTACTGCCTGAGGTTCAACATGGCAAAAAAAGTATAGAAATTTGAAAAAAATAAAGCGTAAACGGTCAATGGATGTTATCTGTTATCTCTCAAGATTATTTTTCATGTATTGCACTTATTAAAGATTTAACGCAATTTTAACTCGCTTTATTTTAGATTAAAAATTGCTCCGAAGTCCAAATTATGGTACTCACGTGCAAAATGTAATGAAGAACTGCTGTAAATTCAGTTTGGAGTATTGAGAGAACGAGATCTGGATCCACAATGGCGGTTGAAAGTCATAGACATATACGTAAAATGTAGTGAGAGTATTGTTATCTTCGCTGCCGAAGTTGTAGTCTGCTTTGCTAAAACGGTGCTTGTACATAGTCGTTGTGCAATTTGCGTTGGTCACCAGTTTCACTTCGTCACTATTTACTTTCTTGATGCTGACATTCATCTTGGCAAGCACGGAACATGTGATGGAGAACTCAGCATCAATGTCGGCTTTCGGTGGCGAATTTTTGAAGTTGATTGCTCGGTAGTGACGATCCTCTTTTTTGCTCAAATTAAACGTAAATTGATAGTCGATAGCTAAGTCATCTGAAACGCAAACGTATGAGAGCAATGGGATAATTTTATTGAAATAAAGGTATTAAATTATAAAATGAAATGTATCGATTAACTCACAGAAACAAGACCCTTTATTAATCGTAGGATCACCGTGATAGAGACCAGATACGTCACAACGTTCGCAGTGATCGCCGATAATACCTTTAGTTGTGCAATAACATTTACCCGTCTCGCTCGTGCATAGAGTTCCTTGATTATTGCAGGAACAAGCTGTAATAAGAATGCACAAGTGTCATTAAAATGTCTTTTTCTCGTTTGTGATAGTTGGAAATGATAATGACATTAATGATATAATACATAAAAGAAGATACTACGTACGCTGACATGTGGCTCCATTGAGTGGGCTACCATAAAAGCCGGGGATACACTTATCACAATGTGATCCATAAGTCAAGTTTCCGCATGGTTGAATGCATTCACTAGTATTTGGAAGACACCTACTATGACCGTTACACTGACAAGCTGTGAGAATTAAAGAAATCGAATTAGTAAAACAGTGATATATGACATAAAAAGAGTTAAGACACAACAAAAAATCTCACTTACTTGGACATTTTGTGAAGTACCAATGTTCGAGCAAACACGTGTTCGAGCTTTTGCTGCTGGGTCCACGAGCTCCACCAGGCATACACGAACCTTTCCCGGTGTCCGATCCATCATCGCACCAGCCGCAACCGGGATCCGATCGGCAAGCGGCGCATGATGAATAGAAACTACACCATTCCCTGCCGGTTTCTGTGGCACGACACCGAGCGTCTATCGTTGTCCACTCGCGACATTGTCCATATGGAAAACTGGCCGGATACGCATTCTTGTCTACACATTTGGCCTCGTTTTGACACCAGATACAATCAGATTCTGTGCAATTGCGGCACGCCGTGTACTCTGCGCATGGACTGCGGCACGGGTCCATCGTCAAACGCTGCGCTTGGATCGTACCGTTCAACACGCTCACCTGTTTCAGAAATTAATAAGACATATAATTATCACTTGTTTAATCATTAAAATTCACTTATTTAATTATTTACTCGTTAATTCTTTACAAGCTAAGATTGTCATGAAAACTATTATCAATATTAAGTATCATATTTTAATTAAAATATATACTCATAATTATTTATATGTGAAATATTTCAGAAGAAATTATTTGTAATGAGTATTTCATTATTTGTAATGTTATTTCGCCATCCCGTACAGCTAGTAAAGTGATAAAATATGCTCTCATATGTACCTCTCGAGTTTTTGACTGTGGTTTGCAACGATCAGGTCCATTGGACCACGACCAAATGCAACGCGGATTGCTGGAACAAGCATGGCACGTGTGTAATTGCAGACATTCGATGCCAGTGTTCTGATCACAATGCTCTAGTTCTGTGATGGCCGAATTCGGCAAATTTGGATTGTCCCGGCAACTCATGTGCAGACAACTCTTGCCACACCACACACAATTGTATGAGGTTTGCACGCATGTAACACAGTCGGTGAAGAGTTTACAGAGTTCTGCATGCGACGTCATGCCACGGGGTGGCTTGTCATCCAGGTTACATTTCATATAAATACCATCGTGTTCGTCGTATTCCTTATGGTTGAGCACGTGTTGCGGAATCTTTGTGATCTGCAGGCATCGATTATCTCGTTTATGCCACACGCATTTTACGCCTATTCTGGCATTCAGGCACTGATTCTGATTCGTTAAATGCTCGCAATTGCCGGGGGTATACCTGCGCAATAGCAATATCTCAACATCCACAGATAAATAAGAACTTTAAAATAAGATAAAATAATGGAACAAGAATGTTTAAAACAAAATATATTAAATTGATACCTCAACATGTCAGACAGCATTTCACCATCGAAGCCGCCATAAATATACATCGACTTCTCAAAGACGGTTGCGCTGTGACCGTACCGCGGAAGATCGCTCATATCTCTGGGCATGGTGTACTGATGCCATGTATCGCATGTGACATCGTAGCCAAGCGTATCGGCCGAGTAGCATCGCGCGCCGTGCGATTGCTGTGTGTCGTTGTGCATATTACCGCCAAATACCAACATCAGTCCGCTCGTGACAAAGGTAGCCGTATGAAAGAAACGCGCTGACGGCGCCGACGTAAGCAACCGCCATTCACAATAATTAGGATGGTACGAATACAGCCGACTGCTCAAAATATGTGTGCTTTGTGACTCCGACACGTAACCACCATACACGTAAATGAGATTCGTAAGAGGATCGTAAGCGGAACTGTGTCCATAGCCACCTCTCACCGGAAAACCACTCGTCTTGACAATCTGCCACTCGCGCGTACCCAAAGAGTACTCCTGGACGGTGTTTAAGTAACCATACTGTGGCGAATAGCCGAATATCACAACCATCTTCTCCTTCTTGCCATGACTCACCCGGGTCGCAGTGTGTCCGGCTACCTGTAAAAACAATTTGTTAAAATCAGAGAGGGGATCCAGTTAGGAGTTGAAAAATAAAAATAGTGACATACGGTGATTTTTGGCGTAATTCAGGCAACTAAAGTGTATCAGAACGTTTTCGCGTATTTGATTCTTAAAGACAGAGCTACTCGACTCTCATTCTCTCTCTCTTTCTCTGTCTCTTCTATCACGTTAGAGCAGAAAATTATTTTTAAACAATATCAAACTCGTGCGTATGAAAAAAACCAACGGTTTTAGCACGATAATTGTATGTACAGGTTATCAGAATAAACTCCACCTCTCTGTCAACATTTATTAATAACAATTTTGATACATGTACCAAACAATCACCAAAAGTCGCCTACAGATAGTAAAATAAAAAAATATAGATAGTAAAGTAGTTCAGAAAATTTCCAGCAATTTTGGTAATTTATCATTGTTTATGACTGTAATAAACATTAACCATTGTAATAAAAATTATTTATCATTAGAGCAGGAAATTATTTTTAAACAATATCAAACTCATGCGTATGAAAAAAACCAACGGTTTTAGCACGATAATTGTATGTACAGGTTATCAGAATAAGCTCCACCTCTCTATCAACATTTATTAATAACAATTTTGATACATGTACCAAACAATCACCAAAAGTCGCCTATAGATAGTAAAATAAAAAAATATAGATAGTAAAGTAGTTCAGAAAATTTCAGCAATTTTGGTAATTTGACTGTAATCATTGACTGTAATAAACATTAACCATTGTAATAAAAATTATTTGTATCTTATAAATCCAAATTCCTTCTTAATTCATCATTATTAATTTACTTTATTAATTTAATCATTATATTTTTCGGATTTTTTAAATAAAACGCACGTACCTTCAGTGGGCCACATATTGTCTTGTTGTGACAATTATCGTGCACGGTAACGTTCTCCCAGATCTTGGCGGACACGTCAAACGCCCAGATCTCGTTGGTCACGGTGGAGTTCTCCACGACGCCACCGTACATGAATATCTTGTCGCCGAATAGCACGCACGAGTGCGCGTATCGCGGTAACGGCATTCGGCCCTCGACGTGAGGTGTCTCCCAAACATTGCCGTTATAATCGTACACATATATCATCTTGGCACGATGGAAACTCTCACCGCCAACCACGTACAGCGAATCCTTCCAAACGATGGAACAGTGACTGGCTGAGCCGTCCGGCGGTAGATCCTTGTACGTGACACTCTCCCAAAATCCACGGTCGCCTCTTTGGCTACAATCCGCACCTGCGACGATCGTGCATACATGAGTTTATTTTGACTATATCTATTTTTTATCTCAATATGTATTTATTATACTTCATTTCCAGTTTAAACAGTAATAGTTCGTAAAAAATTATTACTGATAATTACAACACAAGATTGTAAATACACTTTACTTGTTCTGGGAAATATAGTAAATGAGCTTATATTAAATATGTGCTTATTACATTAAAACTTATGCTACTATTAGTACAATAATTATGGATACGTAATATAATATCTAACATTAAGTTTAAATGTCGAATATCACAATATTCATCGATCATGTGATATTAAAAATTATGATGTTAGTATGCTACTATTATTCTAGATCGAATATCGAAAAGACATTATCTCGAACGTATTTAGGTAGTAGCTGAATTTTATCACATCGTTATATTATAATTTTATTTTTCATCGCAGATCTTGCATCAATCTAAAGGTGCAATTTCAGTTAAAACAAGCAATTGGAGCGACAGATCTGTTGCTGTTATTCCCACGGCTGGAATTTTGTAATTTAAACAGTATCGATTACAAGCGTTAAATCTCAAATGCTGCTTTTTCTTCTCTGATATAACGTTTAAATATGACATCAATGTTTTTTGTTGTGAAAAATAGAGTTTACGATATATTGGCTGCGTTCGGCATTGTAAATATGAAATGCCAAGCTAGCAGACAGCGAGCAAGAAGATAACATGTAGATAACACATCAGAAAAATATGAATTGCCAAAAGAGTTTCGAGAAAGAGTAAAAGAATGCATCAGATTTACAATGTCAAACAACTCTTGCCCTCGAAAATGTATCTATTTTTTTATTTTTTAGATAAATCTAATCAATAATTTTTATATACTATGAATTGTTAACTTTTAAAAATCGTAGCACAGACTTTTAAGATGCATAACGCATGATACATAAGAAAATGAATCAATCAAAGTTTTTCATTTCCTTCCTTTGAAATAAAAGACTACTTGTTTCTTATATCTTATGCTACATGTATTATGCAAAAAGATCTACAATAATTCATGTCATTTTTTTCATGAATGTAAAATCATTACGTGACTCGAACAGTAGTTCGGATTGAGCAGCTCGTGAAAATATATCTTTATTCAAGAGTTATCAAAAGATCTTATAATTAATTTTACTTTTGGACATGCGTGAAGTATAATTTCCGGCGTCTCATTAACAACTACATGTCACCATTACACCTCGTTATCTCCTTACCTTTAAAGCCGTGAAAACAGCGGCAGTGATGGCTCTCGCGATCACACTCGCCCTGCCCATGATGGAACGAACAATTGTTCGGGCATACCTGCACGTCGCAGGCCTCACCGGTCCACATGGCGTCGCAGGTACATGTGCCCTCGATACACACACCGTGGCCAGAACAATCGATATGGGAATACCTGCAAAAAGTGACGCACGTGATATCATTGAGTCAATCTTGTCTTCGAGTGACGCGGTGCCACCGTAATGATTTAACGTCGTTATTAAGCAAATACAAATATTCTCATGTGCTATTTATTTGATCGTATAATACATTGTTTGCCTCTATTAACTTCTTCCTACAAAAAAGATTTACTCTCAATATTTGAACGGTGCAAGATAGAAAAGCAAATAATTCAAGAAAAGCATATATATGTATCATGACACACGGTGGTTCGAATGATGGATCGTCTGACGGATTTTCTGATAAATCTGAAGTCAGATTTTCCTGGAAGAGTTTTATATGATAACAGTATCGAGAAAGAGATAATCCTCGTTCCTCATGTATCATGTTTAAAATCGAACCAGGCAAAGCCTTTGGTAAAATACTAGCTGTATCTTAAAAATGATCCCCGTTCTTCCGGATAAAATCACAAGCGCTTTTTTTGCCAGAAATCGCCTTCTGTATCGTAGGTAATGTTATCAAACGTGACGCAGATAGGGTTACGCGTATTTCCGGCTCGCAGAGGAAGCTCGATAAAGTTCCTAAGTCGACAGCGACCCAATTACGAGTTATCGGCAGTTACCACTCTCCATGTAATCTCTTCATTCCATTCCTCTCAGATTGACCGCCACCTTGTCAAGTATCTCGCAACACCATGTCTTTCTTTTTCAACAGACACATGTGACATGAAATAATTTATTCGGCTCTGATAAGATATCGCTGCAAATTACACGAGTAAAATGCGTGTCGGATTATGCTTCTACTTACTAAAAGCTATTACGTAATGGTCACATTTTAGGATCGACCGACGTATTATTACGGCTTATTAACTTGCGCCATAATCTTATGAATAACTTCGTAAAATGATCCGCTTCATTTTTTCTCTACCATGAAAGAATCATTTTACTAAGAAAGATATCAACTGTATATATGTTAACTGTGCTATATAGTTACCTTCAGCACACTGCATTGATTAAATATAACGTTTAGTAAACGCATTGAATCATTTCTTAGTATACTCGATGAAAGAAAAATATAAATTTTTTAATATAAAATCTAAATATAAATTGACACAAATATGTAGGATGACGTACGAAATGGCATACTATTTAATATATTCAATTTTCCAAGCTTTAATAATTCTATACCAGTTGTGTACCAATTTTGTTCAAAATAAATGTGTTATATATAAAGTAAGTAGTATGATTGTATGATATTTCGTGCGCCATTCTAAATATATTGAGAGCTGAAAAGAAGGTAGAGGATTAGAGAAACCGCGGTGAGTAGTGCGGTGCGCTCACCTGCTTGGGCAAGCGTTGATTTTATATGTAATGTTAAAGCCGCTCATGTTGTATGCGACATCGGAATAAAAGTGCAGTAACGCGCTACCGGATCGCGCTATTACTTCCGGCACACGGCGTATGTGATAGCTGTCCTTGTGCATCAGGCCGGAGAAGACGGCCAGCAGCGGCGCCTCGACGCTATCACCGTCGTAGATATACAAATGGTCCCAGCCGCATTCTGTCGCAAATTGCTCCACGTGCATCCGTATCTTCGTGTTCGGACTGCTCTCAATCAACCAGGAGCACCTTACATCCGCAGTATAGTTGCCAAAGCCATCGTGGATGCTCCCAATTCTCTCTGATAATCTGCCGGAAGAACAAGAACACCCAATTATACAAGTCATCATCTTGACGTGAACATTAGATCTTAATAATATCAATAAAACTAATAGTAGTTAAAATAACGATGATGATCCTTATAATTGAAATAATGGCTAACAGGAATCAGTGCGGTAATTAGAGCGCAACAAGAAAATTAAAGTTGATTTAATATTTCATATATATATTTAATATATGAAACATTAAATCGACTTCAATTTCACACATTTCGGTTCATTTTAAATCTTCATTATCAGTATACTGTTGTATAAATGTTGGAAAAAATCATTTAAAAATCGGTAATAACTGATACTCAAGTGTAGTCTGCGACGATCCCAAGCCCCATGTTAAATTTTAAACTATTTTGCATCATATTACAAGCATGAATAAGATTCCAACATAATTTTGATAATGTACTGACGCAGTGAGATAAATTAGCATTTTATCGATGAAATAACAGATGAAGACAAAGTATGTGTTTATTTAAAGAATAAAAAGAAATAGTCATGAAGTAACCACTATTTTTATAATGCTGATGATAAATGTAAAAAAATGCGTTTATAAAACGATAATAAGATAATATATACATATATGATAACATGAAAATCGAACTTTATTTCTTATGATGCAACTTTAATGCAAAAAAGTTACATTATAAAAAACAAAGTTTGATTTTTTTATATTATGGTATATTGTCGTATTATCACATATATGTATATAATTATATACTTTGTGCAATCTATATCATAATAATAGACAATAGTTTTAATAGATTACACAAGCATGTAATTTTTGATTCAGTTTTAATGATATAAAAATGTACTGAGTTAAATGTGCTTGCATTAACAGTTAAAAGAGTAACTCTAGTTGTAAATAAGTTATGAATGTAAGCGATATGAAGGAGAGATATATCTCACAAAAAATACGTCAAGCGCAAAGTTCAACATGGCTGTGAAGTAGGTAGTTGAAATCATGATAGTTCTTGCATGTTTTTTTAAGAGAGAGAAAGAGAGAGAGAGAATGAAAGTGTATGTGTTTTTGTGATCCTAAATGTAAATGAGTTTTCTCTCCTTTCCTCGTTTTCCTCTCTGCCTTCTCCCTCCCCCCTCTTTCTCCCTCTTTCTCTTTCATTACCTTCCTATTGCTAGAGTGTTAATAAAATTAAAATTAATTCAATCAATATCGCGTTTGTAAACACGAATAATGGTACATAATCCGAATAATCCGAACGGTCGTACGTATTTCGTTACGTCGTATTGCATCGATATGCTGATCAGGCGGATGCAACGAGCGCGACACGGAAGAGCAACATCAAGCGGGTACATCATCGTCAATGAGATCCTAACGCGCTAACTTCATTAATTATTTTTTTTATCCGACGATCGCACTTGTAAGCCCATAATGATGGAGATACGAGACGAACCGGAAGTCGGCAGAATGAAAAATGACATTCGACGTTCTTGATACGTTCAGAGAAAATGCAGCACATCTTAAAGCTGCAAGTCATCGTTTCTGCACTCGAAGGCAAAGATGCGGAAACAGGCGTGGCGTAATTAAACGAGAAAATATATAAAAAGATATTAAACTTTAAATTTGTATCGAAAGAAAAAGGAAAAAAGAATTTAAGCCTTGGATATAAGAGAAGATCTTTAGAACTTCTCACATTTATTTATTTTTTTATAATAATCTCAGTACTTTCAAACTTTTTCCTTCTTCCATGTACAGGGTGTTACAGATACATACTAGGCAGTACGACGGGTTGCACGGCAAACTTTGCATGGCCAAGCGTGGTTTAATAGACAATGACAGTGACTTTATACGTTATAAAGTTTATACTACAAAATTTTATTATTTATATTATAAAGTTTATGTTATAAAGTCACTGTCATTGTCTATATATAAACCACGCTTGGCCATGCAAAGTTTGCCGCGCAACCCGTCGTACTGCCTAGTATGTATCTGTAACACCCTGTACTCTTTAAAAAAAGTTAAGTTTACCTTACAACAGTAAGATAAATTCAACTCTCTTACGGTCCATTTAAATTTGCCAAAATTATTTTTTTATTTGAATATATAATAGAGAGCGAAATAATCGATCCCGAAAGTTAATATTAATTCTAGTCCCGACTTTTCAATTACCGATTAATTCCAGAATATAAAAGGGATACGTAACGAGATCCTATAACGAGCTCGTGAAAATGTCAGAGTGCTATACTAAAATAACAGACCGGTTTCGCGATGTTCAATCAATCAAGATTTTATTAGTCAAATGTCAAATGTTGGAGCAATCGATGTCGTTGATCGAATAACAAGAGCTATGTAATTGAAGATACAGCGACAATTAGCGACGTAGAAATGTATGTCGCACAATTAAAGGAAAGACAAAGAAATTTAATTGAGACACCGTGTTGACATAACAGCGCGACAACGTGGCATAAAGATCACTTGCGCTCTAGTAACGCGCACATGCGTTTGCGACCACGGGCAATTCAAGGCAAAAGGAGGGATGCGACGACGACGTAGGAATAACAATATGCCGTGTAAAAAGAACGACTTTCGTGGAGGCACATCCATTGTCGTGAATGATTAACACGAGAAACAGTGTGACGCCACGCTGCGCCGTACGCGATGCCACGTATTTATACCGCATAGCGATGCACTTGCAATTAGTAGCATTACGCGCGCAATTCTCACGATTAGCCGCGATCTTTTTTTTACCCTTGACCGTATAATTCTGAACAATTTCGATTAAATAGTCACGCGGAGCGCGGAGAAGTCATTTTTCCCGCGGATAAATGAACTAGGAATTAACGTCAAGAACAATAGCTGTTATCATATTATTGAGGTAATTTAAAAAAAACGCATATAGCTTTGGAAAATAATTTCAAGGATAACACGAGACGTAAGACGTGTTTTTATCTAATCATTTTCTATTACAGAGAAGTTCGTCTTCTTTATTTCAATCGTGACTGTTATCGTGGAAGCTCAGCAACAAAGACGCTGCTGAGGTTTACAGCGGAAAAGATATTTTTCTCCCTCCCCCCCCCTCTCTCTCTCTCTCTGTGTATGGTAATAATAAATACGAAGGGCACGCGTTAGACATAAAAGCGACTTCGAGACTTTTACGTTTCTTTGCAAGCTGGTTTCATTTCCACTCTACGTTCCTTCAATGAATAATCTATTGCGCGTCTAACGATTATTCGACATTTGCGCAAGATATTCGCTCCATTTATTAATGGCAAGATAAATTATTATTTGATTATTATATTAAATGCAAATACTTATTAAATTATATAATTGCTAAGAATTTTCGGCTAGAAAAATCATTTAATCTTTATGTTTAATTAAGTTTTGTATTAAGACAGAATAAACATAGTAAATTTTACCGTTAAAAATTAAAACTTATTGTACATTCTTCTTTTTCTTCATGTTAAAATTCAACGCGGTTAATCCTTTAATTTCGACAGAAACGTGATAAGTCCCCGCTAATAGATACGCGGCCGAAAAGAAAGAAAAAAACAGAGGCGGCATAAATGAGATTGTAGATTACGCCTTCTCGTCAAGAATTGCGCAGTGCGTATTATTATCGCAATTGCTGAAGTTGCCACATGCCCATTACAGTGTGAGCATCAGAATGGAAGCCAGCACGAAATTAGCATACTGTGTATTAAGTACGCGACTCCTAACTTCTCAAGCGCAGAATGGAAGAATGAGGATCGCTGTAAATAACAGCTGATTAATTATTGGCAAGAGAAGATTAAATACCTTCAGAATTTTTATCTCCTTCACAACGTAAACATATATTTAAAAAGATAAAGAGATGTTTAAAGGTATTTACTCGGACTAAACATGTTTAAAAAGAAGATAAAACGGTATTTAAAAAGATAAGATAAGCGCATAATCTTCGTGAAAGATAAATTATTCATTAAAAAAATAAATAAACATGAGTAAAATTTCGTAAAAAAGAAAACAATCTTCAGAATCTTAAGAATATTTTGGTTATACAATATCAGATAAAAGTATTAGTCAAAAAATGAGACAAAATAGGCTAATGTATATTATACACTGTAAAAAATAAAATGTTAATTTTACCTTACAGATATATAATGGACTTTTTGAGACATGCAAAAATGTTAACACAAACATGTTTATAACATTTTTGCATATTTCAGAAAGCCCATTACACACATCTTCAAGTTAAAATTAACATTTTATTTTTACAATGTAGGCCAATATCATTTTAAAAAGATGATATTGGCCTGTAAATACGTCCTGAAATTAACTGTAAAACACGAAGCAACAAATTTGATTTATAATAAATTTTATGCAATAAAATGACTATATTTTTCTGCAGTTTCAAGTCAATAACTTTTAATTTCAAGTCAATAACCTTTAAATGAGTAAGTCCAAATAAACTTTTGTATAACGAATATTTTTATTATTATTTGATCAGTAAAATTTGATTTCTTAATTTTACTTCGTCATCAAATTTGCAAATAAGTATCACAAAACGCAATTTCGCATAAGAACCAAAACAAACAAAAAATTAAATAACTTTTAAATTATGTAATAAGAGAATTATATTCCAATTTTACGCCAATATTGAGACGTAATAGAACAATCTATGAAATTTTTATATTTTCGGTATTGCTTTAGATACGACACATATATGTATACATCTTTAATTCAATTACGATATTCATGCGTATAGATATAAAATTTACATAATTACGAAGAGTTATCTAATATTTACGATAAGAATTGCAAATGGAACGACAAGTGAGAATACTTCAGATTCTTATCGAGCATTACTGATTTAATTATTATCGGAGCGATGCACGATCGTATGAAATTCCGCGTCTTATTAAGAGCGCCTTGTAAGCATCATGATCAGAAATAGGCCCCACTCTCATGAACGCAGCATCGTATTTCTTTATATGATGGTTAATAAAACGGATGAATCATGTTCGATGTCAAGTTCAATGATCGATTGATTTATTCTTTATTTAATGTTAGACGAATGTTATTAGCAGCACTAATTCGTCTTAAAAGACGTGAGTGAATTCAACGAGTGCGAATGAATTTGCTTCCTTATGTCTATGTATCAATATTTGCTCTACCTGAATATGAAAAAAATTAACTTCAATTTTCAAAATCGCTTCTCAGCTACGTAAAATTTCAAATTATATAAATACATAATCGCAGATAAGTTTCTCTGTTTCTCTACGTGAATATCGATTAGTCTAACGAAAAATATGATTCTGTCATGATATTGCAAATCAATGAAGAAATTAGTATACAAAGCATAATAAAAAGTTATTAATATCAGTGACATCAGTACGAGTATATTGCTCGATATCACGATGATTCCGATTTAGCAGAAACGTGAAATTTTGAACAGGGATTGCAACTTGTGCGGTCGAACCAAATTATGAATGTCATTTCGATGAATAATCGATATCGCAAAATCCGGACGCCCCAATCCGAATTAAAATAACGTGAAATGAGAACAAAGAAAATGTTAACCACATTTAATGCACACTTCCAATCTTTCACGGTGGAAAAAGAGGCACAGCTAAACCTGGAACAGACACTCAAAATAATATGTTGCCACGAGACACACTTTAGATAATCTCTGTGAAAGTCCTCTTGAATATCTACTTACGTAACAATACAACTAACGGAGGTGTGACGATTGAACAAGACCCAAGAGCAAGATTGAAAGAGAATTAAAAAAGAGGACAAAAGCAAGAAAAGAAAGTTTGTCTTTAAGGATCTCCTTATTTAAATGAGAGAAGTACTTAGAGTGTACCATAAAATAAAGTCGTCTTCTTTGTAGAAAAAAAAAGCTTAATTTGATTTCGATTCGAGACTTCGGAATCGATGAAGGACAGAACAATGTCAGAGCCATTAAATTGCATTCATTTACACGTGATACACCGGAATGATTTGGAGAATTCATCAGAGATGTTCGAACAGACAGAAAATTATCTGGTCAAGAATGTCACTCTTAATAAAATGAAAAAGACAAAAGTCATTGGAAAGTTTAAAACAAAGTGTTGAAAAATGCATTCTCTTACTTAGCCACATCTAAAATAATGTGATTTTCGAGTTATACTACCATGAATAAGTTAAATAAAGATTACTTTACATTAATCACTAAAAATAAACTAACTTAACTTCGAATCTATTCGTCAAATAGCATTTATGTTATTCTTAAAGTTTTAAGAGAGATCATAATACTTTTTACAAGAATGACACATTTTGAGTTATCTTATGTTGCCACGAGACACAGTTATTCTTATAAATAAAAAGGAGAACCTTCTACAAAGAACATTTAGAGTTGAAAGTCAATTTGGTGATCAAAGTTTGATGAAAAAATTGTTTTATTTCGAATTTAGTCATTTTAGCTAATCAAAATAAACATAAATTGTTAGTGATATTTCAAATTACATTATTTTCGATCAATTATTTTGAATTGGTAATAATTTTATAGGCTATCAAATTCATCACAACTTAAAAAGGATGGTTTTTTTAAGAGTTGTAAAACAAAATTGATAAAAATGATATTTGATCATATTTCTAAAAAAATATATATTTTTTAAATATTATGTGATTAGTCAATAATTCTCTGTTAAGTTGAAAAATAGTTTCTCTACTTTTATGAAAAGCTTAATTTTTTTAATTATGTCACTTTTAAAATAAGAGAACGATATGTTGTGCAGATTTGTCATGCTACGATCCTCGTAAACATTTTAAATTTCATATGCCTATATATTAATTGATTTTGCAGGCACGAAAAAAGCATTTCGAACGTTCTTACAACGATTCGAAATTAAGAAGATATGATATTTGAATGCGTGTAAAGAGAGACACTGTAACATAACTACCTCGCTTTTCTCTCGCTTTGTAATGAGAGAAGTCTCTCTCTCTCTCTCCCTCCCTCCCTCTCCCCCCCCTCCCTCCCTCTCTTTCTCTGTAGAACATAACAAGAGTGTACGGTCGTTTAAAGAGACTAAAAGAAAAAGCAACAAATGCAAAGGAGGGTGTAGCTGAAAAGAATGAACCTAACGAGATATTCTCTTACGTAATTAGAATTTTTTTTACTGGCGCGATAATGTTGAGTTTACTGTAAGTGTTGTAACGTGATGAAGTGAAGCCATTATTTTGGACTTGATTTCACTACAATCGTTCACTTAGCGTGTAATTTCAAAGGTCAATTTCTCACAGATTCACTTTATAATAGATAACGCTCTATAAAGTAACATTTTCTCGCGTATCACATGTTTTAATCATCTTACAGCTATGTTGAAGCAAAACAATCCTAGTAATTTCAAATAGGCAGAAATGAAAAAACAGGAAATGATAGATAAATCACAACCATTAGTATTTTTAGTGCAGTGTTTTTGATATTTCTGCATTTTTTAAGTATCCTAACGCATGTAACATGAATAAAACGCGAATAAATTTTATGAATGTATAAAAAGATTTTCGAATCTTTTCTAAGAACTGGAACATGCTCCAATAAAAAATTGACGCAGCATCTAAAAATAAGTTGATAAATGTTTAAATTCTGGTATATATTCACATATAAAATAAAAACATTATTTTAAATTCTGCACAAAAAACTTCAATTCCATTTGCGAATACATTCAATTTTACTAGTAGTAGAGTCGCAGAATCATAAAAAAAATTAACAGGATTTGTACACGGAGAAAATTTTTCATTTACATTTTACCGTAAAATTCGCTATAAATTTTACCATGTTTAGTGATAAACGTGGGACAATTTGGTAAACTATTGTATACAATTATTATCGTAATGATAGGAATTTCTGAAACAAAAATCATTTTATAAACTACGTAGTAAAAATTACGAAGCAAATTATAAATTGTTTTAATACACAATATTTATAATCCACTTCGTAAAACCAGTGTAAAGTTGGCGCACCCAACTTTTGAAAAAATTAACTTTCTATATATAGCTCACACGATTGTTTATCGTTTGCACATGTATGCACATTTCGTTTGCACACTTCTGGTGAAAAAGTTATTAGGCAAACAATTTTAGGGGGATTAATTTCACACTAGTTCTCCAATTATGAGCAAACTAGATTTAACTGTAGTCTCAATCGATAAATTTTCGTTTGTATATTCCGCAACAAATCGATTTTTCGTTTGCACACTTTTAGTTAAAAAAATTATTAATAATTAAAGTTTCGAGGAAAGTTGATTTAGATAAATAGATTCAAATCAGTTACTATATTCAAAATGGCATAAACCATTAGGTTTTTGTTCGCACATTAAAAAACAAGTCGATCTATCGTTTACACACATTTAGTTAAAGTAAAATATTTTATATATTTGTTAGTATTTCATCCATTCTACTTAAAATATTAAAGATTCATAAACTGTTTAACATATTTTAAAATTACTGAAATTTTACTATACTTTTTAGTAAAATAAATCAAACATATTTTATATTTTATTGTAAAAATATTAATAAATCACAAAGAGAATTATGTAAAATTTTAAATCTTATGTTGTCCCCCACGATTACTATGATTTTTAGGGTAAACTTCAAGAGAAAATTCTCTCCGTGTATTCTTGTGTGATTCACATTCAATATCCACAAAATTTCCATTAAAAGCTTAATTAGCAAGTTATTCATCACTTTTATTTTTCCTTTAATTCTCTTCAGTAGATCACTTTAGATCGTAGATTTAGGAGTTGCGCCACATCATCATAAAAAGTCACTTACATTTTTATGGGAAGATGCTATCAACTTGAAATTCTTTTGAGAATATTTCTGCTGTGTCGTTTCACTTTTCACAATAAGTTTTGTAAAATTTTTGTCGTGAAAATCGCGAAGTCGGCATAAACGTGTACCAGATACCGAGACGTGTAACAGTTCATAAAAATTGCGAATTCTACCGGTTCTCAATCCGGTTTTTATTAGCATCGGTCGGCTTCGCGGTGCGTGTAATTCAGACGCCGAACGAGCGGGCGCCGGATAATAACGTCTCATAAGAACCGCGTGAAAGATTTCCTTGACGCTCACGAATAGTCGGATGAGTGCCAGAAGAGGATTACTTTTTTTGAGATTAGGGTGTTCATCGTTAGAAATTGAAACCGTAATATTTTTCATTCGTGCAATATCGATCTTTCTCTGTTTTTTTTTTGCAATTCTTTTCCGCAAATAAATAGAACGCGATGATCGGTGTAACGTTCCTTTTCGCATATCCATCGAAAATCGAACTCGTCGTGGTCAGTTTTCGACTTCAATTCTCACTTTGACATTCGCAGCGAGCTGGTTCATGCCACCTTGCGATCCGCGAGTAAAACAAACACAACGTATAAAATCGAGAATTCTACGCAAAAATGCTCTTTCCCGAGAAGTAATAAAAGTTGCTCCGTGTAAGCGAAATGTGTGTTTATTAAATTGTAGCGTATATTACAAGGCGATGATATTGAAGTTTCCAGCAATGTAAACAACAATATACAGCAAACACATTGTGGTTACATTGCAAAAGCAAATTCCGAACGACGGTAATCATTTTGATGTGATAATGTTAATATTTCATTTGTAGTGAATTTCGATTATATACTGCATTACGCTCAAAGTTTTCAACATACTCTCCATTTATAGAAATTTCACAAAATGTGTAAAAAACAAAATATATATAAAATGTGTAGATAACAAAATATATGCATAACGTTTTTAATTTATTATTACATTTTCACTGAAATTAGAAAAAAAGAACTTTTTTTCTGAGATTTTTTATTTCTCTAAGCTTAATCTCCTTGGTTTCAATAATAGAAACCAAATTCTTTAAGTGTCTTAATCAAAGATTTATATTTAATCTAGCGCTTAATTTCTGCGAAAATATACATTATTTCCATTCTCTTATTGTAAATCATCACAATATCCAAGCATTTATTATCGGTACCTAGCGTAAAATTTGTAATTTATTTTTCATTCAAACGACATATCACGACATTTGTCTATTTAAGTTTATTTTAATTTCTATTTATTATTATTTTTTGATAATTAGTAACTCTATTGACTACTTCTGTGGCCAAAAATAAGAGAATATATCATATTATAATATTTTATAAATTTTCTATTTCATAAATCCATCTTACAAATAAAAAAATATAATTGTTAACGAAAACATAAGATGTGCTGAAACTTTTGAACGGTAGCGTATGTAAATTAGTTACGATTGAAATTTATGTCGATTATATATTGCTAGGTCGATATATCGAAGAATTTAATTCCTAACCATTTGAGAAATATGCAGCAATATTGACATCACAATCATATTGTTGACGAACAAATTCGAAACAGCGGTAATTATTTTAATAAAGTTAACATTTTATTTTCGTAATTTTAATTATATGTATATGTAGTTTACATTTATATTATATGTATATGTTAGTCTATTTTCTATATACACTAAGAAAAAAATTCTGTTGATTCAATTAAAGTCTATATTACAGGCTGCCACTAACATAAGTAATTAATTCATGTATACTTTTATTGACATAAAGGCCTTGATTATTGAAATAATAATTTATGCCTTTATGTCAATAAAAATATACATGAATTAATCGCTTATGTTAGTGACAGCCCATAATATAGACTGTAATTGAATCAACAGAATTTTTTTCTCCGTGTATTTTTTATATTTTCATTTTTTTAATTATAATTACATATATAACCTGGTTATTACCTTGGATATGAATTATGTTATTACGTTCTTACAGCATGTATCAAAAGCAAGTATCATCTTCTTTCGAAATTCTTTCTCTTTTTCTTAAAAAGGCGGTATGCATTTTTAGTGCGTCAGGTAAATTTGAAAAATAATTTCATACGATATTCATAAACTAATCCCGTCCTTTTTATCTTTTTCATAAATATTTTATCAGGATTTGTACAAGATAGGAGCCAGAAATCAACGCGAAAAGTGACGTTATTTGAAGGATCTTGTCCACTTGCATTCGAATGAGAAGAAAAAAGAAATAATCTGCCATTTAAACTGGAATACTCAGATTAACTGCGAGTCGGTTCGTTGTACGAATAAACGTAACAGACTCGTCGATAAACGTATTGACATACGCTTCAAATGCATCAATAAATCCATTGAAATGCAACTACACATAACTTTTCCGCGCAGATCTACGAGAAAAAAAAAGGAAATATGAGTGACAATGCTCGCGGGGATAATTTAATTTAGCGTACTGCGGCTACGAGAATAACGAACTTGCGTTTCTCGATAGAAAAAGAATTGCCATCTATTTTTACGCCAATCCCCGTAAAAAAAGAAATATTTTTGTTTTAGCGAGGAAATTTCCGTTGAAAAATGGATAAAAAACAAAAAAATATAAAGATAAAAGAATTAGCTGGACGTGTTATGCCAATCTCTTTTCTGATTTTAATTAAAGCCCTTTCTCAAAAATTAAAATAAAGAATAGTAGACAATTTTGTTACGCTTGGTTCACACATAGTAAATTAAAGTAAATGAAGAAACTCTTTAAAACTTAAAATGTAGTAAAATGAAGGAGATTCCTGTTATTTTTATTCGTTCAGTAGTAATGGTTTTTCAATTGAGAAAGATGCAGTTCCTAGCAATATCTGAGAGAAAACTCGAAAATCTCAACACTACCTATATGTATATGGCTTGTTTTGGTACTTGATCGATTTCGTTATGTGGACGGACGTAGAGATCAGGTGCGACGGATCAGTGGACAAAAAGACTCGCTTCGGAATCAGGAGAGAAGGCTTTATGGCCGAGATGACATTTAGAACGCTTTCCAATTTCGCCGGAGTCTACCTCGTGAAAGACGTAAGTTTCGCCGACATGATTATAACAGCAACGATAAAACGCAAACGTAACCACCTCCATCTAATGGGCTGTAGCTTTAGATTTTTAAAGATTTAATACGCGTATATACTTTATAAACTTTATAAATAAAAGAAATGAAGAAATTTTGATTCTAAAGAATCTACTGTTTAAATATACAACAACGATCCGTCAATACGTTACGCAAGTGGAGATGCCACGTCCCATCATAGAATTTCATGACTCACGCGCCACGTGCGGTATAATTATTTGTACTTTTTCAATATACTTGTCATTTTCAGGCATCTGGTGCGTTTCAACACTGTCATGTAAATTTTCGAGAAAAATAGTTTTTTGTCCAGCTGAACTTTATCAGCGAAGTTTCAAATGTATTGCTTTGTACCTCTTAGCGAGTAGAATGGCAGTGAACAAAGGTAAGTAATAAAATAAATACATAAGTAATACGAGTAACAGTTCAATGTATTATAAGATTGCGTTTAAAGAAGTATTCGATTGCAATTATACGATAATTCTTATCAAGATTATATATCTATAGAAAGTTATTTTTTTCACAATAAAGCCGAAGAAAATACATCATGTACCTACTTATGTTATAAAGTATAATTATGTATCTTTGATCCTAATTTGTTTCATCGCATCTATCTAACGCATGAACATAACAGGGAAGATATTTAATATTTTAAAACTTCAGACATAATACAAAGGAATAGCGATAGCGATAACACGATTTCAACCTATCAGAAATCGGATATACCAAAATATACAGTTTCTGATAGGTTAAAATCGTGTTATCGCTATCGCTATTCTCTTGTATTATGTCTGGGGTTTTAAAGTATTAAATATCTTCCTTGTGCAGCGTATGTTTGTGCATTAGATAGATGCGATGAAACAAGGATCAAAGGTGTGGATAATTGTATTCTATAATACATATATGATGCACTTTCTTCGAATTTATTGTGAGAAAAGTAACTAATTTCTAAAGATATCTACAGATATATATATGTCCTCGCATTGTGTCTAGGGCTTTTTGAGAATATTTTATCTATCAAGATATCTCATGCAATTTATACAGAATATTAAACAGTTAAAAGTAAGCCAACTTCAAATTTATTAAAAGATTTGTTCCTAAAATATCTTTGATAAATTTCATAGCATTGTATATATCATTAAATGATAATCGCATATGAAATAATCAATAGTATATATATATATATATATATGTGCGCTCTAAAAAAAAATTACTAAATCTTAATACACATTTCTTTGAATAGTACTAATAATAAATAAACATTTACTTACAGTAAATAGATATTTATTCAATAAAAAATAATAATGAAATAAAATTAATAGTTCTTGTACCAAATAAATGTTTACATTTAATAAATATTTACTTAAAATTATTTTTTTAAATGTTTATTAAAATTAAATATTTTTTTTAATGTAACGTATTAAAAATACCACTATTTCTTTCAAATATTATCACATGGAAAAAGATTTTAAACTTCTCAATAAAAAGGTAATAATTATTTTTCATTTATTTATAAAAAAATATAAATATATGATTGTAATATTTTAATAAATTAATTTTTCAAAACCAATAATATTTATCTGCTCAATAAATTTCAAGCAGACTTTAATAAAACGACAATTTAAATTTTAGTTATAAAGAATTAATATTGAGAAAGTTGGAAATAGTATTCATATGTAGAAATAGAGTTCATATGTATACATATAAAACATATATTACAGAAAACCAATTTTATAACATGATGTCAGTATTTGTCTCTTATTAATGATTCATATATGTATTGGATTTAATAAAATAATTAATCAAAAATGACCAACGATGGAACCAACAATGTTTAAATATTAACTTCAACGTCACTCTGTGCTTCAGTATGCAAACGAGCGATGGTTTCATGAATAGTTACATATTATTAAAGAAAAAGATAAAATTCACGTAACGAATTGTACCGAATCATGTCGTGCATAACAAAACAAGACATGCAAAACCTGATATATCAACTTCTCTTGAAGTATTAATTTTGGAGCAAGACACTTTATAAATGGAAGATGTATAATAGAGAAGTTGAATTTGTCTTTGACTCAATTAAAAATCTTATATTTTATACTCAAAATCAACGTCACTTTTTATGCAATTTTACAACTTTTATTTTAAGTAAAGTTTGCAACTTTTATTTTAAGTCTTGTGGATTTAGTACTTTCAGAGATACTAATCGTGTTCCAAGCCCGCTACATGCGTCGTTACTATATCTGTACATAAGCCGTTGCACGTGCTCGAACAAGAGCGAAGGTCCGTAGAGAAGATAGCGCATGAGTAGGTAGAGTTATGCATAATGTAACACGTGGCATGAAACAAAACGCCTTCTCCACGATAACAAAATCGATGCACGAGAAATAAGGTTGGAAATTCAGAGAAAGAGAGAGAGAGAGAGAGAGAGAGAGAGAGAGAGAGAGAGAGAGAGAGAATAGGCTGTAAAAGACTGCAAAATTATAATATCTAACGATGAAATTACAAGAGATATATTCATATACCATCAACAAATAAATAATCTTATAACGAAGGAAATTTATAACGAGGTCTCGTCGCGTAGTAACAACATTAAATATACAAAGCTATTCTTACATAACTAATAATAATAATATTGTAATATGTAAAAATGGAAAATAAATTCAATATTAATAATTTAATAAGAAATAGTAACCAACGACATATCTATTAAGTATTCATTAATTAATAAAGTTTTTTAATGAATAATGAAAGGTATATATTATATGATGAAAAAAAGTAAAAAAGGTATAAATGATCTAAACACGAAGAAACGCGCTTTTACAAATTTTCAACTTATACTTAATATCCTAATAAAATTCGGTAGTAATATTTGCATTTTCATAAAAATCAAAAATTGTTTGTTAAAAAATTTTATAAATATGCCATAAAAAAATTTAAATTTAATATCTTTTTCATTGATCACGAAATTTCGATGTTATTTCAAGTAATTTAAAAAAATGAGACAACGTGTCGAAATCAGTAAAATCTAAGAAGAAGATTCTATATCTAGCAAGAACTTAATTCAGAAGGCCAAAAATTTGAAACTAGTTGATATTCTATGCACGTCGCCAATATTCCATTGGTTGAAAACGTGGCTAAAGTAAGGTAAGGTGAAAATCAAGAAAAGAATCGAGAAGAGAATCAAGGGAATTAATGTCGATGTTTGAAGCGGGTTGAAACGATTTGGGCCACCGTTCGTTCGCACAACATGATTCTAATTAAATTTGCAGCTTAATGCGATATTACTAATGAACAATTTCGCGATATTATCATGTCGGTATAACCACGACATAGTAATTCGGAAACAAGCGAGGTGGAACAGTTTGAGGATTACGTGATATGTATCATGGAAGGTTAATTATATGTAACAGAGATAGGAAGTTCGTTTACTAACAACATTTGTCAACGATAAATAACATCGAGTATTTATTGTTCTGGTTGATTTCGTATTCTTTCCACATCGTAACGTTAAGAGAGAGTTATAGAATCGACAGCATTGTAAATATAAAATTTGTTTTTTATTGTTGCACGGGATTTGCTAGAACTTTTCTTCTTATTTTCGCTATGAAACATGATGGGATAAAGCAAGGTAATTTGGATAAATTAACAGAAATTTTAAAATTTTATAAAAGATTAAGGTCGCACATAATGTATTTAATCAAACATACAAAATATATTTCGTATGTTTAATTGAATACACTATGTGACCTCAATATTTTATATAATTAAAAAATTTCTATTAACCTATCCAAATTACCTCGCTTTATCCTACCTATTGTACTTGAAATAAAACGAGTATACACTAATTTAATTATAAAAAATAAACCTATATACACTGTTAAATTTATAATGTCAATTATACCCAATTTGAGTTATATTTAATCATTTCTACATGTCTCCGCTATTTCTACTCAATGTATCAATTTATCTAAAATAATAGAGCTAAACAATTTATCTAAAATAATAGAGCTAAACAATTTAACTAAAAAAGTATTAAATTTTGTTCAAATTTAATTTATTTACTAAATGCATACGCGCGCGCGCGCGCGTTAATATGTGTGTGTTGAGTGTGGACGTTGTTTTTTTTTAACTAACCAATTCAATCACAGAAATGAATTTATTTATATTTTGATACACATGGAAATTAAAAATAATAAAATAATATTTAGTTCAGGAGACTGGATTACCATTAACTCCTTTAACATCTGACAGTGTAGACTTGTCGGAGGAATTTTTGAAAGATGGTCCTAAAAATCTTTTTTAAATTATCAAATGAGATGGAATTACTCGGACGATATTGATTTAAAGATAATACGCAATAATTATCTTAATAATTTCTAAGTCATTGGCGCGATGCTGTGAAACGAACGCCGCTTGTGTATTCATCGCACCGAAAGGAAATCAAATTAAGTGTAATCACCGAAAATAATTTACAGCCTGTACGATGGAATTGTAAAGGTTGAAGCGTGACGGAAAATCACTGAGTAATTATTATCACGTAGATTTTATCAGTTAATTAATTCACAAATAGTTGAGCACTGTGAGAGTTTCGCTTGAATAAAAAAAAATCAGGTTTTTCTCACAAAGTAATTACAAACATTTTCTTTATAAATTATTACATCTATCATTATGTGTATAATCCTATCATTAGAATGTATTATAAATATAGAATCCCAGATCATTCATGCTTTGTTTGCATATTCGTTAATCGATTTGTAGTTGATAATTGGCAGAAAAATGGGTATTTGACGTTACATGTTAATTATTAATATAATACATTTGTCATTGATAATTCGTCGTTAATAATTCGTTATTTTATTCCAAGCGAAGCTGCTTTTCCGCAACTCAACGTGGTATAAGTAACGAATTAAATTTAATACTATACACGTTTGGAAAATTGTACATTTATTGCAAATATTGTATAAATTGCATATATATTTATTCTGTCGAATTAAATCATCTGCAAAATGTGAGTTTTATTGGAAATTAATTGATAGGATCAATATTGTCACGAATTTATATTTTCCAAACTTTTCAATTTAAAAAAAAAACCAAAGAGAAAAACATTCCAATTATAACTTTTTAAAGATATCTTAATGTACAGGGTGACAAAAAAGTTTATAACAAAATTTTGTGTTTATAAAATCATTATCCAGATATGTTATTATTACTTTGACGTTAAAATGACATTAGTAATGTTATTTTGTTACCTGTATATTAAAAAAAAAATAAAATCTAAAGTGTTAGTTATAACTTATTCAATATAAAAAAAACTCTGCAATATATATACATATATATATATATAAAATTTTCATTGGTTGGTAAATTGAAGATCACTCTATTGGTTGCCTGGAAACAAAAAATTTTTTTAATTGAGATCTTTTTTATCAATTTTTACATAATGTAAGATCAAATGAACATATTTCAAGGATGCGTAGTCGTTTAAAGTAGCAATATTTGTGACCAATCAGAAATTGACTTCAATTTTTTACGCCAATATAAAGCCGCTATTAAGAATTTGCTACTAATAAGAAATTTGCCCTAAATTATATTTAGCTATTATTATACGCAACATTACACACATCTGGTGTACTTACATCATAATTTCTTAGTTCAATGACATTTAGAATTACCAAGTTGTGACAACATTTTCTTAATATAAAAGCTCCCCACAATCTTGGAGATCTCACAAAATTGGAGACTCCAGACTATATAGTAAATTACATAAAGAAACAACGTCGAATTGTTAGAATAAATTTAGACTAATCCTTTACGAAAATTTATGAGTATGTGTGTGCATGCGATATTAATGCTATAGTATGTAGTAATATCACGTAAATCATATGTGTATAAGAGTTCCATTAAATTAGTAAAACAATGATTTCGTTGGAGTTCAGTTTTCAGTTTAGGATTCCTTAAAGCTTATATCAAAGCTAAAATTTTGGATATTAATTATCAGCAATTAATAATAATTAGTAAATTTTACAGGTTTTATTGATAATAATAATAATGTTAATAAACTGAAATAACAAGGATCTCACAATTGAATTAATTGATCGTTGAATAATAATAACATTATTATTCAACGATCAATTAATTCAATTGTGAGATCCTTGTTATTTCAGTTTATGATTATGTATCAAGTCTGACAAACCGAATCGCCGCATAATTTAGAGAAATGATAATTATATTTGTATATTTATATAAATATTACTAAGCACCAAGATCCGCTTTAACCGAAAATAGTAGTCTTCTCTTATTTGTATTAATTATTAGTTTTGGTATTTAATAAGATATTAACACTCTAGAATTTTTTATAAATATATGTTACTAATAATTTATACACATAAAATTTTGTAGCTTGTTTGTCATCCTATATATAATTTCCTTTTGCGCATTTTTAAGATGTGCTGCATAACAACAGATATTAACGCGGTTAGTTTATCTAAAATCGTCCATGTGGCGATTTCAACTAGTCATAAAAATTTTTACGTGCGGCAATATTACAATTACATCGTAACCCGTTACATAAAGCGAAACGGAAGATGACGAAGCTTTGCGATCTATTTCTCACGTTCGCAACGTCTATTAATCATTTTATCACCAACACCGTGATGCTCTGAACTAGGATTA
Source organism: Trachymyrmex cornetzi (assembly GCF_001594075.2). Taxonomy (NCBI): domain Eukaryota; kingdom Metazoa; phylum Arthropoda; class Insecta; order Hymenoptera; family Formicidae; genus Trachymyrmex; species Trachymyrmex cornetzi. Next base: position 1,889,489 of record NW_017296157.1, on the reverse strand, counting down.
GTTTCTCAGAGACAGGCAGAAAATCTCACGCGAAAGTCCGATCGTATTTGCGTGCAAATGATTGCACGACTTTTCCGCGATTTACCGAGAATTTTCCCGGTAAATATGACGAAAGTCGATATTCACCTAAACTGTCAAACCAGTAAGAGCACCGGAGAATTCGTTTTTTTTCGTCTCTGAAGAGAGCTCCTACCACAATTTCCGCGATGAATGTGACAACACGTGACATTAAAGTAAAAAAATTACGATATTTTTACTATATTTATATTAATAATATATTTTAAAAATAATATCTCGAATTCAATCGCAAATTTAAAATAATTCAAGATGTTTCTGCTGCGAATCACACAATTAAAGTTTCAGCATTATAAGCTTAGAAATTGAAAGATTCTTTTTTATTAATTAAATATTATTAAATAATTACGTTATTGTTAAATAACATAATCCATAAACTATTCGTAATTTTAGAAATTGAAAGTATGCGTTGGAGAAGTAAGCTGTCAGCGCTATTGTATCATTCTATGATTCTTTATCATTCATTGGACGTAAACAAAGATAAAATAAGACAATAGCATAATAAACGTGTTCCCCGAACGTATCCAAAAATTTCTCTTTACTCAGATGTCGCGAAACATGTGAGCGTTCATTAAATATTCAAGGGAATTCTGAACGATCGATAGAACATTCACGTGATTCATCGAATCATCCTCAAGTATCAGATAAATATCTAAGAAGGGGCTGGGGAATAATTATGGAATGTATCCACCTGATATCTACATATTCTCGACATGTAGTGGAATATTCATTATACATATCCAAGAATATATCCGTTGAATATCTCCAATCGTTTCCGAGCACGCTCACGATATGAACAGATTGTGACGATCGGGTGAAATATACCTTTGACATTTTCCACGAAGAACTCCGTACGAACATCTGGTGACTCCGAAGAGTGCCATAGTGCTTCGTGTAATACCGTTTCTACTAATGTAGTTTAATTTTATGTAGTTTAATTTTATGTAGTTTAATTTTTCTTGGTTCACACAACTAACTCTTTATCTTTTTCTCGTCCTAAGAATTCGAATTAAAAAAACGAAGAATTAGTTGAACCGAGATTAAAGTTAATCTACGGTGGTAGAAACGGACATAAAAGAGAAACAAGTGATTCTTCCTTCTCGCGCGAGGAAGATCGTTTTGCGTCTTTTCGTGATAACGTTGCATTCACAGAATCACATACGTAATAGGTATAAACTGTGCATTCCTTGATTTTAACTCGTTAAAAAGAATTGAGCATACCAGCATCTCTTTTTAACTCTATCAGTATCTCTCTCTCAACTTGAGAGAGAGAGAGAGAGAGAGAGAGAGAGAGAGAGAGAGAGAGAGAGGAGAAATGTTTCAAGTTACCTAACTCTTTCTAAAACCGGTAATAATATATAACTTCATAGAAATGCAGTTTATTCTTAATACGTTTATATAATAATATTGGAATTCGCTTTTTTAATAGCTAAATACATTCAAATCTTCGATAGAACATTCAAATCGGACGAATTTTTGATATACATTCGAATCGGACAATCCTCGAGCTATAAGCTGGTTTCGCGCACGAGTGGGCGGGATATTTTTGTTCCTCCTCTGTATCGGGTGAATGTTTCGCGACGCGACGTAATCGGCATCCTTGACAGAGAGCACTTTCTCCGACGCGTCGACAGCGAGAGCTCAACGCCGACGACGATCGATCGATCAGTCGGTCGGCCGACACGCAAATCTGATCTTAGATCGTCTTCCAGAGAAGTTGTCCGATTTGCCTTTTGCGATGCTTGCGATAAAACTACATACCTATCAGACTAGGTATGTAGATTCAATCTCGATTTAGTTTTCAACTCTTTCTAAAAAAATAAACAAAGATAAAAAAGTAAATTACACCGAAATTAAAGTTCTACATTCGTATAGAAATATATATGAGGATTGCGAATTTGAAGATTAAAACTTGACAAACCAGTGAATTTAAATTTTAATTCTCTATTGTGTTCTAATTTGATAAATTCTATAATCTTCAATTCGCAATTTTCGATCCTTAATGTATAACAGTTTGATGTCCATTGCTAATGTAAATTAATTTTAATCTCGGGGTTCAACTTATTCCTTATCAATTATAGCTCTCTCTCGTTCTAAGAATTAGAAAGAGATAAGGAATAAATTAAACTGAGATTAAAATTAATCTACATTGGTAGAAGGACACGAGGTGAATTAGAATTTGCGAATTAGAACTCGACCAATCACAGATAATTTTAATTTTCTATTGTGTTCTAATTTAGTCTATCTTCAATTCGCGATCCTCAATTCCCAATGTATATATAACTCTCAGTCTATTGTCTATTTTTAACAATGTAAATTACCTTTAATCGTATAATTCAAATTATATACTCTTTATCAACTTAACTTTCTTTTTATAGAATTAGCATAAGAGTAAATTAAAACACCAATAGAGTTATATTGGTAGAAAGGAATTGAGATTATAAAATCACGTTAGTAAAAATTACGTTAGTAAAAATAGACATCAGACTGTTATATTGGAAGTTGAGGATTGCGAAGTTAAAATTTTTAAGATAATTAAAGATTAGAATTTTACAATCAAGAAAGGTAATTTCAATTTCGATATATTTTGCTCAAGTTAAGTGAATTTTAATCCCAATTCGCAATTCTCATAGTCTTCATTGTATACAACAATCCATTTTTACTAGTGTAAATTAACTCCTATCATACAAGGTCGGGTCACTAGTGACCGAGCGATTCCTGTTCGTGCAAGTTTCTTTCAGTCTTTCGATAATTATAAATTGTACATTTTATTATTTTCCAAAATGAAACTACAATATTTATTCTATAAAGTTGGAAGTATGTCGGTGAATTTTTACAGATTTTTTGGACCATTCTAAATAGGTGATAAAAACAGACGGATGAGGCACCAAATTATACCTTGTATTGTAAGGGTTAATTTTAATTTCGATTCAAAATTAAGGTTCAAAATTAGATTTTTCTAGTTTTAAGAATTAGAAAAACATAAAGAGTAAATTAAACCGAGATTACAGTTACTCATTGTAACTATACACTGGTCTCAATTGATAGAAAAGAACCCGATACGGGTTTAGCTCAACGATACCTTCGTCCGCTTTCTCCTTGTAAAGGCCCAAACAAAACAAAATAAAATAATCGTTCAACTAGTCGAATATAGAAATTCGACTGAACGTCGAAGAAGAAGAGCAAGAAAGTGGACTGAAAAGCTATTGAGCGGCGCGGCTAACAGGAGCAAGCTTCCGAGGACGCCTCTCTCGAGAAGAAGCGATCGAAAGCACGTACGCACGCATGCACGCATCCATGCAGGCATTTATTTACGTCGCGCGAGGGGGGTGGATCCCTCCGTTGCCCGCTCACCCGGAACTCGTCGCGATCGAAGCGATGAGGACGACCTAGAAAGTGGAGAGATCCCGTTGCACTTGACACGACGTTTAAAATATATACGAGAAACACACAGGCTCGCGAGAGTATCTGCCACATGTATGTACAAGTCTCCCGAGCATCTGGGAGGCGTTCCTCCCGGAGGAGTGTGCAGGCCAAACACTCGTTGCTCCGTCTTGCGCTCCAAAAAACGAGACGGCAACGATGCGTCGTAAGATTGAACCAAAAAAAGTAAGAAAAGAAAATGAGGGGGAAATAGAAGATTGGGTGAAAGGAATAAAAAAAGACAGAATCGCAAAATCTGAATCTCCTGAATTGACAGGTGAACGTCTTACCTGACTTTCCCACCGCAAAATTGACAGTGTGCGCCCTGCCAGCCCTCGCGGCACACGCAGATGCCATTTTCGCAGACGCCGTTGACACAGGTGTCGGGGTCGCAGCCCGCGTCCAACGTCGGCGACGACGAGGAGGTGGAGGCGGCGGCGCTTACGTGGACCACCCAACAGACGAGCGCCGCCCACAGTAGAAACGGTGCCCACGGCACCGTCGCGGTCGCGTTACCGCCGCCGCCGCCGCCGCCGCTGCCGCTGCCATGGCCACACCGACACCGACATCGCCACCGCCGATCGCAATTCTGCTCGCGGTTATGATCGAACCACGCGCCGCCGCCGTCATCGTCGTCGACGTCGCGACGACGTTTCCGACGGTACTTGGATTTATATAGGAACAAAAACATCTGCACGATCTCTGCCATTTTGGTAGGCTTCCATGTCAGGGACAATGGCCGACGGCGACGCGCCGACGAGGGACGCGCATACGGGACGACGACGAAGACGAAGGAACCGAGGAGAGAACTGAGACCAGCTTTGCTCTCCTTTGGCTCGTCCCGCTTGCTTGTTCTCGCGCGACCCGACTCGGCTCTCGGCCTCGGCTCGATTCGACTCGATTCGACTCGACTCGCCCAACGGCGAACTCGCGCGACCGCGACTCGCTACGCTACTGCTCGCGCGCGCCGCGCACCGCGCACGCTGTTGGCACTGCTGGCAGCTGGACTCTCGAGTGCTGGCACACGGCTGACGGCAGTCGGCCCACGCTGGCCAACGCTGAGTGCGAACTTGTGCAATGCAACTCGAGGGGGTGCACGGCACGGGTGACGGGGAGCGCACGACCACCACCTCCGCGCCACACTGCAGCTGTACTTATTATCCTACGCTTTGGATGCATTCGGTTTTCATTCGCTTTCCATTTATGCCCGTTTCTATCAATGTAATGTAATTTTAATTTTGGTTCAACTAACTCTTCACCGCTTTGTCCAGCTATAAGAATTAGAGAAAGATGAAGAGTAAGTTGAACCAAGATAATCTGTATTGAAAGAAATGAATAAGTGATACAAATCGACACAATTAAGCATTATTCTATCTTTCTTTACATTTAATAAGTAATCAAGGTAGAACGACACTTGTGTCACTAATGGAAAGCACTTTTTAGATGCTTATAGCGCTTATCATCATCATTCTGTCTTTATCGTTCATTAGACAAGGATAGAATGGTGTAATAATGATAGCGAGCTCTTCGAACGTAGCTTGTATTGTAGAAAACCCATTAAGAAATTGAACAATCATAATCGAGTGTTATTCTCACATTCGACTGATTGAATGATTCCTTAATTAAAACTTATTACACTTATTGTATTTCGCCTTGTTGCATCAACGTTATTTTGATTTTAAGCGAGATTTAAAATTCTGTCTCGTTTTAAAGCCTAAAGAGAGATACAGAAAGCTTTAAGCTTCGCTTACAAAGTCAAAGTAACGTTGGTGCAACCGGGTCTAAAAACTCGTGCAACATACATCATTCCAGCAATATTGCAGTAATATTGCTGCAAACTTCTGTGCTGTATATGGGATGGATTAGGAAGGATATGAAGTACTAAAAGCGTCCAAACTGATCCAAACTAGAGACCTTATAACAGAGCCTGACCACTATAAATACTTGAGAATCAACACATTTTAAGAAATTTATTAATATATGGTATTGTGAAATGCCTCCAAAGTCATTATTAAAAATCATCTTTTAATAATAAAAAATTATTTTTTTATGTTACAATTCATTTTAACACGTCAATTTGACGTTAATGTGACTTATTATATCTATATTGTTCTGCTTAGGTATGCTCATCGGTAGTTAACTTTTAAACGATAAGAAAACTGTCGATACGGACGACTTTGAAAGACGACGTTGAATCTCGAACAATAAACAAGAAATGTTTAATAAATATTTTATTACTTATAAGTTATCACACATATAACCTATATAAATTCTAAAATTATCAGTTAAGTCAATTCAATCTTTTTTTAATTCGTAGCACATTAAATAATAATTCAAATTTTAGAAGTGCAAACACTGCAGAACTTAGCAGTATAGACATAATTTTCCCAGATACCGCTAACACATTAACATTTAAAAAAAAAAGTTTTAAAGTTTTTATTTGTTATTCCATTATTTTTTAATTTAATTTATTATAATGACGATATCGCTTTGATTAAAATAAAGCTATAAACACAATAGATATATATAATTTAGGCTTTCACAATTTTTAAAATTAATAGTTTTTATTTTTGCTCTTCACTCGCTTTTTACTTATGTTTAAATTTTTTTATTCGTTTTATATTGAGTCGGGGAAAAAGTTTCTTCGTATTTTTTAATTCAAAATTGTATATACAACATCTTCGTGAAAAATGAACGAAATTTAAACTTAAAAAAAGGGCTTTTAAGCTTGAAATCTCTACTTTCGAAAGGTTACTATATTTTTTTAGTTTCTGTGAGTTTGGTAATTTTTACATTGAAAAAACGAGCTGAAAAAGATGAAAAATTTTATTTTCACTTTGGGGATCTCTCACGTGCCCAAAAAAAAATTACGAAAACTTTCGACTACCTATCATGAAAGCTTGAAGCTTTCCCTACAAAATCATTTTTTCAAAATGTTCCTATGATTTTTTGTTCCCGAGTTTTATAATTAAGTAAAGGAGCATTCTGACTTTAATTGCTCTGATAAAAATCATCATACGGCAATTTAAAAAACAGATTCTTAAAGCTGAAACTTTGCTCTAGCGAATGATATAATTGTAACGAAAATTTCGCAACAAATGAAAGATTTTTGCAAAAAAATTTTTTTAAATACGAAGCAATTTTCCCCGACCTAATATTTTCTACAACTTTCGTAGTACATTTTAAAGATTTTCTGCGGTACACCCCAATTGAAGAATCCTAATAAGATAAATTAATTAACAAAACAATCGGTTTTGCAAATTGGCATAAATCATTCTATATCCTGGTTCACCGAATTCGATGAACACAAGCAAAACCGAACGCAGCTAACATATTATGAAGATAAATAGAAAATAATAAATTATAAGAGAATGACTTTCATACATTTTTTGTAAGTATGTATATACGCAGTTTTCATCAGCTTCCTTCAATTAGAATTACAGTGAGAGCAAAAAGTATTTGTATAAGGAAATTTTTTATTTAAAAAATCTTATTTGTAGAAAATAAACATTAATTAGCAATTTTATACAATGAATACATTCTGTACTAACATAAACAACCGAGCTTCGTTTCTGATTTTAGAAGCCAAATTTTTCGTACGAATGTTTTGTGATCATCCAAACAATACAATTTTTAATTTTCGCTTATTTTTCAGATGATATATTTTCTATAATTAATACACATCTTTTTGGTATATATAATTTTAAGAAACATACAATCTATTTTATTCTTTATGAATAAATTGTTAATTATCCAGCAAGAAAGGATCATCAATTAAACGTCGAGTCGACGTTAAATTAGTGTTGAAATCATCGTATCGATATTCATTCGACATCGATTCGATGATTCATTTCTTACTAGATGATGTTTGCTTTTTAAAAAGTTTTTTTAAAAAACATTTTCTCTGTACGAATACTTTTTGCAATCACTGTACTAATAACTATAATAACGCGCGCGCGTACGTAACATCATATTAATGCAAATAAACAAAGTTTAGCAAACTCAACTTGATGTGCATTCCACTTTACGGATAATCTATCATTTTATCTTCGTTTAACATTCGGTGAATAGCAAGGATGAAATGATATCAAAACGGAACGTATGCACCCTTGAAATGAATTCATACAGACGAAATAAATAAATAACAAAATCATTAAAATTAATATAGATTTTGTCATAAGAAAGTTAAACTTAAAGAAAAATAGATATATTTAAAACATAATGTTACACAATGTATAAATCGTGAAAGCAGAGCACGTTTTCTATTTCCCTTACCCCACTCACGATCGTAATAGGCGGGCAAATTTACGTCGTTTACGATTGCCATGTGTAATCACTAGGTTAGGTTTCTCATGGTAGCCGAGACATCGTGTTGCTGATACATGACCAGAGGTACAAATTTACACAGAAAAACGCAACTCTGGAACAGTGACCGGCCAGCCGGTCAGACACGAGAGTGACGAGAGGAATAGAGGATAGATAACGCCGGCGTGGCAGCTCGTCTGCACGTCGACGTGCTGTAAGCGCGCGCGGTGAGGTTAAGCCATGGCGAAGTACCTGATACAGATCATCGTGATGGGCACGCAGGTCGTCGGCAAAGCGTTCGCGCGCGCGTTACGCCAGGAGATCGCGGCGAGCCAGGAAGCGGCGCGGCGGGCGGGCGGTGGCAGTCAGGGAGCGCAACACGCCGCCGCCAACACCAGGATCGGTCTCACCCTAGAAGAGGCTCTACGCATCCTGAATGTGGAGCGTCCTGACCAGACAGAGTTGATCGAACGAAACTACAAGTATCTCATGGAGGCTAATGACAAGTCGAAGGGTGGCTCATTCTATCTGCAGTCCAAGATTGTCCGCGCCAAGGAACGCGTTGACGAGGAACTGAAAACTCAACAGGGAACGGCGACTCCACCACCACCACCAACGTCGCAGGAAGCTTCGACGAGCAGTCGAGAAACTTCCAGGCAGCCATGAGATTTGCCCCTAGTCTAAATTTACTTATTCTAACTCTAGACAAGTGTACATAATGTCATAATAAACAATAGATTCTGATATTGATTAGCATGGTTTCAAAGTATAGCATATTGTTTTTCTTTGTCCAACATAGAACTTTGTAAATATGTGATATGATCTTGGAAATGTTGATTTCAAGATGTATATTTTGAGCGCGCACAATGTTTGAAACTTTTGTGAGAATAAAATGTTAGTTTCTATATTAAGGAATATGATTTGTGGATTTCATACTATTGCATCATGTTACATGAAGATAAATAAAAGTAGAATATAGCCATATATATGTATATATATTCACAGGAGATATATTGATTGATGTAACAGTCTTTGTGGAGAGAAGTTCTCGCTCTTATACGAGACTTTTCAGTTCTAATAATCAAATTCTAACTATTGAGTTAATCCGGCCGCCTTTGCATCATCCGCATCGATTCTATTTTGTGCCTGGCGTATGATCAACCGTTCTTGATTGTGACGTACAGACCATAAACTTGGCAGGTACTTTGGTTTCATTGTGAAGAGAAAATGTTCTCTCCACATACGTTCCAATTCGACAAGTCCGCTTTCTTGCTTTTGAAAATGTTGTACCACCTGTTGAATAAAATTAAACTGAATAGTACAAAGACTTCACAGATTTGTTTTAACGATTTATTTTAAAATCAGTACCTTTAAGCCATGTGGCTGATACTTGTTAGGTATCGGTTTCTGGATCAGTGCATTCTTCAGTTGCTCGTTCAGACCATTGAGCAGATCCGGCGTAATTTTCTGCTGTCCCGTATGCTCTAGTATGTAATTTTCATACTCTTCGCGTTGTCGGGGAGGTAACGTGAACTTTTCCCTCAAAGCCTTAACAGCTGAATGCAACTTTCGGCGGTTATGCAAAAAATTGTCTCGTACATGTGTCATTGGCCCAATTAACGGTGCATCACACATGTCTGCTAACTTTCTTCTGAGTTGCAGATCATGGTTATTGCTAATTTCATGACACGAAGGACATAATAATAATACATCATGAGATTGATGTGCTTTCATTACCACTGAAAAGAATGTTCATTTTGATAAGTACATATGTATATGGAGAAGGATTATATTCTTATACTTATTAGATTGGCATGTTATTTATTAGTCAATATAGATATTATATTATATCTTTATTTTTAATATTATATAATGGATAAAACAATGATAAAAATGCTTACATGGGAAATACTTTCGATATTCTCGTGGTACAACATTTTTTCTAATAAATTTCTCAGTGCATCCACAGACTACACATTGATTAAGTTTCACCTGTGTATAATATTGTCCAACTTCTCCCAATGCTCGGCCAGACGGCTCAAAATTTAATCTGACTGTATATGGATCTGTCTCCACAAGTTTTCCTAAATTTTTCGTAATATACCATTCTGCTTTCTTGCGATCGCATGTACACAATATATCTCCATCAGGTGCTTGTAAATAACAATTATGATATAATGGTTTAATTCTAGTAGGTATCGCATTTTTACGATCGTTAATAGTGTTTTTATCTACTACTACTGATTTATTCTTAGCATTTAAAACATTATTATTAGTAATACTGTCCGCACTTGATGATCGCTGACTCTTGAACCTTAAACAGATGTATATTTATATATACCTCTCTCTCTCTCTCTCTCTCTCTCTCTCTCTC
>NW_017296157.1:1868999-1877047 GCF_001594075.2 Trachymyrmex cornetzi | reverse complement strand
CCGTCCGGTAAATAGATCATGCCGGTATTGCTATTATGGCTCCTGCACACAGAACGTGGCAACTGGCGGTAACGCTTGCCGCGCGGCGGAAGTTGGCGCGATAGCCAATCAACGTCTCGTTTATTCGGAAGTAATAGATATATAATTTCCACCGCGCAAAAGTTGAACTCAATCCAACTTTTGCCGCGCGATAGAAGTACTAAGTAGTATTACATCATTTCTAGAAGTTTTACAAGGTGAGGCCGTCTTAAAAACGTAGAATTATTGGCTTCTGCCAAAGTCATAGAGAATGCATGATGGAAATATATAAGGTGAAACAATACACATAATGGCGGTAGCAATACTGGAAATAGCCAATCAAATATGTCCGAATATGCACTTTCCTACTGCGCATCCATCAGATTGCTTCACCTTATATATTTCCACCATGAGAGAATGGACTGCGCGATCCTTGTGTCAAAATGGTCGATAGGGATGAGAGAGAGGGACCGTGGCAGACGGCCATTTCTATCTCTTTCCATTCAATGGTGTAATAGGTGAGAGAATGAGAGGGGGATTGGCCGTCTCCGGGGTGATCCCGATTGATCACGGCTCGATTGGACACCATCAATCACAGCGACCGGTGCTTAGGAGCTTTGTAGTCTCAAACGCTGTGTGAGTGGCTCGTGTCCAATTGAGCCGTGTCCAACTGGATGCCACCCCCGTTTCCCACAGTCCCTCTCTCTCATTATTGTCGACCACATTTGATACATTACTTAGATACGGATCGCGCAGTCCATTCTCTATAACGGGGAGCACAGACTCTTGCATAACGCATAACACGTAATGCATAAGAATATGTACCAATCGAAGTTCTCCGTTTCTTTCCTTTCCATGTAATAGAGAACTCTGGTTGGTTCAATTTCTTATGCCTCATGTGTTACGCAAGAGTCTGTGCTCCCCGCTTTAGTCTTTGCTCCAAAGTATCAAATGGGGTGATCCCGATTGACCACGTCTCGATTGGACACCACCAATCACAGCGACCGGTGCTTAGGAGCTTTGTAGTCTCAAGCGTTGTGAGTGGCTCGTGTCCAATTGAGCCGTGTCCAACTGATACCACCCAACGGGTGCCACCCGTATCAAATGTGGTCGACAATAAATAATGAGAGAGAGGGACCGTGGGAGACGGCCAATCCCCCTCTCATTCTCTTTCCTATTACACCATTGAATGGAAAGAGATAGAAATGGCCGTCTGCCACGGTCCCTCTCTCTCATCCCTATCAACCATTTTGACACACGGATCGCGCAGTCTATTCTCTATAGGTTTGTTCGCGTCGCATGCTCCAAAATACTCCTATTTCCTCCAACTGTAGCTCCTACTCACTCAAACGCGCTCGTTAGAGTGAATAGGAGCTATGGTAGGAACATGTTGAAGCATGTTGGAGTATGCGACGCGAACAAACCCTCTTATGTCTTTGGTCTTTGGAGCATGCGACCACACGCGCGCGAACAAACCTCAAGTCGCTCATGAAAACTTTGTGTTCCAAAACCCGAATTTTTTATCCTTCTCCGCCGTAGTTAAAGGTGTCTTTTCATGCCGACGCTCGACGCTCATTTTCGGCGTAAAAAAAATGGTACGTTTCCACTGAGCGCGTCACGCGTCGCGTCATGAAAGAGAGAAAGAGATAAGATTATATAAATGCACAACCCCTCTCTTTCTCTTCTTCGATGACGCGACGCGTGACGCGCTCAGTAGAAACTCAGCCTTAGTCACGTGATAGAAATTGACGAATATCAAGCATTAATTTTGATCACGTGACCTGTTTTTACGCTGAAAATGAGTGTTGTAGCGTCAAGTGAAAATCCAGCTTAAAAGATATTCCTAGCATCGAGTTGACAGAATTATTTTGGAACGCGCACGCTTATTTGCTACGTTTTTGCGCGTCAATTACGTTGAGACCAGTCGAAACTCGAATTTCATTTTAAGGTTATAATCGTTATTTCTCCATACATCGGTAGTCTTGTGATTATGGGATAATAGTGTCTTTTGATATCTTCATTGTACATTATAATGATAACTTCTATGGTCAATAATCTCTCCACTTATAACACAAAGGTAGATTGCAAGCAGATCAAGTTTTTTTTCTTTCCTGAGGATAATTTGAGAGTTCTACCATAACAGTCAACGCGTGGTGGTCGCTCAGTCTCTGAAGTCTCGTTATTGAATATTAGAAGGAAGAATGAATGGTTTCGCAACTGTGGTCTAGCATCCAGCAACAAGGAACCTTCGCACATTTGCGAGCTCCACTCTGAAAAAGTCCAAAGTCCAGTGCATCTCGTCCAAAGATTTGAAATCTAACGCTGTTCCCATTCTGTTTGGTAAGACAGAATAAACTTTGCCATGAGTATACATCTCTGTGCAAAAATATTGATGAGTATTATTGTTTGCACATTCGCCAGTTTGTCCAAAAAAAATAATCATATCTGTTTATAATTTCACTTATTGCATTGTCAATTATTCCATATTAATTTTTCAATTAATGCTATAGTTCAAAATAAAAATATATCTACAAACATATATTGTGATTTTTTACTGGAGTACACAACAAGTAGGGAATAAATGTCTTATTAAATGATCATTTCGTGCCGAATTGATTTTTCGTTCTTGAAACACAAACCTGTGACTGAACTACAGTAATAACGTCACTTCATCATTAAGATTTTATTATTTTAAAGTTATATCTTTTTATTAAATTTTTATTAGATATAAGCTTGCTGTTAACATCGCATGATATATCCATCTTTAAACTGCCATTTGAAAATTTAACATTATTGGACATATATGGATGTGAATTGACTATTTATTCAGATATTTTATTCACAGCTGACATAACGATGAACAAATAATTTTTGTAATTTTAAACACAATTTAATGATCCAATTACATGTATTGTAATTAATTTGTATATATTTTTGTTATATTAGTATAATTTCTGAAGAGGATCCTAAGGATCGAAACATCTTGTTAATTGTGACATCCAGCATTGACTCTCAAAGGCTTTTTATTTTTATTTGATTTACTTTATTAGAGCATATAGAAATTCTGTTATTCATATCTTTTTTTATTCTTATATATCTAATAAGGTTTTTATGAATTATTGTATATCATAATAAAAAAAAATATGTACCTCTCTATAGAATTTTGAAAAGAACAAACAAAGAATATATCACAGACAATGTCAGCAAAAGTATCAGCTAAACGGAGGAAGTTAGATGAACATACGCATGCTTCAATGACACCACCGCAGAGTCCATTCATGCAGAATAATGTAAGTTTATTTTTTATTTGAAAAACTCTTTGGAAAAATATTGCATTCAATATTTTTTTAATTTTACAGAAAAAAATCATTAAATTTTTCCAGTGGTAGTTTTTTAAAAGTTAAATTCTGTATAATTTTAAATTAAGTAGACGCCTTATTATTTTATAAAAATGTAACAAAAATAAAATTTTGTTTATTTAAAATTTGATACAGTGGAAAAATTACATATGACGTACATGCAATGTTTTTTCAATATGAATGTATTAATTTTATATTTGCTTTTAAAGAGCAAATATAAAAATGTATATTCAAGCTTAAGGTCTCCTAGTCTTTTTCTTTCTCGAAAAGAGAAAGATTAGGAGACCTTACAGTTTGAATATATTTTGTGATTCAAATGTAATGTTTATCCGCTTACCTAACTTGGAGATGTTGTAGCAGGAACTGGATTGTTTTTATAGTCAATGTATTCTATTTCATTATTTTTCAGTCTTTTGTGCTTTTTCTATTTATCAAAATTAATTTTTCATTTTTTATTTTTATTTAAATGTTTAATCCGATAGACACGGACAAAATCATACTATTTGTCCACTGGTTTAATTTACATTGTGCACTTGATACACATACTAACTAGTAACTCTCTATTAAATTATTTTAATTTCAGTAATGTATTTAAACAATGATATATTAAATTAGTACTATGTACATCATAATGATTAATTAAATACACGTATCGTGTATATGTTTTAACATATCGCCGAAATTAAGATCATTCAATAGAAAGTTACTAGTTAGTACTCGTATCAAGTGCATGAACTAATTGTAAGCCGTTATGTTTTCATACTTAGAAGCAACGTTCTTTCACTAATTGTTAACTTCTTCTGTCCATAATTCTCTGTTTAATATATGGATTTTGATCACTACAATTTATTACATTGCATGTCTCAAGCTACAAGCATGACTTTTCTATTAAAATATCACTTTATAAAAATGATGATTAGAATTTTCTGAGTAGTCCTTCATTTAATTAGTATATTTTCAAAATGTTAATAAATGATTAATGTACATTCTTATGTTACATTGCAGATTAAAGATTTGTTTGGCAGAAGTAAAGCAGATATGTCAAAGAATTATGGATCTATGAATGGTTCTTCCATATTGACTTCTGTAATACAAAATTCTCAAACGAATACAAAAACATATCGTTTGATAATACAGATAGATAAAATACGAAGTAAACCAGCTCCGAAATGTAAAAAGATACTGCCTTTGGCAACATTTAATAATGACACGAAAGACACAGAAACAATAAAAAGCAAAACGAAAAGAGAACCAGTTAAAGAATCTTGTGTTAAGGGTACCTGCAAACTGAAAAAATGTATATATCAATCAAAAATAGCATTTCAATGCGAAATATGTGATAAATATTTTTTTGAAATGAAACCGCTATCCAAAGGCTACCCTTGTACTAAATGTTCTATGTCTTTTTCTGATCTACAATTATTATGTGTACACATCAACAAAGTACATTTTACTTGTGATATCTGTCTGCTCGAATGTAGCTCTCAAATGATGATTGACAAGCATTCGAAATTGCATGTTAATACCAATTCAAGACATCCATATAAGTGTCATCTGTGTCGTAAAGTATTTGATCATAAAAATAATATTAAACAGCATTACTTGCAAGAACATGCTAGATTAAATCTACCGAATACTGTTCTTCAAGTTACTTCTCCTATAACTACGATACTTCCTAAACAAACTGATTATTCATGTACAAACTGCAATATTAATTTCACAAGCGATCAAGCTTATAGGTAAACTTATATTTTTATAAAAAGAATAATTATTCTTTAAGAGAATTTTGTAAATATTATTGTTATACAGCGTAATTATAAGCATATATGCTTGTATAGTCGTTAATTTAAGAAGTAATATATTACATAAATAACAATTAAGCTTTTATTTCATAAAATATTAATATACTAAGTATGTGTTTCTTTATACATTTTCTTTTAATGCTACTAATATTACAGGAATCACACATGCTCTAATGGAAAGAAAGAAAGCATTACATGTAACATTAAAAACGAGAAGATGATATCTGTACCGAATCCTTTAACCGGAAGTCAAATAGGCATTCTTCAAGCGGTGAAGTTCAGTTGTCGAGTGTGCTCTAAAGAGTTCGACAACGTTAAGGCAGTTGATTTACACACAAGGACTCACTTAGAGGTATCCGAGGATGATCTTAAATGTAACATATGTAAGAAGCTCTTTAAGAACAACACGATATTCACTGAGCATTTAAAACAGCACTTGGATCGCGCGCATGTCTGTCCAATTTGCTCAAAAGCCTTTATCAATAAAATTTCTTTGAACAATCATTTGAAGATGCATACTAAAGTGGTGGAGTAATACAGCTTCACATTTGACACACATTAAAAATAAACTTTATCATGGATATTTTTTGTAAACGTTATTTAGGAGAGAGATTCTCACATGCGAAATAAAATATTTAAAATATAAACATTATTATCATTTGTGTAACTTGTGTGTGATACATCGAACTTTTGTAGTAATGTAATATGGTATGGAAAAGTACATTTAATGTTTGCTTTTTAAATATTAAATAAAATATGCGAATAAAATCGTTTTACTTTTGTTGTAAATTAAATTAATAATTTATACTTGTGTGTTATTTTTTTCATGACAAAGAATTTTTATTATTATACATTTGTTGAATCAACTTTTCAATTGTTGTAAAATTCTTTAACACGAATGATTCTTACCTTTCTTAGGAATCTAAATGTATAAATCAATCATATTGAAGAATTTTACAACAGTTACAAAGCTGTTTTTTCTACTAAACGTAGCCATTGCTAATTTTAGAATATAATTAATACATATAAGAAAATGTTTAGAAATTTTATTTTACATAGATTATATCATATATGCAGTAAATAAGTTTTCTTGGTAAAATTTACTTTATTTTTCACATAATTATAAATTTAAAATATCGTTTAATTATGCCATTAGAAAAAGGATATAGAAAGTATTAATGTAAATATCAAATATATGTATCAGACGAATATTACACATTTTTTATTTACATTTTTAAGTATTAATATTTTTTAATGTGTGTATATTATATATACATTTATATAGAATAAACTGGAGAGCGCACACTTAGTGTATGTGTGTATTATGCTATTCAATAAATGAATTACTATACAGAGTGGGTCAAAGAAATGAGAAATTTTTTCTGCATTATTGACAGATTGTATTGGTTAGGCTATAATAGGCTTTTCGTTGATGCTATTTAGTAAATATGGAGCATTGGAGTAATATGCACTTTATATACAATTGTATTATAAAAGTAGTGACTGTACTCAAACTGCTCATAAAAAATTTTGCAGTCACTTTATCTTTACGATCCTGTCATTAGTTTATGCGATTCATTGTTCTTTTTTTATAAAATGTCTTTTTTTAAATGTGAATTGCATGAGCTGATGATTGCTGACAGTGCTGACATGGAATCGTAACGACATAGAATAGATGAATGCTGCAAAGCTCCTTATTCATTTGTCTTTGTTTAATATTTAGGTTGTGTTCTATTATTCACTGCAAATACTGAAAATCTATTCTCATTACATATAGATTTTCGATACTCGCATAACAAAAAAATCTTAATAAACATCTTCATAAATCTTAATAACTAATAACAAAGATGAAATAATTCCATGAGCGTTGCAAACGCTAGATGAAATGGTTTTTCTACAATAAGCCATTACCTAGGTCTAAGTCCACAACCTTACTTTCACTCGGATCTACAATAGATTTTTAAGCCTTAAGCCATAAGAAATGGACAAATCACGATCGATTATTCTTCTCGCATTCAGCTGTAATTGGTCAGATTCTTAAGGCTTAAGACTTAAAACACCTATTGTAGATCCGGACTTAAGAGGCCGTAAGGATCTTAGCAGAATAACCTTAAGACAATATCTCTCGTGACCTAAGTCTTTTTTCTTTAGTAATACACAATAACTGTCTTGTAACTTAAGTCTTAAAGATATATATAGGACAAGTAGCACTGCAACGCCTGCAAAGTGTTAAAAAACACTCATATGCGTTTTTAGCTCTTTGTTAATGCTTTGTAGACGCTGTATACTACTTAAGAAGGTATACTACTTAAGACTTAAAACTTAGGTAATGGTTTAGATAATTGCAGAAAGAACACAGAACACAGTCTATGTACAGGCATTAATAAGACTGCACAATGATGTCTCAGTACTATCTATATCGCGACTCGTATTGATGAACTTAATAAAGTGATTTGTAAATGATACGTTACGTCCTATATTTTGATGTAATTGAAATTAATTGAATGAAGTTTCTAAGCTCTTATTTTAAATTAAATTTTTCCATTTTTTACCCTCTCTCTATTACTATATTACTATATGTCTGCATTTATTAATATTTTTTATATATAATTGTTAAAAATATCATATGAATTTTCATTACTTGAAAGTTATTTTGCTAATTTTTCATATGTTATAATTATACATTTCTTTACAGTTACCAATGTTTAAAGAATAATTCAATATTATTCTAGACGCTTCTGGTTAAGTTCCTTCTCTTCAATCAACTTTTCTTAATGAACAAAAGGAATGCAATTTTCTTGAATTTTTGAAATTGAGAGAGAGAGAGAGAGAGAGAGAGAGAGAGAGAGAGAGAGAGAGAGAGAGAGAG
>NW_017296157.1:1863870-1868976 GCF_001594075.2 Trachymyrmex cornetzi | reverse complement strand
AAGAAGAGAGAGAGAGAGAGAGAGAGAGAGTAGTAGTAGTAGTAGTAGTAAAAGTAAATAATATAAAAGTAAGAAAATGTCAAAATTTTAATTTGTAATATTATAAAAATTGCTTAAAATTCTTAATATGTTTATAAAAATTGCTTTAAGAGAAGAGAGAAGATTTATAATATTATAAATCTCTCTCTCTCTCTCTCTCTCTCTCTCTCTTAAATCTCTGGTGTGACGACCAAATTTTAACGAAGTCACTGTTTTATCGATTAAGTGCACACGATTTACAAAATATGTACATTATGATTTATGAACATCAACAGTCAACACATATGAATACACACTAGACCAATGCATACAAATGCACAAATTAAATTAATAGTGACTTCAAGAATAAATCTAGTACAAGTAAAATTTCTACATGAGCCTTCACGATTGTTAATGCGTAAAATATGTATTCAAAAGGCGATAAGATAATTCTTGCACGAATAATTGGAATGCATTTATAAAATGAAATTAACTGCAACAATTACAGTTAACTTCATTTGATAAGTATATTTTAATTGTTTATGCAAAAATTATCTTGTCATTTTGTGAATAATTTATATAATTTACGTATTAACAACTGTAGAGATTCTATGGCCGGTATTCATAGTCGATTCCTGTATTTAAGATTGTCTTAAGTACAATCTTAAGATGTTACGAACCAATCAGAGGACCGTATTAGTATCTTAAGATATTACTTAAGACAATCTTGAAATAAGAACGGACCGGCCTAGATATTTACTTGTATTGCAAATGCACATATTTTCAAGTACTATTATACTTGAATTTCTTGACTCGATTTCTCTTTTTTTAATATAAAAAGCATAGTATTGTTCTTTTACGTAACTCCTATATAGAATCAAACTTATTTTATAGGCTTTCAATAAATCTAATTATAAGCTCAGAAATGGCAAGTATAGTAACGTCGTTACTCTTTCTATTACTTTTTATAATAATAATAATAATAATGACGATCCGAAAGTTGTCTGCATTACCGACTAATCATAATTTTTGTATAACAATTACTTTTTTCCTCTTTTACAGATTCGAAAATTCTTTCCAAGTATACTAAAGTAAACATTAATACGTGTCTGTGAGGCGGAATTTATTTCGAGAACGACAAAAAATTTTTTAATTTAAATCTTAAGAAAAATTTTTTATCGTTTTCGGTATAAACTCCACTTCACAGATACGTATTAATGCGTATACTTCAATCCTGGAAAAGGATTTTCAAATCTGTAAAAGAGGAAAAAAGTAAGTCCTATCAAAACACGTAATTTCGTTTTAGAGAGAGAGAGGAGAAATATTTTTTTACACTTTGAATTTTAATTCCATAAATTTAGTATTGTTCATTTAAATAATATGAATCCTGCCTCACGCTTATTTTCCATCTACAAGCTGTAAAATTTTTATAACAAGCAAATGTTAACCTCAAGTGACAGTTGTATGTTGCCAGAAAAAGTAAATTTAAAAATTTTTTTCCGATTTTCTCGTGAAATTTGTTTTCGGAGTGATTTCTTTTTGTGTGTTCTTTAATTCTGTAAAAAAATTTTATAATCCGTGGAGCCAATTCGGAGATTTCTGCTATAACGTAATCGTGGTAAAACAGGACGATTTAGAAGCCTCTAAGCATCATCGTCATCATTACGCGTTATTTACTGAAAAAAGTAATTCATTACTTGTACATGATTGCGTTACTTTATTCATTACGAGTAACTAATAAAAGTAATTTGTTCTAAATATAAGGAGTTTTGCAGTAACAAGGAACTTTTCTAACTCTGATATTATCGTCATAAAAAATTCGTAACGTCATTATCAAATCGTTATTATAACAAAGTATCGATAAAAAGTAACACGTATTTGCTATCCCTGCTTAAGCTTTAAATCTTAAGCTGTAAGAAATTGATCAATCATACCCTAATAACACACTTTATCCAAGATACATCCTAAGGATGTCCTTAGGATGTTCAAAGGACATACGGACGTCCTTTGGACGTCGTCAAGACGTCCCCTGGAGGTCTGTGTTCTTAGGGTAGTTGATTATTGTTTTATATTTCAAGGAAGTAACCACTTAATGTAATCGTGGGACAGAGTCTTTGAAATCATTATAAAATTCATACGAAATCTCTATGTACAATCCAATAATTACATATATAACCACGAGAAATTATTGTATAATATTAAATAAAATCATATATTTTATCAAATGACTTCATAGTGAAAAAAAGTATTTGTAATCAGATGAAATCATATGAAATCATGTAATCCGTGGGACAATATTTCAACTAATGGTTACCCCCTCGTTACATTTAACCGTAATTCGTAAATTTTTTACAATTTAAGATTTTAAAGCTTAGGCAATAGTCCACGCTTCAGTACAAAGATCCGATAGTCGTAACTGAGTCGTGAAACGTAAATCATATATAGCGTTTTTGACCCGAGCGGATTTGTTCCCATTTGGGTTGGATGTTCTATTATTGTTTGACGTTACATATTTCACCCATAAGAGAGCGTACAACGTCATTAATCCAACCTAGGGTGGTGCAAATCCGCTTGGGTCGAATAGGTTAATAATAAATGCACAATGTTTTGGTACCTACAACTACGACTTACGTTCCACGACTCAGTTATGGTCGTCTTTGACGTTAA
Organism: Trachymyrmex cornetzi; assembly: GCF_001594075.2. Classification (NCBI taxonomy): domain Eukaryota; kingdom Metazoa; phylum Arthropoda; class Insecta; order Hymenoptera; family Formicidae; genus Trachymyrmex; species Trachymyrmex cornetzi. Next base: position 1,866,291 of record NW_017296157.1, on the reverse strand, counting down.
AGGGTCCTCTACATAGAAGTCGTAGACGGTCGTGGAGTCTTAAGTCGTAGGAAACTGACCAATTCCAATCGAGTATTCTCTTTATATTTGATTGTGATTGGTTGGTTTCCTACGACTTAAGACTCCACGACTATCTACGACTTCTATGTAGAGGACCCTTTATACTTAGGCCCTTATTGTAGAAAGCCTATTATACGTACAATTAAATGTAAAACTTTTATATAAAGTAAATGTCATAAGTCGATTCAAAAGAAGTCAATAACAAAACTGTCATTTTCCATTTTTTCTTTCGTTTTTGATATGAAATCGTTCGGTTTCGTTATTGTTTACCTTTTAATTATAGAAGATTTTTAAATCTGTAAAGGGCAATAGCGCGTTGAAAATAATTGCATTCGAGTGGTAAAACAGACGACACTTAGCATCGCTGCATTGACTTAAATCCTGAAAATAAACTAAGCCTTAAGAAATTGACCAATCATAGTAAAATATTCTTCTCATATTTGATTGTGATTGATCAGTTTCTTAATTGGCTTAAAACTTGCTTATTGTGGGACTTAAGCATGCGTGCGGTGTGTATGTACCATTTTGTATAAGTAAAGAGATATTTCGCGAAAATTATTCCATGAAATTTAATTATTCATGAGAATACGCAATCAGAGATTATACTAAGTAAGAAAAAAACTGTTTATTCGATTAATTAATTTAGTTCGTCTTTATTTCTTTCGATGAATATATTATATTTAACTTAAATATATACATTCTCCAACGAAAGAAGTAAAGGCAAAATAATTTAGTCAAATAAACAGTTACATTAAATGAACCATATTTTTTTAATATAAAAATTGAAATCTTAAACACTTTAGACTATTTCTTTTTATTCTAATATAGCATTCTTTCGAACTTTTTCTTTGATAGAACGAATTCATTCTTTTCTAAAACAGTAAAAACTATTCAAAATATTTCAAAAGCGATTTCTAATTATTCGCATTAGCGATTGTGTGTTGAATTATTCGCCTATTTTTCGCAGGATCAAGTGCGAGTGATAGAGGTTTAGGGGACTGTAAAGAAGACTAAAACGACCGCGAATAAAATGAACGAATGGATGAGCGAACGAATGGCGATAGCGTCCTTTGAGATGCCGCGGATGCTCTCGTGAAACGTGCGCAGAATGAGCTTGATTTTTACAAACGAAAGGAACGTCCAGAAGTCATCGGCAGCGCGTAAGGGACACCTGGGAGAAGAGAAACCCGCCCCCAGTGCCTGGGGCCCAAAAGGTGCCGACGACGGCAACCCGCTGCGGAACAATCGCGCCGACATTCACGGGTCGCCCACTGTCAACGGGGACCACTTCAAACGTAGCCGGTCTCAATGTGTTTATTTGGCCAACGTCAAATTTACTCGTGGAAAAGGGGAGCTCGAATCGATACGCGCCGCACCGCTACGGACATACACGGCGGCATTTCGCCGTCCTGTTTCTCTATCGCTCGAGAAGACAGTTTCGATCGTTTTGTATCGCGGAGAATTCGTTTCGCAGTCACGGGGCGTGGCTCGTGTAACCCCGTTGTAAGCTCTTGACTTTCGTCCTGCTTAAGTTCAGCACGGGCGTAATCCGATTGCTGTCGATCCGTGCGAAGAGAATAAGAATTGGAAAGTGGAACAAGTGCGAATTTTTATCTCTTGTATACTATCGCGTAGATTTGATCTATAAATTGAATACGTATTCAATTTATTTTATTCCGTAACATTCTTCAATTTTTTTCTTATTAATTATATTAACATAATAGATTAGTTATATTAGTATTAGATTTCTAATTAGAGAGTTATATTAGATTTTATGTTTCAATTTACTCGAACTTATATCAATTGGCAAATGAAAATGTCAGAGAAGTTCGTACATCAACATAAATGAATATTCGTTGTTCTGGATCGACAAAAAAAAAATGGAACTGATAGCTCGTGAAATGAAAATATTTTAGATTGTGACATGAATTAGTAATAAGTTAGTTTCTATGAATTATATAGAATTTAGAGAACTTATATTTTTATTACTATTTTGTAACTATAAATAAAAATAAATGAATAGAAAATTACAAAGGGTGTCCCATCATTAACGATAAATATTTTAAAGCCTTAATGGGTGAAGTTGACCAATAGCCAATTTGTACGACTAAGGTAAAACTGGTTAAGACTTCTGTGATTACCGACCATTAACTCTTTAATTATTCCATATAGATCAGGAATCGAAAATTGGCCTGGTAAATTAAGTATCAAAGTTTTCAAATTGTGTATATAATGTACGAACTTCTTTCATTAAAAATGTTCTATACATATTTACATATTTCTTAGATTTAAAATCTATAATTAGATATGTGTGTAATCGTAGCTATTTAAAATTATTTGAACACATATATACATATATAT
>NW_017296157.1:1859714-1863716 GCF_001594075.2 Trachymyrmex cornetzi | reverse complement strand
ATATACATACACACACGTATATATATATATATATATATATACATATACATATACATTCTATAATATTTCTTAATATTAGTGATAATGGTAATAGTGTTAATCATAATTATTAGTGATAATTATTCAAAATATTATACAAAGAATAATAGTTTATTATTGATCTGTAAATGTTATAAACATAATTTTTTATTGTTTTACTTAAAAATTTTGATTTATAGTTTTTTTAATTTATTGCCGTGAATAAAATTATCTCAAGAAAAAGATATTTTAAACGAAAAAACTTGTGAAATATTTTTTAACTTAAAAATAATCTATACGGTAACTCTAAGGATTAAATTAAAATCGTAATCTTTATTACAGAATAATAAAAAATTTTTATAAGATTGCAAGTTAATTGTTAGAGGGGTGTACATTTACAAAATACTGTTTTTAAAACTTAATTTTGTCATAAACAAAAATACTGATTATTTCTGTAGGTTATTTATAATTTTGTCATTTCTTTATAAACTCGAAAAAATCAGATCTGACTGTTGATCCGCGTATTCTAGAATGCATGATGGCATTTAGCAACGCTTTGTTAAGTTTAGAATAACGGCTAGCAAGATGTCAGACATCCCCGAAAAAGTTTGGCTTTTTAATTCGTTATGGTCCTTTTCGTCTAAGCATCGAGGTACGCATACACATGGGATTTGAATCAGAAGATTACGAGCGACATAGGGTCGTTGCGTGACGAATTACGTAATTCACCATAGACAGTTCGCCATAGTCGTGAAAATAGATTTCGAAATGTATATAAGTTTGGAGGACATCTCTTAATTTGTTTCTACTTAGTATCCAATTCTAATGTACTTTCGCAGGTATTTATTCAATTTATAGAAGCTGATCAAAAAGAATTTTCTGAACTGAAGAGAATTAATGTTCTGAATTTAATTTTTAGACTTGAAGATCGTTCTTCGTACAAAAGAATATGAATTGTAAGTAATTATTTTTCTTCTCTATTATGATCATAAAGTCGTGATAGTACCGTTAACTGTTACCTAAACTGTAGCGAAATATTGCATTTATGGGTTTGTTCTGATTTATTAAAAAAAGGCACGTGCTTTCCAAGTCATGCGTACAGTAAGAAAGCAAGCGGGTCTCCTGGCGGAACATTACAAAAGACCTTTGGAAAATTCGGAAAAGCGATACCTGTAAATTTGCACGGCACTTTTCCTCATGTTTGTCGAAAGGATTGTTCGGTCACAAAGCCGCCAATGTGCAACTCACACGTCAAGGTAATCGATGTTCACCATATTCTCGATTCAATTTGGACATTCCTGTGTGAAAAACGTTTGATCTTGTGACAATGTGTGATAAAGGCTGTTATTGTGAGATCATGAGATGTATGACATGCATCATCACTGTAAAAATTAAAAATATCGAAGTAAGGAGATAAATCCAGAAATATTTTTCGTTTGTGTTAATACGTAATAGATATTATAAATATTGAATATCTTTTTATAGTAATGATAGAAACACTTTGTGTTAATTTGGGATTAAATTGTGTTAATTTGAAATTCATCAATTTTTTACTAAATATACCGGAATAAAGTAATGTAACATTAATGTGGCAGTCACCAATAGCGATCTAAATATGGTCTCAGGAAGTTCGATTGTCTTTGGAATTGTTTGATAATATAATATAATTTAGATTCAAAATATAATAGTAGTGATTAAATGAAATATATTCTTAAATAGAATAGAATAGAATTTATTACACTTCAGCGCGTATACAGCCAAGAAGGGGACTTGGTTTACAAAAAATCTTAACCCACTCATTCTTCCATTCCTCTTTCGCTTGTACTCACATCCTCTTTGGATGAGAAAAGTTTAAAGGAAATAAATTGCTCAAATACATATGTGACATACATATTTCCTTCATTCGATTATACTTGCATATTATTCTCATTCCTTACATTTAAATTAATAAATGTGTTATATTTTATAAATCTGTAAAACATACGTGACATGATGAAAATGCAAGATAATCCTTTAGGAAAACGAAAGAAGAGACATGTAAGATTTCATATCAATGACGCATGTGCTCCATACCACTCTATAGAATATAAACGCATAAGGACCGCTTACGACCGTTCATCCTGAAGGAAAAGACTGAAGTCAGTCAAAGAAAGAGGACGAGCATATTCGAAAGAAAAGATAGAAGGAGGGAGAAGATGAGAGAAAAAGGGAGGAAAAATCTCTCTTTTGGTACCGGGCACGGGCCATCTGGCAGAACGATCTTTTATTATGGTATCTGTTCCTCCCGTGTAGCTCTTCTAGAACGATGCAGGATTCATTCGCGCGGAAGTTGGATCTTTGATTAATGGACAGTGAGATAAACTACATCGATTTTTGGATCGATATATCGACGACGAGAATATTGGCAGGGAGGCACGATTGCTTTTGCTCTATCTAATATTCACATTTAATAAAAAAGTTATTGTCTGTTTCTTTTCCGTATTCTTTTGATCTCCTTTTATCTTTACATTGTTTATATTTAAAATCTAACGTTTGAGAGAGAGAGAGAGAGAGAGAGAGAGAGAGAGAGAGAGAATAAGAAAGAAAGAGAGAAAGAGGAAGAAAAAAAATGTATATATAACTTTCACAATTTTATATGAAAAAAGTTATGAATTATACATGTATGTTGGTTGAACAGATAATACAGAAAATTATGCGATTTGTAGGAACTTTAATTTTTAGGATTTTTTAAAATTATTTATATTGTTCTCTCTCTCTCTCTGCAAAATACAGTTTTTTTTAAAATTATTTATTTATTTATTGCATGTCTTCTTTTTTCAATAAGATCTCGAATTTTGAGAGACATATATAAAATGTTTTGACAGAGAATATTTGTTTCCTTATTTCACTCGTCTATTGCGAAGCGTTTTTCTTTTTCTGAATAAGATCTTGAATTTTCTAGAAGTCATTTATAATGTTACATCAGAGAAAAACACTTGTTCTCTTATTTTACTTATTCAGGATTAGAAGTGTATGTCGTTTTTTTTTAAATAAAAATTCAAGAACAATTTACAAAAACGCAACACAAGTTGCTGCAGTTTAATAAACGGTAATAACATTAATTATTCTGCCGATTTTTATGAATAAAATTCATTAATAGATGTTTTTAACAATACTAAAAAATTCTCAACAAAAGTTTTATTTTCATACAGAAAGTGATATATTAGAATATATTCGATGTACAAAATTTAAATACTGTAAGTCCTAAAAGAGATATATAAAACAGAATTTATACATCGCACCAGATACAATGAGTGTCCCTGCAGAAACAAAACATGTATATGATATAGAGAGCTTTCCAGCAAGAGACACAAATTGACACAAGAGTCATCCTGTCCTTGTTCGATAATCAGTAAAAAATAAAGACAGAATGACTCATTTGTGTCGATTTGTGCCTCTCCTGTAAAGCTCCCATAATATATAGGCAACTGACATGTAATATCAGAGTATCATGTATGATACTCAGGAAAGTGATAACGAGTACTATGAGTGTTATACTTTATAGATTGCAATGAAGAATAGTCACATTTCTGTCGAAAAAAAAGTATCTCTAGATCTTGCAAGTAGACAGAGTTTATTGAAGTTTATATGAAATAAAAATACATTCACACTTCTCGTCTATTTGCTTCATGAGAAATAAGAATCTTTTATGAGATTTGTTTTCTGACGAAGAGTAACATTTGTTCGGCGTAAGAGCGTGGTATCACGTCACGTCACGTCACGTCACGCGCAATTGTCTGGTGGCTGCTGGATGGTCGGATGACTGGATGACTTTCTGGGAGTAGCACACCCCACACTTCACCAAGGGGGAGAGGGGAATATTCACGGAGAACCCAGGGTGAGCCCCATAATAGCCCTCGACCAGGTCCCACCCTCTTGGCAAACAGAAAGGCCTTGAAAGTGTGCACGACCGCAAGAGTCGCCGCCCCTTGCATGGCGGGGCGA
>NW_017296157.1:1843355-1859671 GCF_001594075.2 Trachymyrmex cornetzi | reverse complement strand
CCGCCAATGATTTATGCCACTTTTTTCTCCTTACCGCAGCGACAAGTTGTCTTTGTTGGTCGTTGGCTGCCGTGCGTGCGTACCCTAGTGTATTTCCGTCGTTTTTAATGTATCATATAGAATGGTCGAAAGCAAAAATTAGTATATTTACCATTTTCTTCTATATATTTGATGTATTTTACATTTTATAATTTACGTTATTTTACAGATTTTTTCCTATGTTTGCTTAAGGCTTAAATATTTAAAGTATTAAGGCTCGGTTGCATCAATGTTACTTTGACTTTAAGCGAGATTTAAAACTCTCTCTGTCTCATTTCAAAGTCGAAAAAGTGACAGAGACAAAGAGAGTTTTAAGCCTCGCTTAAAATCAAAGTAACGTTGGTGCAATCGAGCCTAATGTCTAATTTCTTCACCTCTAAATAACTTTATCCAAGAGATATCTCCCAGAATACAATGGAGATATCTCCTGGATAAGGTTATCCGCAACTTATCTGGAAGTGAAGAAATTGGGCATAAATCATGTACATACACCCAAGGACTTCGATTCTTTCCCTCGGAAATTTTCACAAACTGAAAAATGATCACTTTTCTACATTAATGTTCATAGTTTGTACGCGATTAACGACACGACTAAACTTTACGTCTCCTTACAACTAAATATGACGTAAAAATGAAATAACCTGAATTTTTGGAAGTTTTAAAAAAGTAACCGAAGGAAAGAATCGAAGTCCTTGGATGTATATACACACATAGGTATATCTTTTGTTTTGTATATTTTGTTAAAATTTGCGTAGCTAAAATCAAATATGACTTACAATTAATATATAGTAAATATACCATTATTATATGGAAAATTATTACATGGAAATAGTGTTATATGATTTTCAATCCAATTGAGAAAGACTCCATGGTACTTTTGGAGTTTTACTCAAAATATGAATATTTTCTCAACAAAATTTTCTTCTTATGTATATATATATATGTACATGAGAGATATATATATATAATATATAATATATATGTGTATGTGTGTGTTGAGAAAATTAGTGACTTTTTAGTCATAAACGCCTTAAAATAAATACATTTCTGAACATATTTTTATGCGATGCAAGTAAATATCTACGTATATCAATTAATTACAAATAAATTTTAATAGAATCAATGTAATATTAATATTAGAATTATATTTTAACGATTTTATATTTTAAAAGTTGGAAAAATTATGAAGTGTATACGACAATTAAATATTAAGTGCAGCAAAGCGCGTCGGACAGCCACAACGTTCCATATTTTCGTGTGACGCAAGTTTTTGCTTACTACGGACACAATACCTTTCTAAACCGCAGCAATCCGCAAAAAAATGTGCTCTCAATAAATTCGACGAGATTGGGTAGAAATGTACGATATTTGTAGACGCCTGATCCATCATCGGTCATTGACGGGCGTACAATAAAACTCCAGAAAACGATATTACGAAATGAAAGCGATGCACCCACGATCACTCATATTCTTTTTTTCTATTTCAATCAGAACAGACCAATTCGTGACAATTGTAGTGCATGGGGCGTAAAACTATCATGCAAAAGGTACTCGTTTGATGGATCTTTTAATACACAGTTTCGAAACACGGACATTCAAATAGCCGTGTCTGCTACTTCTTGTTAGTTTTTTTAATGAAATCATCAACATATGGTATGCAAAATGTTAAGAGCTTAATCTTGGATTAAAATTAGAAATTTGATCAAATAATCCAGTGTGAGAAATGAAAGTGAAATCGATGTCGAATCAACGTCGATTCAACGTCGATTTGATGATTTTGATATCGAATCGATGTCAAGTTGATGTCGATTCCATTATCATTTCTCACTGGGAAAGGCGGAGTTTGATCGCTTATAAACTATAGTAAATAATTTAGATAATATCTTCAACTTGTTTCATGAAACAAATTTAAGAATCGCAAATTATTCGAGATTATAAGAAGAGTCATTTAGTTTCGAATGTATTTATATAATAAAATATCAACTTATATGACATTGGTCTAGAATTATTAACTTCTGTGCAAGTAGTGAATACTCTGTGAATTCCGGAAATGGTAACAAATAATGGTAGGTAGAAAAGATTTAGGTATTCATTGACTGCAAGCAAAAACCCGAGACGGTCGTTGAGTCAACAATCTCGTCCTTTTACCGCAAAAGACGCAACTTCAACTTGACGCACGGTAGCCGTAATCGGCTGTTGTGAAATCCGTCATTCTAAGTAAGACGAATCGAGAACTGTTAGTAAAAATGAAACTGAAGTATCTTCTCAGATCTGATCAATCCATCATCACGTTGACATCTATTCAAATAGAATATACGCAAATAAAGAAAAGAAAAGAGAAAGGTATTTTAAGTTGTTCAAAAATTTGAGCTTTCAGCCTTTAGAATAATTTTCATTATCTCGTGGATATGATAATAAATTATTTGACTGAATTTATAAATACTGGGAACAATAATAAATATAAAAGAAAAGGTAAATGCAGCTGAGAGTGTTGAAATTTTTAAAGATTTAGCTTTTTTATTAAATGATCCAGGTTATAAATAAATTCGGGATGAAGTTCTTTATAAATTGATTTTATTATTAACAATTTTTTAAGATATAAAATTATAATATTTATTAATGGTTATAAATGTAAATATTTATAATTAATTAATGATATTCCTGTATTTATTCAAGAAGAATTTACAAATATACATCACAATTTATGTTTATTTACTTATTTATTTTTAAGCAAATAATTCTTGCACAATTGCGTATTAATTTACATTTTATTGACAAATTAGAAAAAATGATGAAAGAAAATTCCAGGAAGAAGGTTTATTTGACAAGTTATATAGCCTGTAAATATTGCCATGAAGATCTATTTATTAATACTATTAAAATTGTCTAACTGATGGTAACACGAAGATTGTACGGTAGCGCAAAGTTCAAGCGACAGGACCTTTGCAAAATGAGCAATGCTGCGTGATGAATGCGATGAAGGGCACAGTCGGAGGCCCATCAATGGCTTTCGGCCGATTTCATAGAAACATCGTTTTGACAGAAGAGTGTCGTTACAATTAGTGCAAGCGAAACAGCCGATGGTTGAGAAGAAAAGAGTGGGTGACGTGAATCGGCGGGGGTGGCTATCTGTTACTGAGGGTCGACTCTTTCATTTTCTTTGTCTCTTCGAATGTTACAATAAATCAATGACATGTTTTTGCGAAGTACTATCCTTAAAGATTTTTGGTGTATATACAAATAAAATCAGTATATTATCTTATAAATAAAATATATATTATAGCAATATACAAATTGCTAGCAGATACAAGTAGAACAAATTGCAATAAATTGGTATCAATTGAAACGTATTCTGCTCCACAACAGAATCTGTCGACATAAGCAGATCGCCAGCAGATTCTGGTAGTTAATCTGCCATTATATTGATAGAATCTATTATATTATTACATATTTCTGCTATTATTTTGCTGATAAAATTGGTAAAAAAGACATTTTTACAGACATTTTGTAAAATCTGATTTCGCAGATATACTGGACATACGATAACCTAATTGTCTGTTGCAATTCTCATTATGTGTCCACATAATCACTTTATCGTGTAAAAATTTATTTTGATTTATTCACAAGAGCCAAAGCTCATCATTCAAAATCAAATAAAAAAAAATGAAAAACATACTGAAGATTTGGTATTAAAGTTTTCCTTAATTTTATAAATGCGTTTCAAAAATACTTTATTTCTTTACTTCGCAAATGCAAGTAAACATATTCTGAATGTGATAGATGACCACAGAGATAAAAATATGTATTAAATACTTAAATATAACAATATCGCTGCAAATGTATTATTATGATAAATATTTAAATGCATCGACGGTTGTTAGTGCACAAATTATATATTCAGATAAGGAGATAAAAGATATAATTAATTAGAATGCACATACTGCAAATATAATTAACTTGATTAATAAATGCGATACAACTAATGCTTACGAATTATTTATCGCCTTATCAATATAATTTATGCAGTAATAACCGCAGAGGCTTACATAAACATTTTAATTGTACTGGATTTATTCTTGAAGTGCTGTAAATTTATTTCAAATGCACTCAGTTTATTTTATAATGTAATAAGTAAAAATTGTCTTCACTATGATTTTCTTTTACATTATTAATATTAAAAATACTTAGCATACAATAAATAGCATGAATAAAAATATTATTTATTATATTACTTAATGAATAATAGTACGCATTATTAAAAATAATGACAATGATAATTGGGTTAACATCATTTGAATAAGAAACATTTCAATTTTTATCTGTAACAATATCTCCCACGCTTATATGAAAATAGTCGGGGATTGTAACCCTTCTGTAACCAATAATAATCGGCGTCAATGTGAAATTTTGTGTCACGGGCGTGCCTCGTCGAAACAGTTTGAAGAAAGCGACATGCTCGAGTGAACGGGGTGGGCCTACTGTAGGCCTTGCGACCCTTCGATATCATTCGTTCGTATCGGTTCTGCATCTTTCTCTGCCTTTCCAACCGTGCTGACTTTCCACGCTGATCGTTTCATATCCCTCCCCTCCTTCTGCCTGCACTCGTGCTCCCTCGTAACAAAAGGGGCGAGAGCCCCGTGGCCGCAGCGACCGATTAATTCTCTACAAAGGGGCTGCGTATCTCGCATCGAGCCCTCGACAGGCCCCTCTAAACCCACCTACGGCCTTACTGCCAACGGCGTCCATGCTTTCATCCTCCTGCAACCGATGCTTTAGGACGATCCCTCCCTCCTCCATCCCTAAAGTGGATTGGCTCGACCCCCAAAAGGCCATAGGCAGGGGAAAATATTTCTATAAGTATAAGATCGGGGTGAGCCTAGATTTGTATTCAGTTATCTTTGAACGGCTCTTACTGTCGTGTTGACTGTCCCATTCGTGTATATGACACACTGGAGTCTTACGTGACAGAGGAAGTAGTGTTCAACATCTTTAGTTTTTCTCAAGATGTCCAAACCGAAGACCATGGGTTTATTTCGACCTTGGAACGATCTGGAAACAACAAACGAGACTTCCGGAATCGCTATCACGATTGATAACGCACTCCACAGTATGCCATGCAGCAGGCAGGAAGACGATGAACAAGTCGTGTCCTCAACGACATCGACAACTTTGACGAACACCACCGAAACGTCTGATGACTGCGATGGCAATTTGTTGGATCAAGAAACGGCGACTTCGACATCATTGACCAGTTTTCATCGGATAAAAGAAAGCAAGTCCTTCGATAAAGTAGCAATCAGAACTACGCCATCCCTCGAAGACGAAGATGCCTCCACTGGCATCGTGCAAAGTGCAAAGGACAACTCATGTGTCTTCCATCCGCAGCAACCGCTGGATTCAACGGCTCCGATATCGCGCGCGATTTCTACTCGAAGTTCGGACATCGACGCTTCTAGTGACATTATTTCGCCGAATTATCTCTCGGCGCTCAGAGAATTTCGAACATCGGAGGATTTTACTTCGATTATCGGAACTTATTCGATGACCGCAAATTCAGATGTCGCGGGATCATGGACCACGAGCTCAGAATCACGCCTTCCCGATGTTCTCAGGATACATCCCGGTGTCTATCCAGGGATACATTCCGGATTTCAATCAGGGATTTATCCTGGAATCCTTCCTCTAAATCTTTATAATCATTCAATGGAAGAAGCGGTGCAAATGGTGCATCGACAGGATGTTGTCGCTAAAGAGATAAAAAAAATGCGTCCAAAGAAACACAACTGTCCACATTGCAGTATGGCATTCAGTAACGGCGGCCAGCTTACCGGACATATTCGTATACACACTGGTCAGTTAAAAACTTTAGTATAAATAATTTATAAATTTATACAATGTTGTATGAGTAAAAAATAATCATATATAAGGAACGTTTATATAAAGAACATTTTAAAATATTTCTCTATAAAACAATCTGATTTTTCATGTAATAATATTTAGTTAGACACACACAGAACGTTTAAATTTAGTTCGACAAGTTGTTCTTTTTATTTTATTTTATTTTTATTATATATTTTACTCTCTTTTTATCTTATTTTATTTAAAGCTGTGTAAAGAATTTCTGAATTACCAGAGATATTTAAAAGATAAAAGACATACATAAAAAACGAAAACTGAAAACTTTTGAAGAATTCTTCTGATTTATTGTTGCAAAGTTTTAGCACATATTTTCTTTATTCGTCATTAAAACTAAAAAACATTTATCGCAGTGGAAACCTTTATAATATTTGTATCGTTTTTTTAATGTATAAATACTTTGCAAAATATTTGTAATCCCTACATAGACAACACTTCCATTTAAAATACTTGCATATTTATAGAGAGATTTATCATTCGGAAAAAAAGTTTCTACGTCCACTTATGTATATTTTGATTCAGATTAATTGCTTACGTTATTACCTCGTGTAATAAATTTGTATGCAAATATTCATGATTATCCTAATTTGCATTTAATATCGGCAATTAATCTTTGGATATCATCCAAATAAATTTAGGCAAAAACGATCATTTCGATAGAACATATAGGATTTCGTTCCTACAGGTGAAAGACCGTTCAAGTGTGACGTCGAGTCCTGCGGGAAACGGTTCACCAGAAATGAGGAATTGACGCGACACAAACGAATTCACACTGGTGTTCGGCCTTATTCTTGTGTCTTTTGCAAAAAACGATTTGGACGCAAGGATCACCTCAAGAAGCATATGAGGACTCATGAGGTACGCGACTCGTATCGCGTTTCGACAGCGGCATTAGGCATGATCGCTTCTCTAAGTTATCCATTTCAACAATCTACCGAACTTTCGCCATACCTTTATCAGATCTGACGTTGGATCTTTGATAGAAAGTCGAACACAGTGATCACTTTGACAATAAATAAATTTAATGTTTACAATAAACGTACAGTTATGTACTTTCGATGCTTGGAGAATTTTGACAAGAACTTCGAAGGGTTTTGCATCAGTTAACAAAGGAGCTTATTCGATGGTAATCGTAAATTCAGATACTACAGACTGTGAGCTCGATAATCTCTGAATTTTCGCGACAAATTTATCATACGAAAAGAAAAATGACGCGAATATTTTGCAACGTTACATGTTAGATAAATTGCGAATTTAGATAAATAAGTTAGAATAAGTTCACGTATTTTTTACAGTGTAATATACTAGTTCGATAACGATGTATTGTGATTCCAATCACTACAATAGTACGATATAATCATGCAATCAATCTAACGTTATCGAGATGTTCTCATTTTAAAATTGAATGAATTCTCGAAACATATTACTTATTATTTACCTCATATACTTTTTCTCTAACTTGTAAAATAATATAACTACTTATGTAGTATAATTTGTACGCTCGTGTAGTCATTTTGTTTCTCAATTGGTTTACAAGACTTTTGTGTTACATTTATATACTTGTTTCTACTTATAATCTAACTTATCTTTTATTTGCAATTTATCTAATTTACAATTAATTTAACGTAAAAAACAATTTAATTATTGCCATTTCCGTTCATCTTACAAACCAAGACTTCCATTTCCGTAGACGTTTCTATTTTAACTTCTACTTTTTCTCAATTTTCTTTCATAATATAATGTATATATTTATGTAATATAATGTATATACTTATATAATATAATATAAATATTCATCTCTTTTTTTAGCGTTATATCCTCTCAGCGAATGTTGGCAATTGCCTTGGCTATTATTATTAACTATAACTTTGAACAGTTTTAGAGACATTTTCCCAAAATTGCCTTGAATTCTGAAGTCAGATTTTTTGTCTTTCGGATAAAGTTTTATCGTATTTTGCCTTGTATAATTAATTGAAATAGGTAGTACTTACAATTAGAGTTGTTTATTATATACTCTTAATATAAGTTAGGTGTAACAATCATGTATTTTGAGAAAGTAATATGTTAACTGTAAATATGTGTATAAAATTATAGTATGTTAGATGTAAATAATCAAAGACTGAATATATTAAAAAAGTGTATATTTTATAAATATTTATTAAACTTATATATTGTATTTGTTATATAGTTGAGGGATTTATTGTTGAAATAAATATTTATAATATATCGATAGCGTTTAATTTGAATATAATAGCTCATTGCTCTGCATGTATATATTTTTATTTTAGCAGTAATAGATATTCTTAAATTCTTTAAAATGTACAACTCTAATTGAAACACAGAAATGAAATGAATTGACTTTTATTAAATAATCAGTATTTTATTATTGCAATAATTGAATATTTAAATTACATATGACAATTTTCAATTCTATCTATTAATATCCCCTTCTTAATATATTTTCATAATTATATTATGATATTAGTAGATATTAGCTGATATTAACGAATGATTAGATTATTATAATAATTTATACACTGAGAAAAAAATGCTATTAATTCAATTAAAGTTTATATTACGGGCTGTCACTAATATAAGTGATTAATTCATGCGTATATTTTATTGATATAAAGGCTTGATTATTGAAATAATAATTTATGCCTTTTTGTGTCAATAAAAATATACATGAATTAATCACTTATGTTAGTGACAGCCTGTAATATAGACTTTAATTGAATCAACAGCATTTTTTTCTCAGTGTAGTAATATTATACTCTTTTCTCTGTAATATTAATAATCTCTGTAATATTGTATGTCCAAATCGTAATTGCAATATTTGATATGCACTACTTCTTGCATAAATATGATCGAACTTACAATATTTTAAATCAGGCAACGACATTCGTCCATCAACGTTGCCTCGAGACTACCACCATTTTCCCGGCGATTAAATTCAAGATGGCGTCACCAACCGCACCGATTGCAACCCCTCATGTAATAGAGAACCCCTTGCTCGTTTATGCGACGTACTGTAAAGGGGGAAGAATGGTGGGTTGCGCCCTTTCGCCCTCGGAAACACACACGCGTCTCTCTGTCCGTGCTTTTTTCCGCCTTTTTTTTCATTACAATACGTTTTTATGGGATGTTTCGCGGTTACGTATATGAATCTGTGATTCCGAGGGAAGTATAAAAAGATGATATGCTCACTCGTCAAATCAAAGAATTAAGAAAAATAGGATATAATTCATTTCTTCAGAAAAATCTTTTATATATTTGATTTGAATTCTTTTCGTTTTTTTACTCGATAATTACAATTTCCCAATAGTTTGCAAAATGATCTTTTATGGCTGTACGGTTAGTCACGAAACTAATTATATAAAATATATTTTTCTTTATAAATATATTAAATATTAAATATTTTACTCCAATATTCATTATTTTCTTATTTTTAATGAAGTATTGTATGATAGAGAGAAAATAAAAATTTTATTATTTAATTGCTCCTCCAAAAGAATACAATTCGTCAATGTGTATCTTTCTCTTAATCATTTAGGAAAATCATCAATATCTCGATATTTTTTTCTAAGCCTTACCTGCAATGGAGCACACGCTAAGAAGCAAACTTTAGATTTAAAGTAGATTATAAGTGGCACGCGAATGTCAATTTCTGTCCGGAACATGACACGGATACGATCGCAACTGACAGAACTAATCCGGGAGCTGCTGCGGTAGCTTAGCGTTAAGTGTACCAGATTCTCACACGGGGAGTCCCGGTAGCAATTCGGGTAGCGGAAACCCCGCTGGGACTTTGTCAAGCTCGTTGACACCCCCCTACCGACCTATAGATATATGATCGCGAGCCCTCTAAAGTTCTTTCTCTAGAGTACGAATCTTTCTTCTCGGTCTCTGTCCCTCTTCATCTATTGTACTAAATTTCGTAGTTCTTTTCCAAAGATACGAAACTTCGTTCTCTTTTCTCTTTTCTAAAAGTTCCTCTTTCTAATAAGCAGTTAAGTTTCGTCCTTTTAGATATTTTTCCATTAAGTACTTTTTAGAGTTTTTAAATTGAAAAGAAAAAATTCCATGAACTTTGAACTTTTTTTTTATAAATAATCTTATGATTTCTTCTTCGTTTCTTTTTTTTATTGTCCCCTGCAGGTTGACAGGTGACTTGCTGTTGATCTGGCCTGTCCCAAATCTTATAACTGAAGGGTAACCTTGGGTTAAACGATTATTGAAATGCATCCGGATTACGGCCCTAGAAAAGCCTACCCTAATCTCTCAGGTTACACCGATAATCTATTATTATTAAGTCGACTACGTCCGCCAATAATATTTGTAGCATTCTTCGTTGCTGTTTACTTTTGCACTTGCCGACAAAAATAGACGGATTATTTTACTTCAAACCTCTATTTTTTTTAAGTGAAATAAAAATTACAAATTTACAATTTTTATTCAAACGACAATAATCAGAACGTACAGAGTGTGTGAAATATCTGTATGTAGATTGCGACCTTTTTTTTCACTTATTGAATAAAGGATCCTAATTATATATGAAAAATTGTTCCAGAGAAATTAATTAATTATAAGTTTTCATACAAAGGCAGCCGTCTGATTCACGCTCACAGCACTCGTGAGTTGTCCTTATTTAACATTTGAGAAACAACAGGAATAAAATGATTCTTAAGCATTGTAAACGTGAATCGGACTATACATGATCTACCTTATAATGTGATGAACGAAAAGATACAAGGCTCGATAATGGATAGTTTTTTAGCTATTTTTAGTTTAACACAATTAAGGGCACAATATTGGTCCAATATATCCCCAAAACTTAACCAATTTATGGCTAATAAATTGCTACTAAGGATAATGTTTCAAAGATATAAAACTTTTACTCATAGAGTACCTTTAATACACCATATAGCTTGCAAACTATCTGTTTTTGAGCCTTGATAAGTCTATGACATCTTTTGTTCCCCATATTTTTAAAGGAAACAGAAATTTACAGAAATTTAACACTGATCAATTTATTACTAAAAGACAGTAATTAATAATTTTTTTTAAATACTAAAAATACTAAACAGTTTCTTTAATATTTAAAATAAGTAGATATAATTACTGTTTTTCTATACTGGCAGTATTACATTTCTATAAAGATTATATGTGAAAACTAATCAATTTCAGGATCCAATTTATTTATCGTATAATTAGCGCAGGGTCCTTTGCTATTATATTAACAATTCTTACGCGCATTATATTGGAATCAGCAATCGTGAGTAATATTTACGTCCTATATTCATTCCCAATGAATTTACAATCGTTTCAATTCTGTCTAATAGCTGTCGCTCCGAGGAAATCGCTGTCAGCGAATACAAATTCTTCCGCTTTCGCCATCACCGTTCATTCTTTTCGCCTTTTACGCGCATCCAAACATTACCTGCGCGTTATGTTGTCCATGTCGCAGATCGCTTCCCTTGTGCAGCGATGGACGCCGCGGGTGGGCCTGTATATCGGAATGTTTACCCACGTCATTGTTGCGCGTCTGACACTCGATACGTTCCTCCTAGAATCCGGTTTTAAAAAGCATTTAGAACCCCTAATGGCCAGCCACCTTTCCTCCTGCTTTACGCGAGATACCGCTTCTTCATTGGGAGATCTTTTGCATTCTCCCGTACGAGGACGAGTGTGTTCTCGCGCTCACCAGGAAGCCACGGGCACACCCGGGGCGCCGTTGACTTTCTGATGTATGGATCGCTTGTATCCATTCGCAATTCAAAGACGATGAATACGCGCTGACGTTCCTCGTTGCGCGCACCTGAAAGCTACGGATCGCTCGCAGAATCATCACGACAGGCTAGGCTGCCCGCGGGGATGAGTAAACGGAAGAAGGTGCGAGTAATGTAATCCGTTAATCGAGGGGATCTGCCGGATCAGGATGCGATTCGAGCAGATGAGACGTTTCAGGAGAAAATGATGAAAATGTGTAGTTACAGTATATGCGCAAAAATCTTAGGTAAGAAAGTTACTTGTTAACGATTTATGTGTTCTTTACAATGTTATCGTTATCATTAAATTTCTAGTGTTACTTTTTAACATGATTTATGTGTACTTTACTTTTTTTTCTTATTTTTATTCTATTTTACAATTATGACGGAAACGAATATCTCTGTTCTTGACTTTCAGCCACAAAACGATATTGCTAGTTGTAAAATTGTAAAATTTATAAATAATTAAAAAATTGTTTTTATTAACAACAATTTTTTAAAATACGATTAAATTGTGACATGAAAAATTTAATCACAATGTGCTAATTGTTGAAAAATTATGTATGATTTTTCTGAAAAATATGCAAATAAAAATTATTTTAATTTAGAAATTTAGTATATTTCACTTTCTGCTTTTAGGAAGCAATTTAATATTACATATTATTCTTTTATCTCAGGACATTCGCTGTACTGTTAAATATAGCATACAATCTGTTGTGGAAATCCGAGCATTAATAAATCCAGAACCATGAAAAGCCTATCAGGTGAATTGAAAAATCACGGTCTGCTCAAATAAGCTTCGGCTTATCGTTATATGCATCAATAGACCTGGACGCTTGAAAACGGCTCGATTTCGGGTCGCGCACTTTACTGAAAAATCATCGTTTTTTTTCTTTACCCTCTTTTCTATTCTTTCGAGACTGTCGGACGTCAAAAAATGGGGGCCTTGGTGGGCGGGTGGCTATTCGAATCTTCAAGAAGAGATGAATGAAAGCCAGAAGTCCATTCACACGCGCACCTGACTCCAAGCTTCGAGTCGTGAGAATCGATCCGGAAATTTTTCAAGATCTTTTTCTTTCGCGCTCTCGCCGTTATAGATACTTTATCTAAACGTCTTCGGGAATACAGAATGTAATGCACAAGTAATTTTCTCAGCGATATTTCTTAAACTGTCCCACGATTACGTTTGTGGTCTATGTTATTATATAGATTTCATGTATATGGCATATAAAAACGTGTAAAAAGAAGAAAATACATAATATGAAGGTTTATTATCACCGAATTCAATTATAATATTATAATATAATATATTTCTATTAAATTTTAGTTATTAATTATTATAAAGTGTGACCTGGAATATTCTCTAGCTGTACAATAAATTAATTATAAAATGCAGTTTATCTACTTTAAAAAGTCTTTTTGTTAAATATTATTCTTTATACATTATTGAAAAAAGTAGAAAATCGATTATAACCATATCATGTAACAATAGAATGCATATTATTTAAGTCCAAAAATGAAAATAATTGCCGAATTAAAATTAAATTAAAATAAAAATAGTTTTGTACGCTTCAAGAATAAATTAAATAAGTAAAATGTCTATATGTGCTTCTGCAATTGTTAGTGCATAAACAATATATTTATAATTTGTAAACAGAAATTAAATCTAAAAATGATAATCTAAAGATGAAATTAAATCTAAAAATTAAATCTAAAGATGATACTAATAAATATATTATAAATATATAAAAAATTTAATTATACAATGAATATATATATATATTTATTATTAATAAAACTGTTTTATTAATATTAAAAAAAAGCGGTATTTGTCTGCGGCGTCTGTCGCATTATTTTTAGGTATGGACTTATATCTCTATCATTTTGGAATCATATATCTAATCCGAGACAAATTAAATGCATACAAAGAATTCAAAAGCGCTGACTACCAAATTCTCAGTTTCTTATTCTCACACGTTCCGGAAATTCAATTTGCTACGCGTTAATAATTACCTGCATCACGCTGACAGCTTAAGAGTGAT
Organism: Trachymyrmex cornetzi; assembly: GCF_001594075.2. NCBI lineage: Eukaryota > Metazoa > Arthropoda > Insecta > Hymenoptera > Formicidae > Trachymyrmex > Trachymyrmex cornetzi. Next base: position 1,845,906 of record NW_017296157.1, on the reverse strand, counting down.
CTCGTGAGAATATAGTAGATCTTGTATTCTTTCTTCAAACCTATACAATAATAATTCAATTATTTGTTTTTGCATCTTCTATAAGAGAAACTAAAAATTATTTAATACTAATTCTAGTAGTAAATGCGATAATATGTAAAAATGTAATGCAATAATGTAATTCTATATGCTGTTAATTGAAAGTAAAAAGAGAGGAAAGAGATATATTAAAACTTTTATTTTCTATTTTAATACTTAATATCAATCTTTTTTAATCGTTAATAAATATTAAATTAAGTTAATAGTAAAAAACATACTTAAAAGTATTTCGGCATTTTATTGTGAAATTAATATTTTTTGTTCGTTATTCTGCTTGTGAGCATCAATCGTTTCGTCAATGTCATCTTTATGCTCCTTCTTATCTTTATGCTCCTCATTATCTTTATGTTCCTTGTCGATATGACCTTCATATTCCTTGTCAATATCATTTTCCTTGTCAATATCATGTTCCATGTCAGCGTCTTCATGTTCCTCTAATGTCTCAGGTTTAAGAAGATCCTTCTTCTTCCTTGGTAGCCATGGACGCGGTGCTCGGAACTCAAGATTGATTGTCTGCCTTTTATCGCCACTATCACAGTGTTTCCTAATTCTCAACAAGAATATATTTGGATTTTCTTCAAGATCGATTGGTTTTACCATCTTTGACCTTCTAACTTCCCTGCCTTCTATACGATAAGGAGCACTCCTGATATCGCCTTTTACGTTTGGATACAACGTGACCGTACGACATCCCGTCTCCTCGCAGGTTTTCTTTGTCGATGGTACGGATGCATCCTCTCGAGGAGTACGACAGAGTTCCAAATTTCCATGAGCCATATCGAATACAAAGCCGTCATTGCACTTTCCTTGGCTCAATGCCGACTCTTTTGAAACTACTTGACCAATGCATTCGCACGGGGGATCGTACTCCTCTCTGATCGTTTCCTTGTGCATCCTGATGATGACGCGATTGTCATTGATGATAGCTTCAATCTCCTTGTGTGGCTGTTTCTTTCTAACAATCTCAGATACGACTATGTTAGTTGGATTTTGCTCCTTGTCAGATATCTCAAGGTTTTTCATCTTTGATTTGCTTCTGCTCAGAAACTGCTTGTTCATGCTTTCTTTCGATGCGGAGATCACTGAGTTTACTAGCTTGTGTGAAGGGGTCGAATACATTCTAAATGCATTCACAGAGCAACATTGTGGAGGAGCTGATGATAAGTGTACGGAAGGAATTTTCTTTGAACATGACGATATATGAAGAAAACTTTTACGATTAATGCAGCAACAAGCTATATTTTCAGATGTTGCATATATATGTTTTGGTTTTTTAATAATTTTGGAGTGCATACAACATTGTGCTGTTTGTTTTTGTAAATGGTGCAGAGTGCCGTGTGGTTGAAAATAACAAGGTGCTTGTAATCTGATTGGTCCAGGACTCAGGGCAGACAATTTTGATAGACAGCCACAATTATAAGTTGCCGCAATCATTCTTGCTGTTTTGTTGTGTTATGTATATGAATAATGGGACTTAATACACACACACATATAACATGATGGCAAATTGTTATGTAATAAATTTTGACTGGGTTATCCAAATGGTGACATGGTGCGAATTGATTCAAATGATGTTAGAAATGGCAAATCTGTGATGTATTTGTTTTCTAACGCGCAATGTGAATATGTCAAATAAAAGAATCGATTTTAAATAACTGTACTAAATCCCAACCACAATTTTATAAAAATGGGACGTTAAATATACAAATAATACAAATAATAATCTTTCTTTCAATAAACATTACATTCCACATTTCAAGTTATTCGTTAAAATGCAATTTTCTAATGATAAAGGTAAATATAAGAAAAATCTGTTTTTGTTAGCTGAAATAAATTTTAATTCAAATGGTTTACTTCAAATTTAATCTAACAGCCAATGCCTCATTTTTAAGAAAATATGTGTTTTTTGCTATATTTAATTATAAAATAGGTAAAAAATTAAAAAGAAACAAAATATTTTCTCTTTTGTACAATATTAAATCATAAAATAATTATTTATATTTAATATTTTTAAATAAAGCATAAATATTTATATATATATACTGATATATAAATATATATATATGTATATGTATATATATTGAAATTATTTTAAATTTTTTGACAAGACATGTGCCTCTGTCCTTCAATAACCCATCTGCCTTGTCCATCATCATCTTCGTCACATTCACTCATCAAGGATACTTGTTCAAAATATTATCAAGAGATTGGAGCTGAGATGATTAGCAATCAGCTGATTATTAGATTAGAGAAAGATAAAAATAAGTCGAAAAAGAAACGGGAAGAATGGGAACCACCTTGCGACTGCGTCGAAATTCAGAGACCAACGAGCAAAACAGGTCCCAAAATAATCAACGCCGATTATGACGATCGCATTATATTTCGCGTTCACTCGGCATATCATTTACATGGAAAAGAAGATCCTTATAAATCGCAAACTGTTGTCTACAAAGTTTGTCCAATTCATTATTAA
>NW_017296157.1:1819383-1843153 GCF_001594075.2 Trachymyrmex cornetzi | reverse complement strand
TATATATATATTGTATATATTAAAAAAAATATATATTTATATTAAAAAAACGAATACATCAAAAGAAATAAAAATACTAAAAAAATTTACAACTTTAATTTTATTGAAAAAACATATATGTATAATTTAAATTTCTGCAGATTGGATCATGCAAAGATGGACAGCAAGATAATCATCAATGCAAGACCATCACTGTCTATCCTCAATTTAGTTCGGGAACACAAGAAGTGTACAGCGATCATATAAGAGAAGGTGATCAAGATATCTTTTTATTAAGAATTAAAAAGAAAGCAGAATACTCTGAACAGAAAAATAGAAATGTCGAACTCGAACTCAGAACACCTAAACCGCTGCCAATATCGTCACTGTCATCTGTACCTGCATCTGCAGTTGCACCACCGCAAATGAATGACGACGTAGAAGATGAAAAGGAATCGGATGTGGTAGAGGAAAATGCAAAACAACCAACAAACGTAAAAGAAAGAAAACACAAACAAAAAAAAAAGGAAAATAATTCGATATCTTAAAAGTGACATATATGTATACTAATTTATTTAAAAATAAAATATCAAATAACTCTCAAAATAAAATAAAATGTAATTTTGTCAATTACATAAAGATTTAATTGTTGCCAATTGTCGAAATAAAGTAAGTAATCGTTAATAAAGTAAGTTAATCAAGAGTTAATGAGAGTTTTAACATGATAATCAGTGCACAATAAATAATATTGCGCACTTTGATTACTGCGTCAAAACTCTTATGAACCCTTACTTTGTTTACATAAAGATTTAAGCAAAAAAAATAACTATTAATAATTTTAAAAAATTATACATTTTTATATTTTATATTTTATAAAGTGATAATTTTCTATATCTATTTATTGTTCAATTTGCCTAATTCTTTCGTAGAGGATAAGCTTTTATCTTATTTAGATAACTACTTATTGTTATAATGACAGCTTATTGTTAGAGTAAAAAAAAGTACTTTTGACATTAGTAAACAATTAAATAGACCTAAACTTCTTCTGGGTGTTCAAAGAATATAAATATGATGAATTTGGATCGAATCTATCGGTAGCTGTTGATAACATTCGGAAGAAAAGGCTCGACTTCATTTACTATTATGGAATTTTCAATAAAATGCACATAGTATGCTTAATACGAAATATACGTCCAGCTTATTCACCGTTCGATCGAATAGCCATGCAAAATTGCTTTATTATGGTTGACTAGATGATCTTCTCGTTTTTTACTTGTTTCTTTTCATATTTTTCCTTAACTATCCGTACAAAGAGCCTCATGACAGTCAATGACACAGCATGTCACTGGAGGCCGCATAGTTAAAGACTATATTATCATAATTGCTTACTAATTTCTGCTTCGCTAAGTTGTAAGTGAACGAGCTACCTATCAAAGAGTATCGTCACATTTCTGTCACTAGATCGATCAAAAAATATGCAAAAAATATACAATAGAAATTAGCTTTGCACATTTTGATACAAATATATAATAACAACGCACGTATTACATGTAACAAATCACAATAACATCAAAATTAATCGTAACTTAATTATTGAAAAGTGACTTATATTAATTATTTTGGAGCCATTTTGACATGATGTTGATGTTGCGATGACTTGTGTTTTACTTTTGATCTATTCTCCTTAGCGTTATCTCTACTTAATTCACAGCTTTTCTTCTTCGAATAAAAAATTAATTCGTTATTGTATATTACATAGCGCAATATAATACGGATGTGTCTATTGAGTTTTGTCGTTCTTCTCTTCTAAAAACGATTTAGAAGGTACTTGAAATATTTCAAAGTGTCCCCATATTTTCTTGGCATTGTCATCGATTTTCTCGAGATCGTCACAGTCGGCGATCACGAATATTCCGCGAGCGTCGTCCGCGACGTCGGCCGTGGTGTCTGTCCGATGTGTAAAGTTAAACTCCTCACAAAAGAGGAGAATGGATGTCGCGATTATTGGCGTGTAGGGGGAGAGCAGGCTTCACAATATACGCGGGAGTAAGAAAATGCGAGGGCGGTTTCGTAATTGTGAATGGCGTGGGAGTTCATAAAGGTGTCGTTCGCATTCTGTGTGGTCGCGTTTAAGGGCGGTGACAATGGCGCTGACCAATAAATTAGAACGCCACGAGGAAAGAGCGCACTCTCGATGCACACGGAGAGAAACAGTGTGACGAGCACGGTCGCGGCGGTGAGTGAAAAGCTACTCGTTTTTCCTAAGCCGTGACGGGCTAAAGAGGAGCCTGCGGTCGCTGATGAATGGAGCGACAAGTGACCACGATATTGTACGGAGGATGGCTGTCTGCGAGCTAAGAAGAGGATCTCGACGCGCGAGAACTGACGTCTTTGGGATGAAAGAACTGCGATAATTCATGGGCCACTTGTGAAAAACGCGTAAAATCGAGATATTTTTTCGCACGCCCGGACACAAACAGAATTGAACACGTATAAAGGAGCTGGTAGCATCTCGATTAAAGAAAACTCTCGCATTGCAAAAGTTGATATTGTTCAGATAGGTAAATGTTCGTTACGAAAATAGGGATAGAATAAGCTTCTTGAAATAACTTCTTTTGAGTAGTTATTTTTTTTCTGGTTACTTCCCTTGATTAAATTTTTTATACTCATTTCTACCAACATTAATTAACTTTAATGTTAACTTAATCTCGATTTAACTTAATTTTTCTTCTAATTTCTTATAGACCTAGAGAAAATAAAAAGTAAATTAAACCAAGATGAAAGTTAATTTAAAAATAATCATTAGTTAAGTTATTATTTTTTAAAATAAAAATTCTTAAGTTTAAATATGGAAATATTTTCTGTTATTGATATCATTGCTAAACAATTTCTGTAATTATAAATTACATTTAAATATCACATAGAAATTAGCAGAATAATTTAACAGAGTATAAACAATACTGTAAGAGAAGGTTCAATTTTGAATTATAATAAAAAAATAATAACGTGGAAATTTTGCGAATCAGCAAAAAAGAAAGCAAATTTATTTTTGGCTTGGTATAAATTCTCTCGTTTTCCGTTAATAATATTAATTGTCGCAAGCAGTAAAGGAATAAATAAATCAACAGGCACGTTCGCCGCGGGCGGTAACGCGCGCGATTATTCAGGGTGGTCCGCCGATTGTGGCATCGGAAACTGCAGCTAAAGCTGCTTGATCCGTGAACGAAAGGTAGGGGGAAAAGCCGTAATATCATCATTATGTTACGTCACACAGATGCGCAGATCAGGGGATCTCGAGACCGCCGTTTTTATATTGCGGTTACTGTGCCATTGTGTGTCTTGATATCCACAAAGGGCTCCAGAAGAACTCCTGCGGAGAGAAGGTCTATGGCATAGCAGAATTACTGATTGGCTAGTTCCCCTGTCAACAGTTATGATAATCTGTACATACTTCCTGTATATCTTCCCTTTCCGATCACCTGTCAATTCTGCGAAGGTATTCCTGTAGAAATTGAAAAATATGTCACACGAGTATAGATCGATCATTACTTTAGTCCAAGGAATACACCTGTCAAAAGAAAGTTAAAATTATTTTATTTTGACGTCATAAAAATTAAAACGATTTTATTGAAAAATTTTAAAATATCAAGCAAAATTAAAAATTAAATTATATTTAACCATAGACTATGATCATAGTCTATTTAACTATGACGGAAATAGACAAGGTAAATATGTAGGGGAGACCAGGGTCAGTAAACTATAGGGGTAAGTATATAGAATAATCGAATAATCGAGGCTACGTTATAAACAAATCGCGCGAGACACACGTGAGTACTTGCCAAATAAAAACATGAAATATGATCATCGAAAAGAAGAATCCAGAATTATACATTTTTATCACTTCCCAAAAGAGAAAACATTAATATTAAAGTAGGAAGAATCTTGTGAAAAACCAATTTTTATTATGATATAACGCTTAATCCAAATAGTATATATAATAATAAGCGCGGCAATATGGCGGTATACGATATCACGTTCTTATTGGCTTTGAAATGAATGCACACACCTGAGTTTCTTTTACGACGATAACCAATAAAAAATCTAGCGACTTTGATTTTTTTACGATACGAAATGTATTATGAGTAAAAAAATGTTTTACATTTTACTTAACTTTAAAATTAAATTAATATTACTTTACTATAACTGTGTAAAATTATTTTATTTATTGATATATAGGAAAATATTTTATATTTTGTCAATTTATTTAATATAAAAAGTCAATAATATATAGTAAATTTAGTCTGTTTTAATTAATAGTCTGTTTCTGCTACGTATTTAACAATTTAGCTCACTCTGAACATAGTATAATTAGAAATATAATATATGTACAATAAAATTGGCATAAAAATAAATGGTTGTCGTTACTGAAAGTGGATATGTATCGTCTGTCTATTTATCATTCCTAAATAGAATTTTGTAAAAAATTACCAGTAATTGTTACCTTCATGTAAAGTGACAGCGAGCAGTAAATCGTTCATATGAGAGAAAATGTTGGCAAGTCATGCTGGAATCACTAATAGTCTTGACAGTGCTGAATTGTATTTTTATGTTCAGTTCTACAGTTACAACCTGCGCATTGTGGTAATTATTACAAACTGCTCTTTTTGTTGCAATTGTGCGTGATTGTTGTAAACTGTAAATGGTTCTCTAGGCGTTATTTAAGGGACACTGGCATCTGTAACAATCGCAACAAAACGCGCCCTTCGTATTTCCATTTTATTTATTTTCCTTGTACCGAATAAAAATCTTCTTCAAAATAAAAGAAAAAGAGCAAATAGCTGTGGGAATTATAAACCTATATGAAAAACAAACATTGTGTCCCGACCTTTTTTGCCAATCACTTTTGTGTAGATAGAGCGGACTAAACTGAGTCGAAAAGTCCTCTACCATTTTGCAATTTTCGCACTAGCTAACAAGATATTAATTACTAAAAATTGCAAAATATTTGGTCTTGAATAATTTTTTACTCAAATACTATCAACTTTATAGAAAAGCTGCAAGAGACAAAAATTATTTATTTTCTTCTCATAAAGTCCTGAGAATTTTTTCTGAATTTTTTATCAACTTTTTAGTACTGCATTTTCTTATTTTTACCAACATGAGATTACCAACATGAGTATTTTTACCAAGATGTAGCAAATGCTAATATCATGCAAGATGTAACATGATAGCAAATGCTATATGTATTTACAAAAAGAATGTTTAATACACGCTTGCACATACATCTTGCAAATTGGCTTTTATGCTTCTTTAACGAATTAATTTGACTTTGTTCGAATAGCCAATAAATTGTTTATAATTGTAATCAAAAATTTTATTGATATTGATAAACTTTGGCTGTCGCGTGCACGCGCATCAGCATCCCTTTAAATACATATTAAAATTATATGTGCCATTAATAATTTTATTGCGCATCAGGTGGCAATATCAGGGTCAACGTTGTTGTCCTAGGAAAACTACTACTCAACAAAAATTCGATTCAAGGAGATCGAAGAATTATACTTTGCAAACTGCCAAAAAGTCGAAGAAATCAGATTTTGATGGCTATGTTAAAATTGTTAGCAAGTCTGGTAAAAATGGTAGCAAGCACAGAAGTAAAAGAAGTCAGAAGAATAGATCTAAAGATCTGGGATATCAAAAGAGAAGCAAACAGAAAACATTATTCACGTAAAAAAATTGTATTTTCTATTACTGCTCTTTACTTATTTTCTTATTTTTATGTTGCGACTATTTACAATACGGCCTTTAATATATTTTTCAATATCAATTTACAATTTTTTATTGTGAATATTTACAATTTTTTATTGTGTATACACTATATACTGAATATGCATTTTAGAGGTGGACTAGAAGTAAGAAAGTCCGACGAAAAGGCTAAAATATCAGAAGCTTCTCAAACGATAAATGATACAAAATCAACGGTCGTAATGGAGTTTTCGACAGTCCAAAAAGTTGTGCAGATAGTCGACAACGATCTTGATATTAATACATTGAGAACTCCTTTCAAAGAAATTGCCATTCAAAAAGATACCTCTGACAAGAAGCGTGATTATAATGTTGAGCAAAATTTCGAGGCTAACGTAGCTACTACTGACTCTTAAATTGTTGTAACAGATTAATAAATTAACGATATAAACTTGTTATTATGTAGATATTATAATTTCTGAGATAAAGATTAAAAACAGAAATTTTATAAATATAAATCGAGATTTATGATTGACAACAAAATACCTAACATTTCAAAGTTTTTAGTCTTATTTGTTGTGTTCAAGTTTATTTAAACGAAAACACAAATATATGTGGACAAATAACTCTTCTTAAATCTCCATTGGCAATGTAAAATTCTTAATTTTTGTCTGTAATCTGGATCTTCGAAGTCAGAAAAATTTCAGTGCAGATTTTTATATTGTTTCATACTGTATAAAAGTAAAAAAAATATTTCTACACATACTCGTACTTGTGAAAACTTTAATGAGTATTTATTATCACAGAAGTTAGATTATATTTTATTTATTCTTTTATGTATTTAAATTTATCTATTAGAATTCACAATAAAAAATTAATTGTTCTTTTTAAAGTCTAACATTGCAGAGAATTAATGAATACAAGCGATTTTAAAGATAGTAGATGTATAATATTTCTTTGACTTAATTGATACAGTTATTGGTTTTATTAGAAGAATTATTCAACATATATTCTTCATTGTTCGACGTTTTTATTTTGTTATTACAATCCACTTTTATTTTTAATTCTTGATGACCCTTGTTTTTACCTCAAGATCTTTTATAAACATGATATTCGCTTTTGTTTGCTTTTAAGTTTGCATTTGTACTATTCCTCTTGTTTAAAGAATCATCCGACTTGTAACTATTTGAATGTTCAGTTTGTTTGTTACATATCTGCGAGATTCCTCTATTCTTTTCCATACACCGATGCATGTTCCGACATTCTCCTGATTGAGGGTATATTTTTTCCCTGTGATACGATTGACATTCTTGTTGATCTTTACGATTACGTTCAAAACAAGAAGAATCTTTGAATCTCCGTCGCGCATGATTTGAGTCAGCTCTCACGCATTTCGGAAAATCGTGCGAACGTACACTTCGATGTTTCTGCTTCGGCTTTCTACGTACGCAACATTCGCTTGAATCCACTCTTCTAAGATTCTTTGAAAATCTTGGAAAACTGAGAAAAGAGGAATAATTTAACTGAAGAAACACACACAGAACAAATATGCTTCGACACAATTGTATCGTTTGCAACCCACAATTTTTATGAGCTCGTACCATACCGAAAAGAGGATACACCAGATGCATGTTATGCAAGCGCTGTTGCATATGGTAATACAGTCCACCATCTCGCGAGAAACTTCGCATTTTGTGATTTACGATGACGTTTACGGGTTCATATCCCAATTGATAAATTTAAATTTTTTTAATTTAATAATAAAATTATCCCAATTATCAACACCGTAAATTGATATATGTATGTACATACATGCATACAATAACAACGTATAGTAACGATTAACACATGAAGTATAAGCTAAGCCTATCAAGCCTGTCAACTGCAACACTAAAAATATGCATAGTGTAATTTTATCATAGATCTTTTTATAAATTCCATGATCTAATTCCATTGTGGAGCTAAAAGATGGAGCTAAAAAATGAAGAAAAATGGATTAAGATGGAACTAAAAAAAGACGCAGCTTTCGTCACATCGCGAAATGTAAGTATCACTATAATTTTTTAATGCAATCGTTGATTTCCAAATGAACTTAGGATGTTAAAGATTATCGCGTCATGCAGCTGTGTTTGTCTTTGATAAGCTCTTGTGTTTCAAGAGTGAAGAATTTAACCTGCTTATTCTTGCATTCCTTCAAACTATGTAATTTGCTAATTTTTAATATTTAATCGGAAAGCTGTAGTTTAGAGCACTTTGAGTATAAATAATAATAAATTATATCCAGCTAAATTTTATATTCATGCCTTAAAGATGTTGTTGATTTTACTATGCATTAGCTGATAATATCGTATTATAATGTCACGCTCCGCGTCGGACAGGATAATCTAGTCTTTAAAATTTTCTTGCGAAACCTGGTAATTTTGTGTAGATATTTTCATAACCGGATGGCGCATCGATTACTTTAATTTCTTCGATTACCTTAATTTTTACGATATTTCTCCGGCTATAATTGCGCTAAAAAATTAATCGCGTACAACCTACAAATATTCCTCTTCGCGCATGCTCTCTGAAGAAAGAAACTTTTGAGGCGAACGTACACATCATGGTGGAAATAATAGGGTGTGTTCCGAGTTACACATGAAGCGCATAATGTACCGTTTTATCCTCCTTTATTATTTGATGAACAACAAGGACAAATGATGCATCATGCACTTCATGCGTAACTCGGAACGCACCCATATACTTCCACTATCGTACACATCCACGCATAAATGTCGTATCTATGTACACGAACACTAGTCCGCATTGAAGACAGTTGAAATGTGACAACATCATGTCTATCTCGCCGCTCGGCGTGCAAGAAGAATTCCATCAAATTACAAATTTAAATTACTCTAATTCAAAAATGGCACTGGTAGGCCTCCCCATTTTTTTTCATAAGATTTCTATAATATTTCTACATTACATATTTATTTTTTTTTTAAATCTGTAGAAGATTTTCGCCGCAAAGTATTAAAACGTTACTTCAGTAAGGCTTGCAATATCCAAATTTTTAAAAAATCTGTAGAAACTCAATTTCTCGGAGAAATACCTTAAAGCTACACTAATTTATTGGAAAGTTTATAAACACGGTACAAATATATAATTATATTAATGACTTTATTATAATTCTGGTTCACTTTGTGAACTAGTTATGAAATAAAAAGTAATAATAATAATTAAACAACGCTTTAAACACTCATTTTTCTTCAGCTAATGATTTGCTTTTAAGATCTATATATCACTGTTAATTTTACAATCTCTGTTCTGTTACACTAATAATATTTTAATGATTGTTTAATGTTAAGGCTTCCGTTTACTCACCACTACCTCAGTTGCAATTTATTGGCGATATATTTGTTAAATATTGGGAATATAATTATGTTATTAGGATATTATCCCAGATTGTGACATTAGAAGCGAGAAAATATATAAATGTTTATATGTGTTTTTTTAATTATGTATATTAAATGTTTTAATACAATTAATGTTTTAGTAGCAAAATACAAATTCTTTCATAGATCGCTTGTTCATTCCAGTGAGTGTTTTTTCAAAAAGTCTCCCAAAATTCATTACCTTTATATAAAATCAATAATTGTAACCTACTGATTTACCTCGTAAGCTGGTCACGTCAGCGAAATTTCGTTACGAAAACATCGAGACAGACAGTTCGGCGTTCTCTATTTAATCACGCATGTATTGGGTGTTAAGAGCCTGTATACGTGAATATTCTTCAAATGCAGCGTGTTATATATGTATGTGTACAATGTCTGAATAGTGGGGAACTTGGTGTACAACTAGCATGAGAAGGAGAGGAATCGTTTTACCTCGAGTAGATAGAAATCCTGAGCGGACAGGAACTGCGGAAGATATACTTCTTCATTCGTCAAGTTGGCCTCAGTAATGCAACATGTATGAATTTCCCCTCATGTCTGTGTAATGTTTCGCCATCTATTGCAAGGTAAGTGTCGTAATATCTAAGATTGATTTTCGAGACGTGCTTTCCTTTCAGTCTATAAATAATCAGCAAAATACAAAATTGCAAATATGTAAGAATTCATAAAACCATTCTTTTAATTCTTCGATAAAATCTACTTTTTTAAAAGGGTTTATGAAAAAAGTATAATTGTATATCTTATCTTGGTTTTAGAGAATAAGATTTACATATAGAATTTAAAAAAAAACCTTTTTTTACATTATCCTTACAAAATTTTTATAAAATTTAATTTTTTATTACATAGACTGTAGATTTAAAAAATTTAATATTTAAAATGTTATTTTATTAGCTTTCCAATCAGGTAAGTTTAAATTTCACATTTATTCATTCAAAAGAAGGGAAATGTACGATCATTTATTTTATATCTTCATTCTCGTATTTCGTAATTATCTCTTGTTTATATAGTTATTCCTACATCAACTCATATTTACTTGTTTATCTTATTCCCAAAATTCTACTACTATCCTATCTTCTCCAACATATAATTCCTCTCATATATGATTTTCGCCGGTCTATTAGCAATATTACTTGAAGTTGTAATATTACTGATAAACATGATATAATTATATGAAAATTCGATCATATAAAGTTGCAATTCTCTCGCTTTGGTTAGAATTGTTAGCAAATTATTTAGAGTTTAAATTAGAAATTTGTAATGTTTTTATTTCAACACTCTTCATAAAATATTATTATAATTATCAAAAAGATCAAAATTAATTAGTCGGTTATACTCACATCATCTTTTCTTTTCGTAGCCAAGTTATTATAATAGCGAAAATTTATTGATTAACAATTACGATATATTTGAACCATTTTGCTTTGTTGCTTACATAACATGAAATACATAACGAATATTCAAATTTAAAAATTACAAAAATTTGAAAATCTAAAAATTGAAAATTTAATTTATTGGTGTCGATTTAATTTTTTAATTTAATTTAATTTTTTAATTTAAATTAACGGAGAATTGCCGTCAACTAATCAATATTCAATAAACTGATCGGTTTAAAAAAAAATGCTCGTTCAAAATTTGGAAATAATTTGAAATGAGGTCGCCCGCGAGATCAAATTCATGTCACGTATGCACTCTCCTTTGCCTTTCTCTGACTCGCCTGTGTGCAATGTTATTTCCGATTACTCACCTTCGTTCGTTAAGTACATATTTTAAAGAGATAAATATCGTTTACGTATAGCGCTGAGACTGAACGGAAACGTGCATCAGTAAATAAATTGCTGTATGATATGAAAAATGCGCATAATTACCTAGATAATACGGCTAATTTACATAAATTATGATTCTGCAAAAATATGTTTAAATTAATGATACTAGCATAAAAATGACAGAAAAGCAGATAATATCTAAATTATACGTTTTCTACATTCTGTTTGACACTTCAAAATTCTTTGACGTCTTTGCTATAAAACTCCGTTTATCATGGTATTTGTAATTTGTGATCAAATATTTGTTCATTAAATCAAACTGTTAAGACGTATGACCTAGTGCCACCTTTACTTATTTTTACAGGAAAAATGTGAAAGTAAACGGTAGATGTAAGTAATCCTGTACAATCCAGAAAACATCAATGATTAGAGAAACTGTGCGTTTTTTTTAAATAAATGTTGCAACACTGCAGCAAATTCATTATTTTAGTGTTTCATATGTGTTGTAAGTTATGCTAAAGTGTCAAAAAATTACAAAATTGCTAAATTGTAACCTAAGTGTATGTGTGTGTGTGTGTGTGTGTGCGCGTGCAAAAATTGTTAAAATTTTATACTAAATAACAAAATAATTATAATAGTAATAAAAATAAAATAAATAAAAATAAAAATAATTTTGTGACTGAAAAATAAATCAAATCTAACAAGTAAAATATCTTATGAGCTTCGACGTTGTTGGTGCGTAAATAATAGATTTATGAGACGATAAAATATAATTAGCAAACAATTAGAATGTACTTATCAACAAAGTTATCTGCAAACGTTTTAACTCTGTATTTAAGTGTCCTCCTTAGTGTCAGTGCAGAAGTCAAGTAAGTAAACTATTGGATTTGAGTCCTCTTTAATCTCAGTATAAAAGTGAAGTACAAACAGGATTGGCAAATGTTACTTTTCAATTACTTTGTCGTTACTTTTTGTAGTAAACAATTTGATGACGGTGTTATAATTTTTTATGACGGTAACGCTAACTAACTATAAACGCTACGGTTGTGCTTAGGTTAGAAAAGTCACTTTGAAAAGTAACTTGTCATCATTATGTGTTACTTACTGAAAAAAGTGATAAGTAACGAATAACAAATAATTCGTTACAAATTAGAAATTTTTTTCAGTAACAAATGACTCTTTCAATCCGTTAGAAATAATGATTGATTTCTCTAACTTTGATGTTATCATTACCGCCATAAAAAATTCACAATGTCATTATCAAATCGTTCTTATAACAAGGTAATGATCAACAAAGTAACGCCAACTCTGAATACAAAACTACTGAATATAATCAATAATAGTCAAATTACTGAAAATTCAGTAATTTGTGCTTGATTTTTACAATGAGAATTTAATCCAGAAAATATTTGCAGTTAACTTTGTTGGTACATTTCAATCGTTTGTGAATTATAGTTTCTCTTAAACGAATCTCCCAGGAACTAAAAATATTTCAGAGACTGTCCTGTATGTCCTAAGGATATTTTCAGGCGGGACGTTTCTCGGATAAAGTGTGTACGGATTATTGCCTTATAAATATGTTATTTACGCATATAAACATTTTCTACTCATATTTAATAAAAAAAAAAATACTTATAATATATTAATAAAAATAAATTTATGTGATTTTACCATTACAGTAATAATCATCTATCAAAATTATCTTCCCTTACATCAAATCTTGCAATCCTCGCATCTGTAGGTAGACAACAATATCGATTCAGTGGTTGTCTCAGAAAATCATGACGTTGTTACCACCAACGCCGGCGCAACAGAAACATATAGACAAGGAACTTCCATCTGATCCGGAAATGAGAAAACAAGATATCAGAGCGCTTCGAGAATGGCTTTCAAAACAACCGCATTTGCCGAATCATATAGGTTTGTTCGTAAATTACTCGTAATCACGTTGATAAAATAACATGTTATTTTAATGGATATAGAAATATAATTTTAAATATAATTATAATATGTAAAATATTGAAAAGTATTTAAATATCTAAACTAACAAAGAAACAAACTCAAATATTTTTCCTGTTAATTTTGATGAATTTTGGATATATTGTAACATAAATTAAGAGACATGTAGTTTTTATAAATGCTTTTATGTACATTAAGATGAAACACATGATTTGAAAAATTAATTTTTATATTTTTAAATGTATAACATTGAAACAAAAGAAGATATATAATATAAGAAGAGATATATAACACATAACAAATATTTTAAACAAAATTTTTGTATAATGTTTTAAAAATACTTCATAGTGTATTCAAATTTTTAAAAATGTTACATATTTTTTTAAATTTTGAATAATCCGTTATGGCAAGAATTAAAAATATTTATTAAAAAGGAGAAAAATAAAATACTTGTCAACAATAAAATTTTAAATTAAATAAGATTACATGCATTTGACGAAAAATGTGTAAAATTTTGCATAAAGGAATGTAACCTTTACATTTACATACATATCTTTCGTTTATTTACAGACGACAACAAACTGGAGAGATTTCTTTTCAATTGCAAGAACAGCATTGAGAGATGTAAATTAATCTTGGACAGATACTACACCGTTCGAACATCCCTGCCGGAATTTTTCGCTGCTCGCGATCCGTTATCTCAAGATATTCAAGACTCTTTCAATATGGTGTAAATAAATCTTGATTTCTGATATCCGAAACTTCTTCAATATAACGTAAATAAATTTTAGATTTTTTCGCAAAATTGACTAAAAAAGGAGTTAAAGTACCTGATTTTAAACTGACAAATCGGAAAGAGTCTTAACTAAATTTACTGTTGCATGTGTTTCTAAACAAATATTTTTATTAGAGATTACATCGTTCTGCCATCATTAACTGAGGAAGGATACCGTGTCGTCATCTTCCGATTACGTAACACCGATGTGGAGAAGTTTTCGTTTCAAGCGCTAGTGAAACGTGTCTTAATGATACTTGATACACGTTTGATGGAGGAATTTTGTTTGTCTAATACTATGATCATAGATCTCGAGGTATGGTACTGCGATAGTGCTTTTATTTCGACATTTTTTTATCTTGTATCTTATTGTTATTTTTACAATCTTGGAGAATCATAATTATTAATACTTTATAAATTAATAATTTATTTGGGACATTATTTTTAATAAATCTTTGACATTGTTAAAAAAATTTAAATTTTGTTAAAGAAATATCCATTGCTTTAATATATGCAATTTTTTACGATATAACAAACTTATATACTAATTTTTTAAGAAATATATACATATATATATATATAGAAGGTTGTGGATGTAAAGCTGATAGAATATGGAAAGTTGCACTTAAGCGCCAAGTACATTGAGTGCATCTAGTTATGTTGCTGTTATTTCGAAAATAGTTGAAATTATGCGTATTTTTATTAACAAAATCTAGTAATTAAAAATTAGATGGTATAAATTTATTAAAGAAAAAAATTTTTCGTTTTTTATTTTATACTCCATATTATCGCTTTTATCTTCAAAGATATGAATTATTCTTAAATTATTCATCAGTGACTATTATCATAAAAATATCCGTAATTCATTTAAAAAGAAATTCGTTCTTTTAGGGACTTAGCATGGCGCACTTAGCAAAATTCATTCCAACGCAATCTATCGTAAGACGGGCAATGTTAGCGGTACAAGATAGTATGCCTTTTCGATTATCTAGCATTCACTTTCTTCACGCAGCATCGTTCATCACTAGTGTAATCAATGTATTTTATCCACTTTTAAAAGAAAAGTTGACTCAAAAGGTAAGGCTAAAGGTTTAAATAAGATAACCGGTAAATAAGATTGAGAAACGAATAAAAAATGCACATAAGAATACATTTTTTATCTTTGCAGTTTCACTTTTTTAACGGTGGTGCGGAAGAATTATATGTTTACATGAACAAAGATATATTACCTAATGAATGGGGTGGCAAAGCAGGCACTTTTCAAGAATTAAATGGTAAATACATAATTTTTTTATTTTATATTTTAAACAATATTAATTTTACTTTTATAAAAACGTTTATTCTTCATATATTATTTATAAATAAAAATATAATTATAAACAAAATCTTTATTAATTAAGTTCTTATCATACATATATACAATTTCATAAAATTGAAAGAACAGTTTAAGTTTATTTAATATATAATATTACTTATCTCTCTTATACATAGATGCATGGCAAAAAAAAATTGAAAAGAATCGAGATTGGTTTCTACGGGATGAAAAGTTGAGTCGTACAAATGAAAAGGCTCGTTTACTGGAATTAAAATCGTCCTGTCTTGCAATGAACATCGAAGGAATTCAAGGTTCATTCCGGAAATTAAATATAGATTATCGATATTCTTATTATAAAAATTCGATTGAAATTGCAAATTACAATTAGCATATAATTTTAACTAACTAACAAATAAGATAAAATTTAGTGAAATTATACGGTTTTTAAAGCAGTATAATGACTTTATATTTTTATTAAAAATTAAATTATATATACATTATACGTGGAACTAAGCGCAATTTTTGGAAAATAGAATAAAAAAGGTAATTTGTTATTTGAAAATCTATAAGACTAATCTTTTATTTAAAACCACATTTATGCTATTTGTTACCAAGAAGAAAAATTTGCAAAGCATTTAATAAAGTTTTATTTTCATTTATCAAAATCATCATTTTATTATCCGATGAACAAAAAAGCTTTTATTCTCGTTATTTCATGATACTAGTCTATAGATAGCGCCACTTCTATGCTTATCGTTGTTATAGAAGCGTATTTCTTAAACACGTATTTTAAAATTATTTTTATTTTCATTTCAGCTTTAATAAAATTTATAAAATAATTAAAAATATAATAATAAATGCCTTTATATATATATTTTTGTTATTTGTTTAAAAGCATATGTAATAATAAAATAAAAAAAATAAAATTTTTAATAAATATTTGGTGCTTAGAAAATATTTAAAAAATCAATGCATATAAAATATCAATAAATAACTGTTTTTTGAAAGCAATCTCACGACAATTTCAACACATACATCGTTTTATGAAATAAAGATGTATGTACGAAACGAGGAAAAAAGAAATTACGCAATTATATGCAAAAACTGTAATTGTTGAACATAACATTTAAAAAAAGTTGAGCGCTATAATTTGCATGACCCAGATACGGTTATCGATGTAATAGTGGGCGTCTAATCGTCTTGTACTAGCCTGTCAGCTAAATCAATTTATTCCGGCTTATTTTATGCAACGTAATAAAGATCATAAAACGCATTTATCATAAACTATCTGTGAATTATGTTAATATAGTGTCCAACACTATAGTAACATTAAATAATATAAACATGTTTACGTATTTCGATTAAGCAGATTTATTTCAAGTTATGAATCAGTATATACAAGTTCAGAGAGATAAAATGTGATTTACTAATATTATTCATCATTAGAGAATTCTATTTACAATATCAGTCTGCTATCTTGTGCAGAGTGTCTGGTAAGTTTCCACAAAACGCTCGTATGCAGATAGACTAAACTGAATAAAAAAATCTTTATTTTGTAATTTTTGTAATAGTGAATGAGATATTAATTTCTAAAGATTGTCAAATAAGCAGGTAAAATCGACGTATAAGATAACTTTAAGATTTCTTTAAGTTTTTTATAAAATATCTTAAAGATGTTTTTTAAAAGTATCTTAAAGTTGTTTTATATATCAATTTTAGACATTCTGCTCATTGAGTAACTAAAAAACAAAAGTTACGCAAATTGCAAAATGGTAAAGGACTTTTCGATTCAGTTTAGTCCGTTTTATCTACACATGAGCGTTTTGTCAAAATTTACCAGACACTCTGTATATAAACTTTTAATTTTGTAATCAGAAGACAATGAAAAAATTTTTATATATATTTTATGTTATATTTTTAAAAGAATTTTTTTTCAACCAATAAACAATTAAATTTACAATCTATTGCAGTTTGATATCATTTTATTCATTTAATTTTTGTAAGCAATAAATAAAAAGCATACAGCCACACACAGAATATTGGTAGTAAAAGTCATATATTTAAATTTTGTTGATAATAAGATCATTTACGTTTTGGCCACAATTTGGCCATTTTCAGTATGTTAAAAATACAGACTAATATTAATCATAAATTTCGGTATCATAACATAAAAGTACATTGAGATTTTTTTGTTTTATCTTCAAACTTATTAACTCAAAAATGAATACTTTTAAAAAATGATTTTTTAATGTCACCCATTTACATTTAAATGATAAAATTTCTTGAATATGGAGTTTAAACAGATTAAAGATAGAGTGCAAAAGTTTCGTTATAACCTTATTAATGTTTAAATTTATTTTAACAAACTCAATCATGGAATTTTATAAGAAATTTGGTTGATTATTTGATAGGCTGATTATTTACAAGACAATTAATTATTTATGATACAAATTAAGCAGAGATTAAAAAATACATAGATACAAAGTTAAAAAATATTTCCGATGTTTGAAATATCACTTGCTCGTACCCAACGTTTTTTAATTAATCTTCTAGACTTATTTATACTGCAGTTATCGACTTTATGTCTAATAGAGTAACGCCTACTTCATAAAAAAAAAATATAAAAACGATATTTTCATGTATCGTAAAAATATTTTTCAAGAGATGACTATTATTAATGTTTCTTCAGATAGTATCAAATAGAAATGCAAATTTCAGGTAATAAAAAAATTGTCGTACAAATAATACAAAGCGAAATACCGCAGTAAGCTAAAACGACGTTTGATGGTAACTTTATGACTGCCGCAATGCACAACGTTGTCTTCTTTCGTCCTCGCTTAACTAACTTAATAAGCTAATGATGCTCGCGGCCTGATGCATCGAATAATGCCTCTGTTGAATCTACTTTGATTCGTGCCGAATACAGTGTTAGGGACGTTTGTTTGTCGCTCGTATTGTCGAAGAGCGCGAATCGCGTCGTACGTCATACTGTTTCATCACTTTTTCCACTGTTTGCTATTTGTATACACTATAAAAAAAGTGTTTAATTTTAAGATATTAAAATGTTTTATTCTTGTCTCCGTTTTTTAAAAGGTGTTTTAATTTTAAACTGTTTTATTAAACAAAACACTATGTATTTGGATTTAAAATACGTAGTGTTTTGTTTATTGAAAAAGTTTAAAATTAAAATATCTTTAAGTGTTTAAAAAACGGAGACAAGAAAAAAACATTTTGCACTTAAAATTAAACACTTCTATTTTAAGTGCAATTATTTTCTTCATTTTGCACACTTGTCTCAGTAATGTAATATTCGTTCTGAGCACAATAGGGGATAGTCGAGGAATGCAAGGTGCACGTACCTTGTTTACGCATATCATTTATACGTTCATTGTTGATTTCTTTTGTTTAACCACTTGACGTCTATTTCCAGCTTCTTCCTATCACTTTTTTATCTCGATGTATCGCAAAACACAAAGTGCGCATTAAGATGTTATCAGATATAATTTTCAAGGCGATTTTACGCTAAAGTCTTATTTATGCTTTATTAGCTACTCTGGTGCGTTACGTTACTGCGCCACGAGAGAATGATATATTTATTGTTTATAATGCGACTGATAACGACATTCGATGATAAATAATTGTTCCGTGTACGGCTTAAGTTTTGATTCACTTCGTGCGTGCTCTGCATACCTGAAGAATCTTAAACAACGCAATAAAGGCCGCTCAAGTTGCCTCGCACGTAAATAAAACGCATACGTACACTGACAGAAGAGTGTTTATTGCATGAGGAAACTACTTTCGCGATATGAAATATCGCTGCGTGTTGATAGAAAATTTGAAAGATGTTCAAAATTATCAATTTCTCGCTGGAGCATTTTTGAAGTTCTGAATTGATGCCACATTTTTATTAGGATAGTGAATTGCATAACTTCACTTTCTTTCCATGTTACACTTTCAATTATATCTCAGTAAACATCAAGTAACATGATATTAATGTTATAATTTTGTACTCAACAATATAAGTGCAATATAACAATATAAATGCATATATAACACATGGTATTACATAACAGTTGCATTGTTGAGTCTGTTATAACATTGATGTTATATATTATTTGTAATTGATGTTTGTCGGGATGTATTTAATTATATGCATTCTTTTCTGATTTGTATCACTTTTTTCTCAACACAGCGATATATGTACGAAGCGTTTTCAGCAGATTCACAAGTCACAATAATATCAAGATAACGCAATAATTAGAATTAATAAGAACTGATTAAAAAATGTTTCTACAATTATCTTGGCGCCAATTTGATGCTATTTCGATGACTTTTTCTGCTCGAGGTTGAATTCTAATTATGCAAGCGCATCAATTCTAGAGAACGTAGTAGATAAACAAGTCAATATTTCCATACAGAACGACGCAACGCGATTCTCGTGTCGTTTTTTTTTTTTTGCTAATTATATGCATTAATAGCGCGTACGTCGCTATTGGATACCAATGAGGCGCGCCTGGTTATAAATCGCTTAGGTCGGAAAAGTGTTTAGCTTGCACGTATAAATATCCACATGTTGTTTACATTGCGTACGTTATATAAGCGTCCGAGTATCTCAATCGATACTATATATACATATTTACTGTTCGTAGCAAAATATTATATGCTAATCACGAGTAATAAGAAAAGAATCTCTCCCTTCCCTTGTAATTCTATACTTTTCACAAAAATAAAAAACATGAAGTACAACAATCTTGATGTACAAATGAAATATTTAAAATATATGTAAACAAGAAGTGTGCGTTTTTAAAAGTTAATATATGCATGAAACGGTAATATATTCATAGAAAACGTAATGTTATATTGAAATTTTATCAGCTATTTTATCAAGTAGAATAAAGTGTGATACAATTTCAAATGAAATAAAATTTGAATTCAATTTTTCAAGTTCAAGCTTAGTAACCTTCTCTTCGCGTGGTGGATATCGAAGGGTACCAAAATAGGAAAAAATCAAACTCGAATTGAAAATTGGATTCAAATCTTATTTCATTTTCAGAATGTACCATGTTCGAAATTGTATCACCTTACCCTATTATTTGCTGATTCCTGCGGAGATCGAAAATAGCACTCGTAACAATCTCTCAAGGTCCCCTTCCATTGACTTCAAGGTAAACTTCGCGATGTAAACTGCGTGGCAGAACAGTTAGTTCTGTGGACGAATACATTGTTGACGTCAGGTATCATAGTGTATACAAAGTGCGACGTGCGTCGCACGGTCGTGGATTACTTATCAATGGGCCGCATATTTGTCCTCCGCGGACGAAGTCAACGCATTAATGCCTCGTCGCGTATAAGGCGCCGTTTTCCGTGTCGCGATTTCAGTTGCAGCCGAACAGCCGGCCGAAGGAATTTCACGTGGAGTCGACTTGGCGAGAGAAGCGATTACGTGGGAGGACACACGTTGCTGCATTTGATTGCCTCAACGCGTGTTTGTCACTGCTTATTGGTACGTGCAAGACACGCGATCGCCATTATACGCGTGTTCGTGTAATTTCGCGTATTAGACTTCCTGCCGGTCCCTCGCTGTGTTATGTAAGTACTGCTACCGTGTACGTGTCGAAAGTCAGGGCAATTAATTAATCGGATTACGCGTTAATGAATGTATCATGCATTCGTTATTGTCTCCAGCCGCAATTTTCGTAGGAAAGTACGTATAAACATTTGTTTACTACAGTAAGATTGTATTTTTTTAAAGATAAATTTAATGCACAATTGGAAAATTTGTGTAAAATTTTATACATTTCAAATAATCCATATAGAGCCGTATTCATAGTCGTGAGTCAACATGAGATTCGATTTGCTAGGTTTAAATTGGTCTTTCATTTAAAAAACGCTTTTCAAATCACGATTTAATAAATCCAATTGATTCAAACTTATTCGTCTGAAATGGAGATTAATCATAGATCAATTTATAACATAAATACAGACTTTAAACTTATTAATTTAACACAAGATGAATATGTAGGAAATAACACGAATATTATATATAAAATTAACAAAAAAAATATAACTTTGGCACAATTGTAAGCAAATTGTGAAAGCAATTCTTTAATAAAATTAATTAACATTAAGATATTAATTAAATAAACATTAACATTAACATTCATCGCAAAAATTTTAACAAGAACCGAGTTTAATATAAACATAAAATATTTTTATTGTGTAACTTTGAAGATTTCAGACATAAAGAATGATTAAAAAATAATAAATGAAGACGACTTCTTATCTATTTTCAATAGAATGTGTTCACTTTTCTTTTAAACATAATTTATGAATCTTAGAGATATTTAATTTACTTAGGTCGTAATATATTCATAAATTTTAAAAATAGCAATGACGTCAAAAATACATACATATATATATGTATATATTTCATATTGGAGTTGAAAAAAGTGTAATTATATGTATATGTATAAAATTGACGAAAATGACAATTAAATATAGAATTAGAGCAATTTAATTTAAAACGGTTTTTTATTTTAAACAAAAACACTTCATAAAAATACGTTAATAAGATAATTGATTTTTATTGCGGTACTCGAAGGTATAATATATTCTCACCGACAGATTGATGATCATTCAGCGCAATGAAATGTGATGTGTCAACGGAGATGCACGTGATTAACAATTGCGATTGATCTCGACCGCGTCGATAAACATTGGTTTCCTCGCAATCAACCGGAGTTTGCGAGTTGCAAAGTAAACGCGGCGCGCTTTTGCGTGTCTTCGTTGTATTGCTGAAACCCTATAAAAGCCTAGCTTTCATTGTTTCGCTATTACATTCGCGAACGTGACCGCTGTAACAATTAGCAGCAACAACACGGAGTGGATGGTGGTGGATCGCGCACACAGTCACATCCCTGCCGCACAGCGCGGCAGTAGGGTGGATTGATTTTTCGCCCCCTTGACGTCACGACGGATCCAACATGCGCGTGATGGTTAAATAAGGTGCCGATATCGGTACCGATGCACATTGCCTACTGAATGAGGGATAAAGTTTATTACTCCACGACCATTCACTCACGATAGCTATTTTGTCGCTCATTAGCAGCAAGTTATCTTTACTGTTGAAAGGAATGTTATTGGTGTCATAATACAATGTAACAATCTTTTATTTTATCATCTTATCGTTTGAAACAAAAATGTTTTAATAAATAGCTTCAAAGATAATTTTGTATTTAATTTATATAGATATAATGTGTCTATATATGTATTGCCATACACACACATATATATGTATACATATTTAAATAAAATTTAATTATAAATGTACTTTTTTACACTTTTGCTAATAGTTTTAATATAAATACTATATAAGCATTTATATCTCATTTATATTATCAATCAGCATTAAATTACAATTATAATCTTCTAATAATTCTTATAGAGATCTCATATTAATTGATGATCAGACGCTCGTTTAATTTCAGCTTACTAACAATAAGGTTGATATTGAGACCTGAAAAGAAAGAGTAGAATGATTACATGGTCAAGAATAAGTTAGCTTATTGCTCTATTCGAGCTGGATGAGGCTGTTCGGAGTTCCATTCAGCAAATTCCATTGACGATGATCAAACCCTTTAAGTGTTGCTAACAGCTATTGACACTGACAAGTAACAGATATAGAATGGTTATATCAGAGAAGGGAGGGTCTGACGCATAGAAGACATAGTAGAGCAAATAATGTTTCAATATGAGTGCGCTCGTATATGTATATATATATATATATATATATTTATAAGCGCCCCTCTCTTTCATTAAGAAGAAATAAATAATAATAAATTTGCTATTGCGCAGCATCATCAAGTAACTTCCTAAACGAGAGATTGTTAACCTGCAACCTTCTTCTCTCTAGCAAAATTTGTCAGATAAACAAATTAATTAATCTCCTCCACTTCTCTTACTTCTTCACTTGTCTAAAACCTTCCGAAATAGAATGATAGATATATCCTCGCTACTTAAATGAGAGTAACAGCTTCTTACACTTATACTTCAACAGTTCAATTAGCGAAGATGATTCCGATCCAATCAGATATGAATCTCAAAGAAGCAATAAAGCGTGAAAATGAATTTCAATTATCGTGATTATAATGCACAATCGTGTAGACTTTAGAGATTATTTGAGAAATGTAATCCGAAGAAGCGCGTCGTTGCAAGATGATTTCAGAGAATTTCTTTCAAAACGGTATTTCTCTGGAGAGAGGCTTATTTAGGAAGTGAGATCAGTATGTACTCTGTGTAGCGTATCGCTGCACATCTCGCGAGAGAAAGATATTGTTGAAGGAACGAGCGGTGGGTTTATGTATAAAATAACACCAAGATATATATCACGTCGGTGGGCGGGAAGTCAGGTAGAGATCAGGGGAGGGAGGTGACGAGGGAAACGGTGGGTACCACGGGGTGGTTGTGGTTCGGATGCGGGAGAAGTGAACGTCGGGGTCACGGTGGGTTCATTCAGCGATGTGCAGTTGGCCGGGTGCTGTCTGACCCGTCTCAGCAACCGCTGTCGCGTTCTCTCTCTCATCTTTCTCTTCGTGATCCCTCGCGTTCCCTCTCTAGGCTTCATCCGCCGGCGCGTTAGAATCATTCTCCCTACCCTTTACTTAGCCTACCCCAACCCGTTGTACGTACGTTCTCACCGTCGCGTCGTCGACGGCCATCGGGGCAGCACCGAGCGAACGCCCGTCAACGACGTTTTGTCTCTGCACCGCCGGTTTCGCGGCTGCTTGCGGCCGATGTTAGT
>NW_017296157.1:1707844-1819292 GCF_001594075.2 Trachymyrmex cornetzi | reverse complement strand
TCGGCCGGCGGCTCTCGTAAGCAGGAGGTGGGTCAACTCGAACTCGCGTTCGAGCGGTCAGTCATTGACAGGTGGTGCGCAGTTCTACTCGATTCACGCTCGAACGCGCGATTCTCCGATGTGTACGTGTCCTCTCCACTACTCTCCGCGTGGAGGGACCCGTGCGCGTCGATTCGTGGACGCTAATCGGCGCCTTCGTGATTTATCTGCCTGAAGGCAAGGCGGAGAGAGGAACGGATTGACCGAGTGGCCGAGAGAGAGAGAGAGAGAGAGAGAGGGTAGGAAATCGTAGGGGGGTGGTGGATGCGCAAGGCGGGCTTGCGAGTTAAAGAAACATCAGATCTAGAAAACGGGGGTCTCCGATCGCGTGTCGACGTGACCGTTCATTTGAAAATTGCGTGACGATTAATATCTCATCGCGATCGTAGGATATCATTGGAGAACGCGCGCGTGAGGAAATTCTTCTGGAAATTGCGTGACCTTTACTAAAAAAAAAAATTTGTTTCGCCGATCTCCGAGCGTACAAATCGTTAATCCGGGTGTCGGAGTAATTAAGGTCCGATGCGGAGCGCGTTTTCGGTCCGAAGAGAGTGAACGGGACGTATTTCTTCCTTCCTCGCCACGGCCACGGTGGAATGCCCCTCCTCGAACGCCCGCCCTGTCAGGACGTCAGCTGGAACTTGCGTGGAACGTCCTGGTTGCGCGATGTGCCGCCGCTGCAGCTTCTAGTCCGTCGCCGCGCTCCGACTGACGACGGCGGTCCCAGACGGGAGGTACGAAGGAGCGGCGATCGTTAGACTTTTACCCGTTACCGTTACACCGCGATTCGCGACGTGGTGCAATCCGCGTTCGCCTACCCTGCGCGGAGGAAACTCCGGCAGTCCGGCCCTTACTCTGGCACGGATAAGGGAGACATCCGCTCGAGTCGGCCCCATCGTCAACAGGCGGGAGTGCTGCACGCGGGTAATTTCTCGAGCGTCGACTGAACTCTGTCTCCTCTCTCTCTCTCTCTCCTTCTCTCTTTCTCTCTCACTCTCTCTTCACTACGCAGTCAATTATATATATACATATATTTCACACTCTGTACTCGCGCGAGAGAACGTGCTTCCTCGCCAAACTCGTCGCGTGTATTCACGTAGTATTCATTAGCTGAAGTGCAGCTGTCATCAAGAGAAAAAAAGAGAATGAGAGAGAGAGAGAGAGAGAGAGAAAGAACTTAGATTACATGCTAGCTCGTATTACACGATTTTTGCAATTTCCTCGATGTCATTCGGCGGAAATATACGTTGGAGAGAAATGTCAGCAAGAGTGTCGAGAAGACACTTAATGCAAATTGATCACGCATAGGTCCACCGTACTCCAGTAGAACGAAGTCCAATGTCGTTGTCTTCGTTCCAACTGCACTTCGCGCGATACTTGTGACGTATTCGCGAGTCGAAGACCACTCGTTGTCTCGACGAAATCTCTCTTGTGACGCATGCATCCCACGCTGATATTCGAGAGGAAAAACGATTGCAACGGGATTTAGGTGGTCAATTGAACGTCACCGTGTTTGGCGTCGATGCGCGTTACGCGCCGCGTGGCCGTTGACTATTATTCCACCTATTTATCTCTAACTTCTCTCTTTCTCTCTCTTCAGTCTATCTGTCCGTCTCGCTTTTAACTTATATAAGAGAGCACTGTCTGCAATGTGAGTGCGAACGTCCCCGCCGCGATGCAGAGGCGAGCCTCGAACTTGCGGCGCCCCGGCCTCCCGATCGTTAATGTTGCCATGAACGTTAGGATCGTTAACGTTGCGGCTAGAATTAACATTAGCGCGTGTTAGTTAATATGCCGCATACACGTGCCACGCGCAGCGTGGGCATACACAACGTGTCATTTTGTTATATACATATGTCATGTACGTTCTACATTATATATACAGAAAGAACGGTATTACTGAAGTGTTTAAACACTTAGGTATTGTTCTGAAAATAATTTCAACTTCGAAATAATTCCTTAAGTAGAAACAAGTCACGATAATGTCAAACTGACGTTGAAATGAATCGTTATTGATTGAAAAGTAATTTTTAGTAATTTTCGAGCCCCTTTGACGTCATTTTGACGTTATAATGACTTGTATTCTGCTTTCTGTAAAAAATTCAAGCATGATAAGCAATGCTGTTTATTGAAAGTTTCAACATTCTAGCAACTTCTCTGCCTAATTATTTTCATAATCCAACAATATTATTTTCAGATTTGTACCTAGTTAAATTTTTAGATATTAGTCGACACCAACTGAAAGTAACACAACATCAGTGTTATAATTTCGCATTCAACAATCTGCGTTTAACAGAAAAAGTAGCTTGATAATTGTTGTAAAATTCTTTAATATTGTATAATTGATCTTGTCTTTAGTTTCTCACTGGGTCTAAACGTATGCCAATCATATTAAAGAGATTCTCAAGTTTCAAATAATGGAGAGGATTTATGTGACTTTTTTATCTTAATACAAGAGCACAAAGGATGCAAATGCCATTACTATTTTCTAAAAAGTAAATAATAAATACAATGTTAGCAGTAAAATCATAATTTGTTATTCAAAAGTATTTTTTTAATAATAAAAATAAATATTGATGTGAAAAAGAAAAAAATTGTTTATAAGTAATCGTTTAAATTTAATTTAGATATTGATAATTCGATTAGAAACGACGTTTCACTAATGTGACGTCATATTTTTAAAAAATTAAGTAATTCATGAACATTTCATTAAACTCTATTCTTTTATGTCCATATAACTTAAAAATTTTCATAATTTGTTTACAATTAAAATCTTCCTCCTCATAAAAATTGAAGCTAATTTAGGAAATTATTTAAAGAACTATACTGTCAAAAAATCTGAAAAAAGTTTAGGAATGTCTACGTATTAATCACAAGTTTATTCGCAATTTTGATCAAATCTTTATATTATGTGAAAAGAACTGAAGAACTTCCTTAAAGGATTTGGTAACAATTGCAAAGGTGATGCTATTTCTGCTGTATGCAGCCAATATAACTATTTCGTTAAATAGCTACAGTACCATGAATTATATTACATTTATATTGTTAGGTGCGGAATTATAACATCGATGTTTAGTACATCTACTTTTTGTTTCAACTGGGTACTTCGGAGAAGAGCAAAACTGTTTTTTCCTCCATTCGCCATTGTGAGTGGCCAATATATTTCGTCCTCATCGTAATAATCTTGTTATTACTCCAACAACCTTATTGTACCTGCCTTTCCTCATCGCCACGGTCATTTCCTCAAACAATTCTGTATATTTCCTCGTAATTGGTTGTTCGCGGCGATACATGGAACCGATTACGCTCCGAGTAACTGTTCGCTGGAACGTACGACGTACCAATGGAGATCGGAACTCGACCGTCGACCCACAGCCGCGGCATAGTTAAAAATTGATTTATGCCCTCCCTCTAACATTATACGAGACGCGTCGTATCGCTCGGCGTTGCGGCATATTCGTGATCATTTGTCCTAACGACCGCCACCGATTGCTGCGTGTATCGCGATTTAAGCGGCGCGTGCCAATGCCGTTTGCGATCCTATCGCCTGCGTCGCGAGAGGAGCGTCTCAGTTTCTTCCGATTGACGGCGATGTCGGAGAGACAGGCACAGATAGGGACGTCGGAAACGCGACGTGCTGGCAGATACAAGACGTTATCGACAGGTGATACGCGACACGCGATATGCTACGATTTTCGGAGTATAACGTGACACCGATTTCGGCGTGGTAATACCGCGCCAAGGATCTGTGTGCGAATTCAGTCGCAGAGAGAGTTCCATGATTAACCGCTGAAAGAGGTCGGCAATAAGAACACCGTTTACCTAATTAATACGGCCGACGGACGCGGCTCGGTCGTTGCGTGGCTCGTTGACCCCGCGCGCAATTCTTGGGGTGCGTCCCGTTTCGCGCGTGATGCGCATGATGTATCATTTTAATATTTCATGAACAACAAAGTCCACTCTTGAACTTGGACCGTCCTTCGGCTGGATTGATTTACACTAGAGACTCTGTAATAGAATCTGGCCGCGAGATGACAGACTTTTGATTGACCTATCGTTTTTTGCCAATTTTAGTAAGTTGGAACGATAGTACATTGACAATGAGAGAAAAATGTACATACATACTAAATTTTAATAAAGGCTGTATCCTAAAATTAACTACTAGTACTGAAAAACTATAGTGCGCGTAACGTAAACTACAGATTTTCAATATTGCCAGTGAAGTTTGATGCACAGCCAAATATTTGTTTAAACAGTACTAGCCAAATATTGGTTTAAAAGGTACTAGCTAAATATTTACTAAATACAAAAATATATTTCTTTGGAACCATTAATTTGATTTAACTCTATTATTTTTTTTATTCAGTAAATATTTTCTCTAAGTTCTTTGAAGTGAAATCTCACTCTAACGAATGAAAATTGAGATAGTCTTGAAAAGAATGGCTCAATTTTCAATCTTTAAGAGTAATGGCCGCAGCACACACTCTTGCATAACGCATAATACATAGTGCATAATGGAATCAACCAATCGAAATTCTTCTTTTCCATGGAATGAGAGGAAAGGAAAACTTCTGATTAGTTGATTCGCTTATGCACTATGCGTTATGCGTTATGCAAAAGCTTATTTCACTCTTCAGAGTGACAATAATTCACTCTAAAAATTTTGGAGGGTTTATATACCGTAAGTAAACGTTAAGTTAGTATTATTTAAACATTTGTTAAAATTTATTACATTTTTCTCAGTATCTCACTCTTGTTTCGACCAAATTGCTCGTGGCCAGACTTTGTTGTAGAATCTTTAATTTACACGTCGTTCGACGTGGCGCGGTGTATGATGTGGCGCAACGCGGCGTGGCGACCGACGCGACGGTTCGAAAGCAAAGAAAGCGAGTAAAGCAGAACGGCGCGACGAGGCGAACAAGGAGAATGGAAGAAAGCGGAGGGTAGTGCGCCGACCCGAGCTACCGCCTACTCGATTTTTCCCATTATACTTGGCGGCGATAGTCCGGTCCTCTTCTACTCGTTCGCGACTGACCTCCCTGCGACCCGTTCTGCAATGCGTCAGCAACGGCTTCTACCGCCGCCGCTGGCGCGCGGTATCTACAGTTCGCTCCCGCACGTTCTACATCCGTTCACCGCTCCTCTCGTGGCTAGCCAACTACAATGCGGGTATATTAGGCGTCATATATGCCTCAACGCTCGCTCAATCGTTTTCTAAAGGCGTTTCCGGAAAAAATGCGTCGCACCTATAGTTACTGCAAATCGTAAATACCCGTGATAAAAAAACAGGTAGGAAAGTAGAACGTAAAAGGACAATCCCTTATGGAAATTTAATATTGAAAAGTAGATGATTAATACTTATTAATAAGTATTCAAACTTTTAATGTAATTAATGAGTATGAAAACTTTTAAAATTCTTAATACTTATTGATAAATATTAAATAATAGTGATAAGTATTAAAAATATACAGTATATTGTTTACTGCTCTTAAATTCTAATATTTAAAATAAATAATACTTCCAATATTAAATTAGTCAATGTTAAATTGTATTTTGGTAAAGGATAATTAACAGCTATTAAAATTTTACACACCGCAAGCTAATTAATAACTATTAATAAATGTTGACATATTCAATATTTAATATCAAGCGATAAAAAGATCGGTAATGTTACTGGAAATTATTAATAAGGAAATTATTAACAAGATTAGGAGTATCTGAAAGCGGCTTCGGAATCACGAATCCGTTGAATTTGCTATTCATTACGAATCTACGAAAATACCCACCAAAGCTATTAGGATTTGACTATTTAAAGCGGACTAATAGTCGTTTCTGCTATGTATATCGATGACGTCAGGACGATATTTCTCTGACTAAATACGCTCTTGTAAATGCATACATAGGACAGTGAAATAGAAACTAAAATCAATTTAAAACCTTGAAAATAGCTTGTCTGGCGCGTCATTGATTAAAGTTTCAGGATGCATAAAAACAGGATAATCACATTGAGGGATCAGTCATACGTTGCACTGATTGCGTACTAATTTTTTTTGTGTTCTGTAATAGGCAATGAATAAATATCGCGGAATATTTTTCTCGAACTTTAATCTTATTTCACATTATTTTGCGTGACTGTGCATTATTTTTAAAAGCGGAAAGTTTCAGTAGGTTTTCTCATTTCTGAAGTAATTGATATAGTTATACTATCTCATCGCCTTAATAGCATAACAGTAATTTCCACATAAAAAGCAATTATTAGACTTTCCCCGAGATTAATAAACTACAGAGTAATAATAAATTTATAATTAAATTAATAGAATTTGTGAAATTCTAATATTTTTTATTTTTAAACTCGTTTAGAGGGATGCAGCATAAAAAGTATTTGCTCAAATATTTAGCTTTTTTGTATATATATCGTTAGCATATTTTCTTAGTAAATATTTATGGCATTAACCAATCGCGAATGAAATATTATTAGCTATTTCCGAATCCATAATACAATAATATTGATTTTAATAATAACAACGTTTGCGATACTCGACCGGAAATTCGAAAATAGAGCTTATTATATATGACTTACGTTCTTGAAAATACAAACAGAGGGAAACATACGATTTATAATTAATTTTTAAAAAGAATTATAGCAATTATTATTACCTTTAATGCTTAAATATGTTATTAAATCTTCGCCTTTTGTTTTGGAGAAAACGTTCATTTTAATGTCCGTCGCAATTGGTGCATAGCGTAGCAAGAAGTATGAAAACAACTTAACGCCATATTAGTAAAGATCGATGGACCTTGCTAAAGTTGATGACGACTTTTGGTACCGATTTTAACTGACGTAAAGCATTCGCTACATTAGCCTGTTTTGTTATACAACTGCATTACTATATAACTATGTAATAACTGTATTATACGCTTGGTTTACTGTATATTGCTTGAAACACTGTACTAATTTGCTCATATACATTATACTGTGTTCACAAGTGTATTAAAAAGCCGTAACATATTCGCAAGATAATGAAAAGCGTTGCGTTTAAAAATTTCAAAAGAAATCAGCATAAGAGAGAGAGAGAGAGAGAGAGAGAGAGAGAGCCGCTTTTAGAATACTATATAAACTCTTCTCGACGTAACATTCGGCAATTTAAAAAAATTAAAGCCGATTTTAGCTCGAAGATTGGCTATTTATGACTCGTAATGGATCAAAAGAACTGCGCTATCTATAGCACATGAATGATGATTGCCGCATAATATCTTACCCTCGCTAGCAATTTAAATCGAGGTACAGTTCTTGTATGGTCGATTATATGAAATCACAGTAATAATAATTCCGATAAAGAAAATTTTGTTTGAAGAAATTCTATAATAAAATCACGTTCGTTGCAGCAAATTATGTGATTTAAAATAATAAAAAATCAAGATCATTAGGTATATGCAAAGCATGGAAAGAATTTAAACGGCCGAGAAAGAGCAATAAAAATGTTAAGTAAATATATATATATATATATATAAAACTGTTTTAATATCTTATCATAGAGTGTACTTGAACGTTTCGACTTTAGAAAGTTTTCATCAATGAAACAAAATTAACCAATGTAAAAATAAAAGTAAATTTTAACTAAGATTTAATTATCTAATATATAGATATAAAACATAAAGAGCAAATAAATTAAAATACAAATTTCAATAAGGCTAAATCAAGAGTTATAAACAATGTCGCAGATACAAAACATCTGTTAATGATAAAATACATGAAATTAATGTTCAAGAAATTTGTAACGGATTCTTGGTTTAAAGGTAAAAACTAGTTAAATTTGACATAAATGTATCAATGTTCAAATAAAAATATAAACTATATAAAGGTAAACCAAATTATTAAAATTTATAGTCACGGAAATAAACGATTAGTATTCAGACGACAAACATTAGTGTGAAATGTGTAAATCTATGTGTAAATTATCAGCAATCTCTTATTTGTAACAGAACTGTAGATGACCGTTCAGTCTATTTACCGACGCGATGACAGCGTTAATGTCCGACAAGACACGATAAAGAAACCGATTATATTTGCGAATTTTATGATATCTAAAAATTCAAGGTCAGATTAACACGCGAAGAGCCAGATTGTAACTAATTATCCACTATCCTTTCTGATCAATAATTTTATATATGAAGAGGTTTATCGATGCGATCACTTGGACACGGAACGGGCGGATTATACATATTCCATTTCCAATTCATTTTTAATCTCAAGATGCATGATTCGCCGAATGAATGGAGAGCGGACACTTGCCACAAATTCTATTTCATGAAAGTAGGTCTCGTCCAAAGACACTTCCCGGAAAACGTCAGCGAAACAGGCGCACTATTGAGCGACGAGTTTCGCATCGTGACTCAGTGAATATTACATTTTGCATATCTTGAGTAGTTGTCACCTGGTATTATCGACATATTTCCTCTAGGTGCATAATATTATCGTAACAAGCGGATATTATAACATTATACACCCGCCGCATGAAGCGAATGTTGCCTTGAGATGCGTTTGACATGAAAATCGTGGGTAAACTAATTCAAGTTTTCTTACTACGTAGCGCTTTTACTCATTCCGCTTGAGACTAAATTCGCAACTTTTCTAATCGAACAGACTTTAGATAGTCGACAAATACAGTGGGATTTAACTTTAATTATTTACAAAGCGGGGATTATATTTGCTTTATTTTCAAAGGTATTTACCATTTTAGGAAATTTAATTTTAATTGCACTATTTTAGGAAATAGTATTCTCTTATGAGTTTTGGAAATTTTTTAGACTATATAGACTCGAACTTTTACTCTTTTTTTTTTTATATAAATTCATATTTTAATAACAAAATATTCATATAAGATTTAATTGTGAATTTAATATAGATTTATATAATATAGAATATACAGTAAATGCAAAAAGTATTTTTATATATGAGATTTTTATTAAAAAAATCTTATTCGTAAAAAGTATACATTAATTAACAATTTATTAATAATGAATACGTTTTGTCTGAATATAAACAAAAGAACTTTGTGAAAATAATAATGTCTATTTTAGAAGCTAATATTTATTGGGCGTAAGAATATTTTTTGTGCGCCCAAATAATTTTTCATTTTCGTTTATTATTATAATCCTTCACACGATGATTTTCCTTTATTGGAACGCACGATGGTTTGTGTTCCAGATTAATTTTCATCACTTTAACAAATATAAAATTATTAAGTGATTTTTATACATATTTTAACATCTTTAAAAAATATTTATAAAATTGTATACTTATTTAAAAAATTGTATATAAATATTAAATAAATTACTTGATGCTCTTAATTTTTTAAAGAAAAGAAATCTGCAGGACACGAATGACTCAATCATATGTACTGAGGTAACTAAGATAAGGTAGCTAAGATAAGACATTATTAAAATAAAAAATCTATCTTATTGTTAAAATATATTTTAATCGTTATATATCTTTCTAGATAATATAATTTTGAGAAAAAGCAATCTACTTTAGTCTTTGTTAACAAATTACTAATTAATGTTTACTTTCTAAAAATAAGGTTATTTTAAAAAGATATTTTTCCTGTAATAATACTTTTTGCACTCACTGTACTTGGATAATGTAGACTTTCGTAGAAAATAGATAAAATTGAATTTATATCGGTAATCGCGAGTTAGCACATTCTTTAATATTAGGAAAATCGAACGACATTTAATATTGAATTCACAAACATGACTTTAACGTTAATGAATATTTAAGTGTATACATATATATAACATTGTCTATGGAAGTTTCCAAGCATCTTTAAACATGCTGTTCTGATAAATTGAACATCCGCATAAGATCTATATAGATCTATAAGATCTAATGCAACGATGAATTTCTTTTGTACCGAAACTAGAAGGGAAAAGTCGAGATGTTGTACGGAAATTTATAGAAGGAGATTTAATGTAGTGTACGACCGCCGAGAATGAAGTTCACCGAGCGCGGTGAGGATTTTGAGAATGAATTAGTCAGAGGAGTGACATATATATATATATATATATATATCTACGCGCTCGTTCAGGGTTAAAGCGATGGAAATCAAGTTGAGATCTCGGAGCTTCGGTTCTAAATATAGAAGAAAACCTTTTTCAAGGGGGTCAAATCACGCTCACATGTATATACATATGCAATAGACATGAGTACACATATTTGGAGTGACTAAACATTTCAGATTCTTATCTCCTCTCGACGTGCCTAATATACACCTAGTAATACGTTTAACACGACTATGTTTTTTGCGAATACCATGTGCAATCATGCCATCTTCGCAATTTGTCAAATTATCGTTTTAGTTTGACGCGATGAACGATGGCGTCCATGTCGTAGATTATTTTCGGCACGAATATGATTTCCCTCCCCACTTTCCGCATCTTCGATTGTCTCAAGACGTGATCGAAGATGTCAAGTTTGAGGGGATGTCCTCGGCCACGCTGAGTTATATGCTCCGATTAATCGAATATTAAGACATACGATTATGATTATTTTTTATGTAGATAATTAATTAAATTTTATACACATAATTGTGATTCACTATGTATGTAAACAGTTCATACTTGGCGTCAAAAATTGAATAGACCGAGGTAGCTATAAATCGCTAAATAATTCACGTAAGAAAAGGCAACAGATTATTTAATGTGTGCATATTTATATACTTAAAGCCACGACATTATGCAACGAACAACTATCGAAACGATATAACATCTACGTGTCCTTGCACTAAGGCTAAGTGTCCACTTAAGAGCTTTATTGTGACTTCGCTTTCGAAGAGCGAGTATGGTTCTAGATACATTATAGGATATTGAGACATTATCGAGAACCACGTACTCTCAAGAGTGGAAAAAAGCTGTAAAGTGGATAAACATTGCGTTCGTGTCGCGCACTCTCTTACAGAAATCTAATACTGATCAATTTGATATGAGTCAATTTATTACTGAAAGACATTAATTAATTAACAAATTAAATAACTAACAATAAAATATGTAATATAACGGCTCTAAGATTAAATCTGATAAAAATGAAATAAAAATCGCCAATGAGAACCAGCGCGGATATTTGTGTGCAAGTTCAATTTTATTACAACTAGAAAATCACTTTTGCGTGCGAAATTGTAACAGTGATTCTGTAGTTGTAATAAA
Source organism: Trachymyrmex cornetzi (assembly GCF_001594075.2). Lineage (NCBI taxonomy): Eukaryota > Metazoa > Arthropoda > Insecta > Hymenoptera > Formicidae > Trachymyrmex > Trachymyrmex cornetzi. The sequence continues at coordinate 1,808,051 of NW_017296157.1, read as the reverse complement.
ATTTAACTCGCGCACTAATATCCACGTGGACCTTATTTGCGGTTTCTATAAAATAATTAGTTACTTTACTATATTTATGGAATACTAAAAGTACTGAACAATAGTGCTTTTAATACTTGAAATAAATAATTACTATCTTTCAGTAATAAATTGACCATCAAATTAGACAGTATTAAATTTCTGTAAAGGAGTGCGCGACGATGCGAATGTATTTCGTTAAATTTTTAAATATTTCAACAAAATCCATCCTTTTCGTGTAAGAGCTGATGCATCGTTTCCATGTGTTCAGTTTTAGCGCTTATCTTATCAACGGCAAGGTCGAGGACGTCGTGTTCCGGTCCGATTATCGGATGTGGTGCACGCATTTGGCGGCTACGGAAACGACAACGGTAGCATCATCTGTGACGGAGACAGCGGTCGAGAACTCGAGCGATCTGGCAGGTGAGAGGGCATATTGTATGAGCAGGGGAGACTGCCGGTGATGGACAATGAGCAACCGCACCAGGAACTGGTCAAGTGCGTGGTCGTGGGTGACACGGCAGTCGGAAAGACCAGACTGATCTGCGCCAGAGCCTGCAATAAGCACGTGTCACTGTCACAACTCCTGACTACTCACGTGCCCACGGTCTGGGCTATCGACCAATATCGGATCTACAAGGATGTGAGTCTGCCTATATCTGATTCCTTCCTGTATTCCTTTTCACTTGAAAACACATTTGATCCAATTATTGATTAAAATTAAATTGCAATATGTGCATGGAAAAAATGGCTTAGTTGAGGTATCTAAACATTTAGCTATACCTATATAGATACACTGAGAAAAAAATATAGTCAATTTTAATAAATATTTAGTTCAATACTGCCAACTAAACATTTACTTACAGTAAATAAATATTTGTTCAGTAAAAAAATGATTGTTAAATCAAATTAATATTTTTTGTATCACAAATAAGTATATCTTTATATTTAATAAATATTTAGTTGGCAGTATTCAACTAAATATTTATTAAAATTGACTATATATTTTTTCAGTGTACAGATTTAAAAAGAATTTTGTTGGACCACTAAAATAATTAGGTATGTAGAATGATGAGCAATGCAGCTGAAAGTTTTGACATTCTGGCAACTAGTTTGAGTGTCCTATTATTTTTAGATGTACAGCTAAATTTTAAGAAATCTCAATAAATCCATTCCATGTATAATAATCAGTAATAGGCAGTATAAATTATACTGTATAAATTAAAAATTTAACGTTAAATGAGGTCACAATTATGAAGTGATTTAACAACGAAAGAAAATTCAGAAGTGAATTTAATTCTTTCTGTTCAGATTTTCGTTAAGACAAAAACATGCTCATTATTATCAAGTTAAATGCTATCACCATTATTAATTTTTCTAGAAGTATGTAGCAGTATTAAATAACATAGTGTGATACGTGTCAGGTATTGGAGCGATCTTGGGAGGTAGTAGACAATGTAAACGTGTCGTTACGTCTCTGGGACACATTTGGCGACCACGAGAAGGATCGACGTTTCGCATACGGCAGGTAAGACTATCGCCGAACGGAATTTTTACACGATCGATATTAATTGAAAGGATTTTACTAGGTCTGACGTTGTGTTACTATGTTTCTCCATAACCAACCCCGTTTCCTTGCGAAACTGCAAGGTGATGTGGTATCCCGAGATAAGGAGGTTCTGCCCGCAGACACCGGTCCTATTGGTCGGATGCAAAAACGATCTGCGATATATGTATCGGGACGAAACTTATCTCAGTTACTTTCGCGATCGCAGTCCCTTTGTAAGGTAAATTATTTTCTTTAAGAAATTAACTTATAGAACAAAAATTAGAGAAATTAAAAGGATTTAACGAAAAACGTTTCGTGAAATCAAATTTCAAAAACTCAGAAAGTATTAATTTTTTCAAAATTTCAGAATTCAAATTTTTTTCAAGTTTTTAAAATTTTGAAATTTTATAATTTTTATTTCTTTGAACACTTGTAATATAAAACATTACATAAATTGATTCTTTAATAAAAGAGAGCGATATTTATTTTTTATCTTAGATTAATTTCTTCATATTTGTTAATTTATTTTCACAAAATAAATTTTAACAAAGATTGTTAAAACATATAAAAAATATTATATTCCAAAAATTAGTTAAAATTAATTTAGTTATTTTAATCGATTACATCTTCTTTGGCGACGAAGAAAATTTGCGCGCGACCATCAGATTTTTTTTTAGCTTAGTGTGAAATTCATTCACTCGCATCGATGCTTCTTCAACGGTGGTCAGTTTACCGAAGTGTGTCGAAGTATTGATTTTTCAGCGAGTCTCCGTAAGCTTCCTCGAAATCTTTTACCAGCAAAAAATATTCATTACGATCAGCTTATGCGGCATCGTGCGGCATATGAATTTTATAACGGCGCTAGGTGATCGATTGAAAAGCTTAAAATTCTCGATAGTTGAGTAATCGGGTCGAGTCAAAATTAACCGAACCTTGACACACCGATTACTCCCTCGGGAGAAAGCCTGAAAGTTATTCTCGTGACTTTTAACTCCCTTCTTTTTACAACGGTCGGAATGACTTCATCGCGTCATTTCAGTTTCACCTTCTTCATTATTAATACATATTGCGAAATACATTTCAACGATGCGCAATTGCACTTAAAACATAATCAATCTCATCTATAGAAATCATGTATAGATTTTCAAATCCAATGTTATTATTTTTCAATCTATTATAAAACAAGATCGATGTAGGGGGACAATCATATTTATTGTTAACAGAGAAATACTTTACTTAAATGGAAAATTCTTAAATCTAGAATAAAGTGAGATACTTGGACATCGGTTTTATATCAAATATTATGGCATCGGCATCGTGCGTTATAACATCATAAAGATTTATTCTAAACGTAAAAATATAAAAAAAACTTAAATTTATGCATGTCTTGTTTCACAAGACAATAAGTCAATCTCATATTTAATTCAAAGAAGGAGAATCAGAGTTATTAATTTAATCTTATATTATTTTATTTTTGTATTGCATAAAGTTGCAATAAGATTAATACGTCAAGAATATTTTTTATCTCGTTATTAGAAATCCTTTTTGAGAGAGTGGTCGCGATTGTTTACAGGGCTACGAGGAAGAGCGATCTGGTTATGCCGGATCAGGCACGGGCGGTGGCGCGAGAACTCGGTGTGTGCTATTACGAGACAAGCGTTTTCACTTATTACGGTGTGAACGAGGTGTTCGAAAATTCGATACGTGCCGCCCTAATCGCACGTCGTCAGCAACGTTTCTGGATGACGAACTTGAAAAGGGTGCAAAGACCTTTGTTACAGGTAACAAATGATGCATGCAAACGATTTTACGACAGACTTGTCTTTCAAATAGAAATAAAGAAGAGCTTTCGTTCTCATAATCTTTGATATTGTTTCTGAATAAATATAAAATTAAGATCGTGTGTTTAAAAAAAAAAAGATGGATGTTACAATGTTGGAATGATGCTTGAGTATGCCGCCTTCCAGTAAACGTCAACTAAAATAACATAAATCAATGTTATAATTTCATACTTAACAATATAACTGTTACGCACGATATATATTATATTTATATATTATATTTGTATTGCTGAGGATGAAATTATAATATTGACGCTATTCTACTGTATTTACTGGGTTCCTTTTCGCAGGTGTTGAGTTGTTAATAAGATACGATGATTTGATTTGATAGGCACCATTCTGTCCACCAAAACCTGTACCGCCGAAGGTATGCCTGGCTGCAAGTACCTATGAGGAGAACATGAAGAGCCTGTGGACGAGGCCGGTTCACACGGACGTTACTCTGATAGCGAGTAACTGCACGTTCTCGGTTCATCGATGTTTACTCGCCGCCGCTTCGCCGGCGTTTCACCGGCTCTTCTCGATGGAACTCGCTCAGGAACTAACGCCACGCAGCTCCAGCGAGTCCAGCATGGTATATGCCAGCTCTATCAGGTTCGGAGGTAGTAACAGGATAACACAATAACACATGTTTCCCTTATTGTCTCGTCAAGGTGAGCACTTTCGGCGAGGCCACCGTCGGTGACTTCAACGACGATACCGAGTGCCTAATTCGTATCGATCAAAGCAAACCCGCAAAGTGAGTTAATCCTTCCTCGTATGTTTACTCCTGCGTCGATTAACCCTTTATTTGGCAAGCCGCAGTTAACACGTGATGGAACATGTCTAATCTTGCGGCAGGTGTTGCTGACTAACATGCGTTAACATAAGTTGAGTGTCGCTTATAGGCTTGATACTAATAAAAGGGCATGCAGTTGAAACGCTTCGATCATGCATTATCCAACACGCTGATATAGCTTGAGGATGATTATTGCCAAATAAAGAGTTAGATGCAGTCCCCCCTTAGTCTTTGCACGGTCTTTAAATATCGGCACATTCGACTTTACGTAGCGACGGAACAGAGTTTGCAATATGTCTTAAAAAAAGAATTTATATGTTTTATTGTGTCCCGATATACCCTGCACAAACGAGTTCCGAACCTTGCAGAGTCTGGGAACAACTTAAGCGACGATCGAGTTTTCAAGTACTGCCGACGATGGATAATCAGAGAAAAAGCAACAGCGCGACGAGGGAGCTGAATCATCCTGCCTTCCAAAATATTCGTATATGTCTGGTGAGAGATTTTAACATTGTCCATGGGCGTATATAAAGAGAGAGCAAGGGGAGTACTTGTCCCTCTCCTCTTAAATTTTGGCAAAGAGAACTGATTTAATTATGAAAATAATTTTTACAATAAAAAGTTAAACTGTCATTGCCTAATTCGTGGTTCACGTATTATTCATAAGAACGTTCGCTGAAGATCCTCGAAAGCTGACTGTAACCATTTGTTGTCACTGTGGGATCAAATAGACCCATAGTTCGAATTTTAGTCTATATATTATATAATGAGGCTTCATGAAACATTTGTCGAAAGTTTGAAGATTCTGTTATCGGAGACTATTCAAGTATGCCTCTTACAAAAATTTAATACTGACCAATTTTTAATACTGGCCAATTTATTACTGAAAAACAGTAATTAATTACTTATTTGAAGTACTAAAAAAAAGTACTAAACAATAATGATTTTAATACATAGAATAAATAATTAATTACTGTCTTTCAGTATTGATTAATATTATAGATTTCTGTAAGGGGCGTCAATTTAGTATAATATATGGTAGCTGTTTGAAGAGGATCATTTTTTCAATCATGAGTCAATTTGACTTTTCTGAGGTGAAACAACGAAGAGTTAATATAAGTATATTTTAACAAGTTTTGTGTAAAGAAAAATTTGTTTGTTCCCCTTCCAACTGAAATTCTTGGTATATCCGTAACATTGTCGCACAAGGACTCGCCATCGTTCCGGGTGATTACTTATCGTCAAACGCTTTACAGACTGAAAATGCGAACGGTGTGCAGCAGCCCATGACTGTGATCACGCTGTCGAAGCTGATCACGCCGCAGGCGATGCAGCAGTGCTTGCAATTCATTTACACGGGCAGCCTGGACAAACGGTATCACGATCTACAAGTACGTTGGGTCGGTAGAAATTATAAGAGAAAAGGTATATTCGAGAATGTAAGAAGACACTCTTTTTTTGTTTATCCGCCGCGAAAATAAAACGCGCGTGAATAAGCGAGTGGAAATAGGCGCGGTATAATCTCCGGGCAAAGAGAAAACGAACGAGGAGCGAGTTATCTCGGAGGTTTATACGACAAAGTACAAACTCAATAGAATAAATATGCTCTCCGGTTTTACTTCTTTTGCGGTTGCGCAAGCTCTGTCGTCTTTATATCAGGTATAATTTTGCAGCAACGTTTACATTACGTAAATTATACAATTTGAGAAAACACGACTGAGAAACCGCGAATGTTACTGACGTATCACGTCTGATAAGAGATACGGTGTGTACTTGTATGATCTCTTAAGAGCGTGAGCTAAACTCGCAATTGTTTGCAGAATATACAGAGTAACTAACGCGGCTCTATTCTTTCAGACAGCTCCTATCGGGCTTCTACTGGTTAGTACCAAAAGCGAAATGCGTTTGGAAATTTGGCAGTCGCATTAATACATACGTACACGTTTACATGCGCACGCACGCACGCACATAGTAGCCTCATCTAGCTGATCTGTTTCGACTTTTAAAGATTTAATTGCGTGATCATATCATCATACGAGCATGTGCCTTTCTATTACGACTAATTACGAGGCAAACTCGACGCATTTCCACAAACTAATCTTTTAATTGAGTAATTGAAGCAAAAATTAATCAAATATTAAGAATGAGATAGATAAATATCAGAAAGCTGAGAGGCTGTTAAAGTTCGCTAAAATTATTTATGTATCTTGTAGACACGTTTAACTATCTTATATCATAATTATTTAATACCGCATAATTTGGCAATACCGATCTTTAACGTTTAGCTGATAGGCCATGCTCACATTAAGCTTATAGCGAATCATCGCTTCCGTAGTATCGTGCGATCATCACGAGCGGGGGGATCCTCGAGGAATCGACACACGGTCGACTTCGGCCGAGGGGGTGCCGTGCATGGATACGCTTCCAGTTGTTCTCACCGACATTCTAGAATCATTGCCTAGTAGGATAGGTCCTCTAGCGATCCGGAAGCGATCAGATCTCGTGTCTTTCTTTTTTTTCTAATCGATCATTCTACGTCATTGGAAGTCGCGATGGTGCATCGACATGATGTTTCGGTTGTTCTTGCCCGCAGGAAATCAGGCAAGCGGCCGAATTCCTCGAGTTGCCGCAATTACTCATGGTGCTCGGTAGCATACAGACGCGGGAGCAGTTCGTCAATAGCGATCTCAATAACCGGTACAAGCAAGTGGTTAGACAACGGCTGGAAGATATCTGCCTGGAGCAAGGTGGGTATACCGTTTACGATTGAAAAGGTGAAGTAATGCGAGTTTTTGACTAAGAAATGTGATACACTTAGGTCTCTTCGCTGATGTGATGTTTGAGCTAGATGATGGCAGCGTACCGGCCCACAAAGCGATTCTCACTGCCCGATGCGACGTAATGAAAGCCATGTTCTCTGGCGATTTTCGCGAAAGCAGCGCAAAAGTCGTAAGTAAAATGTAACAATTGCAACTATCATAACTGATCGTAATTCCATGCGTAATTAATTCAATATGAATTATAAAATTACTCTACAATGAACAAATTCTCATAACATCTTATAATAATTTTAAGAATTTTTCATACATTAAATTTATTAGAAGAGTTCTAAAAGAGCTCCTCCAGATTTTATAAATTTTTTTGGAAATTATAGGATGAGAAATCTTAGTATATATATTTCGGAATTTATATATGTATATAAAAAAAAGATGCTCTGTAGAAAGATTTGCAGGTTCAATGCTATTACTTTTCGATTTATCATACAATAAAATCAATATAGAGACAATTATATTTATTGTTATTTTATTCTTATGGAAAATTCTTAAATCTAGACTAAGATAATCTTAGACATTATCGTGTAAAACATTGGCACCAGCATTGCACGTTGTAATATCGGGAAAAGATTTATTCTAAACGTATTAAAATATATAAACATATAAATTTATATTTGTCATTTTTGTCTCAAGAAATAAGTCAATCTTATTTAATTCAAGGGAGGAAAATCGAAATTATTGTTCTAATCTTAATATTATTTTATTTTTATATTGTATAAAGTTACGATAAGATTAAGTACGTATAGAATATTTTTTAGATCAGAAAATCTTTCTGAGAAGGTGTAGAATTTTTGTGTTTAAAAAATGTATAAAAAATTTGAGAAATCTTCTTAAAAGTTATAAAACACATATTATACATATACAAGTTCTTAAAAAAAAAATTATATGACGAATTCTAAAAAAGCATTTTACCAAAGTAATTTTGAAGAACTCGAATAAATTAGACATAGTGGTTAGTCACACACATAATAAATACGAATCATATCGCAACGACAGATAGTCTTTCCTGGGGTTCGGGAGTATACATTCCACAAGTTACTCTGCTATCTTTACACGGACGAAGTGCCAGCGATCTCTTCGATCAGATGCCTGAACCTATTGGAACTAGCCAACAGACTCTGCCTTCAACGATTGGTCAACCTAGTCGAGAGCAGAGTGATTGAAGATCTTGAGCGGCTTTCGCAAAATGAGGGGAACGACGCTGTGGAAAACTGCCTGAGGCTGTTGGAGCCGTGCAAGGTCAGTTTCCTTCACGTGTTTTACATCAATTAAGACGTGATAATAGCAGTAGAGCGGTACCCGTTTAACGCTCAGTTATGATTTCCAGCTGCATAATGCCGATCAGCTGGCCGACTGGTGCATGAATCATCTCTGCGTTAACTATAATAAGCTGTGCAAAATGTCACCTCGTAGCGTGCGACTGCTTCATCCGGAGAACCAGGAGTATTTGAACGAGCACCGATGGCCGCCGGTTTGGTACGCATTACGGTGATCTTGCAATTCTTTCTACTATTTGATTTCAATAGAAGAAACCTTTTTTCCTTATAACTTTTTCTTTACGATACATGTCATGCTATTAACATCTATTTTTATGTAAGTAAATTTCTGTATAAGTAAATAATGTAATTTTTCATATAATATAAATTCCGTCTATCATTCCGAATAAATTAAATATCGATGTAATAAATTTAATCAAGATTGCTACCGTTTAGTTCTTTAATATATGTGTATTGTGATAATTTTGATACTATCACAATTTATCTCTAATAGGTACTTGAAGGATTACGATTACTATCAGAAGTGTTTAGCGGAGCAGGTACGCGAGAACAAGCCGACATTGAAGCGGAATCGTAATCAGTCCGGTTGTCTGTGTTTCTCGGGCTCGAGTAAAACCAGACGGGAGGGTAACACCGGTAACGGTGGAGGCACAAAATCGACGACGTCGAGCGAGACACCGGCAGATCGGCCACTCTTCGACGCCTCGACCGAATCCGGCGAGCAAGCTGTATGACAGGAACCAAGCGGCCTCAGCCGCTCCGTCAGATTCATCCTGGTCCTACCTGTGCTCATGGTCTTCATATGCACTATTTTTACCATTTTGATACTGCTACAGATTTATACTTAAGCGGACTGCAAGACACCAAAGAGACTACGCGTAAACGCACGAAACACACACCTAAATATATGTATATATACATATATTTATTTATATATATGATATTACTATATAAATATATGTAATGTTGTATATATATAAATATATGTATATATACATATATTTATTTATATATATGATATTACTATATAAATATATGTAATGTTGTATATATATAAATAAATGTATATATGTATAAATAAAATATTACAATATATGTATATGTAATATATACTTATAATATATATATATAGGTGTATATATATATAGATATATAAAAATAGAAATACACATTATATATACATGTGGATAAATAAAAGACACATACACATACACAACACGTACCATGAAAAACACGCAATCCAATAATCGCGACGAAAACCGATTTAGGGCTAGCTAGGGGATGCATTCGATTTTAGCTCATCGAGGTCGAGTCTTGAGTCCTACTCCCTATCTCATATGTGATTTCTCTTTTTTCTAACGGAATCATTCTTCGAGCCGTGCATTTTTAAGAAGCTCGATTCCGCCGATCGATACATCGAGTTGGTCGCGAGTATCCGTGAACGTTTCCATGATTTTTTTTGTACGTGGACCTGCGGATTTTTCGCGATGCAACTCACATACTTTTATCTTCCGCAAATAAAACGAAAATTTCGTGTTTTGAGGGGAGACTTTGTACTTTCTCTATTTGCGCGTTGATATCCCGGAATGTATATGTACATTCAGAAACAAGATAGTGTGGATGCTAATATGAATAAAGATCAACTCACTTTTGTTTAATTCGTATTTTTCCTTATCAAAATAACGATTGGTGCGAATAAACATATCCATAAACAATCATTTCACGTATGTACAAACATCTCAAAGAAATGGCAATCTATAAGAAGTAGAAAAGATAAACTGAGTAGAAAATGTATTATTTTTTTGTCGTATATCAGAAAAGACAAATATATGTATATGTAATAATTAAAGTCAACTATTCCTATTCTATTTTAGTCATAGAATTTTAAAAGTACTTCCATATGAAAAGTATAAAGTCATATCAAGACGCTAGATGAAGGATATGAAGAATAATGAATGTGAAGGGACTAGTTAAAGTAGTAGTTATATAGGAATGCTTAGAGTTAACGAAATGTATATGATAATCTTGTATATGCGTACGTTTGTCGACATTTAATGTCTTTCCACATATGTAACCGGAATCGTCGGTTAAGTGAAGAAATCAATTATAAGCTTGAGCGTCCACACTTCGTTGTCTCTGATTGTATGTACGCGACTTTCGCGAATACAACGCAACGCGCTTGCATCATGCAAGTATCGCCGCCTTCGCCGCAAAGTTTCAATTTTGTTGTTAAAGAACACGGCCACGGTCGTGTATTTTAGGTCCCCATTCTGTAATTTTTAACAACAGCGTCGGTGTAATTACATTGTCTCGTTGCGCAGCTTTTTTACTACGTATATATTATACTCTCTAAAACTTTTAGAGTGAATCTCACTCTGAAGAGTGAAATCTGTTAAAGATTGAAAATTGAGCCACTCTTTTTTAAGACTGACTCAATTGTCATTCTTTAGAGTAAGATTCTCCTCTAAAGAATTAGAAAGTAAAAATCCTGCGCAACGATAATGTAACGATGTTGTTGAGTTACAGAATAGGAGGCATCGATCACGGTATGATTGTCGTTTCGGTATGACTCTTTTGCGTTCCCTCCGTGGACCAGCGATTATTACGACAATCATCCGCGATCCACTGACGATTGCGGTAATTATTACGCGTACGTAATATTTCAAAAGCGACACGTAGGAAAGGTGAAATTCCGAGCATTTGACTTTAAACGAAAATACGCGCGATGTCTGTTTAAATTAAGAGAAACGAAACGCACGGCATGCGTATGGTAATCATTCTGTTGTCGATGCGTGTTAGACTGAAGAAACGAGCAATAGTTTTAGTTAGTAGCGCAGCTAATACCGTGCAAACGCAAACTCATCAAAGTCGATCACGTTCCTCGTTTCAATAATTCGCGTTGTTTGAATTTCTCACTCAGAATCTTCTTATTTTTCTTTTTAATACCCGAATATATATTTGTCCCGTTTTGAGTGCAAAAATTTTTGGAAATTTCAAACAATGCGAATAAAACATAGTCTGTTGTTGCTATTTATTATTAGTTATTACTATACTGAAAGAAAGTCTGGTAATAGCTACCAAATGTATTTTATTTAGCGGATTGGAATACAATATTTAGTAAAGGTTACCAAATATAATAATATAGTAATTAGAAAAGTAGGATAATGTTTGAAAAAGTAAAATTGTGTAGCATTTAGTTAGTTTCGGTTATATTAATCGAACGTTTGATTAACATTGTTTCATCAAAGCTTAAATAAGTGTCATCTAGAATTGATATTATCAGGCTAGATTGATTACCAGGCTTTTTTCAATATGTAAATAGGACAGGGAGTTATCAGCAGACAGACTAGTGCCGCTTCACTGCAGTCAATGGCAATTAGTCAAAGCGCTGTCTTGTATCACAAACGGCGGAACGTGATAGACTTTGAAAAGATCGATCGATTCTTCGTTATTTTTCGGTATAACAGTGTTGGGCATTTACGGATATACTTAGGTAAAACGACACATTTTCAGGTGCATTGGCCACTTAAGAGATATTCATTTTTGGTTACAGAATACATTCGATGAGAGTCTTGTAATTATAACATTGGATTATTTGACGATTTTGTTTATATTTTCTCTCGTGCGTCAGAGAAATTAAATTTGATTCCAGTCAATGTAATATACTAAAAAGTAGTGATTAATTACTTATTTTGATTAAATGTTAATATTAAAAGCGCTATTGTTTAGTGCTCAAGTCATTAATTACTACCGAAATTTAATACATTCCGGTATTAAATTTCTGCAAGGGCTTAAGACATGAGCAAAACTCGTAAATTGAACTTTATGTTAAAAGTAAGCAGAAATATATGAAGCTATTGACACCACTTTTATCGCATGAAGAAATTCATGGTATTTTATTCAAGAGAAAATATACCGCGGAGAAAGTAAACGAAGACTCTCGTTAAATAGAAAACTTACGAGAAAATGGTCAATATAAATAACATAGTGGTCAATAAGCGTAAGTAGCACTTACACGTAATGTATGTAGAATACTGAAACTGTCACCTTATAGATAGCGACGACTAAATTAATGTAAGGAAGGACGGAGACATGGATTATTTCTTAAATATGTAATTTGAAAGTCATTGTAAAGTTGTCCAGGGAACGTCTCGATTTATCGCGACATTCTTTGACTTTTTAAATGTCTCCGTGTTGTCCGAACGATAGTTTAATTATATACGTAAAGTGATAGTTTAGATATTCTACACCGTGATTACTCACTGTTTACTCGAAGACGCCCAAGACTGGTAGGTACGTAGCCGTTTAAGAGATACGCGACGCAAGTGTGCCGCGCCGTGTAAGTTTGTGCAAATTTGTACTCTTTACGAAGAAAGTGCGGCGATAAGTTCTACCTCTCCTTCGTCCTATCCGTACGATCTGTAATAAATGAGATCACTATTTCCTTTTCTAAATTTCACATAGAACTCGCGTCATTTGCAATGACGACTCGCAATTACACGCATTGGATTACTATAATTTTATTCGTTTTCGCGAAGAGAGGGAACTGATCAACGCTAAATATCGCCGCAGTCGCATCAACATATCGATTATGATAATGAGTTACTGCTGCGACGCTATCATTATTGTCATCGCGGCAGCGACGAAATTTTATCATATAAATAGCGACAGAGAGAGAGAGAGAGAGAGAGAGAGAGAGAGGAAGAGGAGGAAGAGAAAATAAAAAAGAGAGAGAGAAAAAGAGACGATTATGTTTGTAAGGAATGTGTACTAGTTTTTTAGGGATCTAGATAAGGCTAAGCTTCCTATTTTCTCGCCCATGAAAGACATCCGCGTTTCGGCCGGCAATGTTTTATCTGAGAATTATTTTATTGCCTTTACATACACATTATTGTAATACGAAATCTCGCATTGAGATACCATACGTGTAAACTATTTCAAGCAAAGTTGGATTCTGATCTAATTTTGTTGTGCCAGTTGGATTAATGAAGTGGCAAATCGAGAGAGAGAGAGAGAGAGAGAGAGAGAGAGAGAGAAGGTGAGAGATAAATTTGGATTTCTTCGTATGCTTTTCAGGGAGTATTTTATAAAAATGATTCTTGCGCACATTCGAAGAAAATGTAATCCTGTCCGGCCGTAACGATCGGATTAGCGTAATAGTGATACTAATATTAATTAATAACAATGTTAACGATAGTCGTAACATGTAATAATTATAAGCTAATCGATGTTAAGGTATTATCGTTAATAATTTGATACTCGTTAGCTCCGATCGTTCGCGTAATCATCCTCGTACTTTTCGATTGACTCGCTATCGTTTCTTGACGAAAATAAAAAACAAAGTGTAACTTGAATGTAAAGGAAGAAGTAACAGAAGTGTAAACGAAACTTCTAGGAGATGAAAATTGACACAACGAAACGTAAAAAAAGCGTAAACGCTTCTTATTACATTTGACTTATGCTCTGATTTTTATTTTTCCCAAAAGCGAATGATAGCGAAAGGATAAATGAATTATGTTTGCCTTACGAAAGAAAGATGAAACAAAATATGCGAAACAAGTGTTAAAAGAAAATGCGAGAAAAGGGGTAGGAACCCAGATAGCACAGAGTCCGAAAAAAATTCGGTTTTTTTAGTTTTCAATTTACGAATGAATTCTTATTTCGTTTAAATTCTATCCTAAAAGTTTTCCTGAGAGTCCGAAAAGATTTCATTTTTATATCACCAATTGTGAGCTTTTTTCAGATTAAAAGGTTTTCTTTTCTAGTCTTTTTTTCTATTTCTTACAATTTTGTATAAGAATAAATTATACTTTGGTTTTTATGCAAATTAAATATTACTTTTATATATATTTACTTTATTAATTATCTTTATTATTAAATATAATTAAAGGTAATATAAACAAATATGCATATAAATATATTTGTATGGATGTATTTTAGAATTCTTTTTGAATTTATTTTGAACAGATTACGCAAATTCATAAAGAACTTTAGCAGGTGAATATAATTATACTTTTCGAATTCAAATGAATCAATTGTGCTACATGGGAAGCTTAGGGACGTAACACACAAATTAATTAGGAACACGAAAAAGTAATTCTTTCTCATAATCAGTGAGCCAAGTCTCTCGAATTTTATCAAACGCTTGCTACAAAAATTTTGTCAAAAACAAATTTTATCAAATGTTTGCTACAAAAATTTTGTCACCAAATTTAATGTAAATTTTGTTACCCAAGCAGAATAACAAGTCATTATGATATCAAAATAATGTCAAAATGACTCCAAAATGATCATTAAAAGTCATTTTTCAATTCCGATTCATTTTAATGTCATTTTGATGTTATCGTGACTTGTTGTTCCGCTTGAGTATATTCAATGATATTAATAAATTGATAGTGGATATACAACAAAATTTGCTGAAAACGAATTGTCGGCCAAAACCCATGCAAAGTTTTGTTGACTACCTCACAGCAAATTGACGGTTAAAACTGACCTTTACTTGATTTATGCCGACAATTTGTTTTCACATTATTATGTCAACAAGCTTTGTCAGGAAAACGCAAGCTTAATACGGATATAGTTGATGTCAATTTGCTGAAATGTTTGATCGAATTTGCTAGCAATTTGTAGGCAATTGCTAACATTTTGCTAACTGGATTTCTGAAGGTTCTGAATATACAGTAAAGTAGGCTTTTCGTTTCCAATTCATTTCAATTCATTACAATTCTTCTACGTGGAGGCCGATAGGCATTTCGTCGCTGCACACGCATTCGCAACAAGTCGTGCTACTGCCCGATCTATAACAGAATTATGTTTAAACGAGAAGAGATGTGGAGGAATAGGAAACATCTCCGGCGTAACCGGAGGCGAGATGCGATGTATGTCTGTTTCAGCGAAGGTGAGAATATAACGTCCCACTTGTACGCTACGTCAATTTTGATGTCAATGTTGTCCTCTTCGTCGCTCATGTATATATACATATATATATACATTATACATATATCTAGCCGTAAGTGTGTACATTTTATACTGAAATACTGAAACTGGTAACGAAGGAGAGTAGGATTAATAAGCGCGGTCATATTGATAGATTAGTCGAAAAACCAAAGGATTCGTGCGTGATTTCCTCGCGTTTGCGGGCGACAGCGTGAAAGAGGAAAACGAGAAGGATCAGAAGCGTGTTTCTTCGCGAAATCAATTATATCCTCGACGTTATCGAAGCAATATGAGACGAGACAGAACAATATAATCAGTCACATTTAATACATATAGTGCTTTCATTTTTACTTTAATTATTTTTTATTTGCTCTTTTCCCTCCAACGCTTCAATGACGTCACAGATATGAAAATGTATCAGATAATTATAATTAATAACCGGGCATTATTTATACATGTACTGAACGAATGAGACAGGGTTCAAATATAATGAAAGAAATAAAAGAAACAAGGAATATATAATAATAGATATCAACCTATCAAAACTATTATAGATATCGAAACACACGGCTTCTGATAGGTTGAAATTATTCCTTGCTCTCGTTCCCAGTGAGAAATGACAATGGAATCGACATCGAATCGATGTCGATTCGATGTCAAAATCATCAATTGACGTCGATTCCATTGTCATTTCTCACTGGGTTATTCCTTCCATTGTGTCTCAACCCTTACAATGCGAAAAGTGTCATGCAGTCTATTTAATGTATAATGCGGCTAAGTTTCCACTTCTTTTTAAAGACTGGCGTCAAACCTTTTAAATATCGTCCAAACAAAATTTTCAACTTACACCGTGCTATTCTTAAATTATTTGCTTTTCGAAACCAATTTCAAAATAGATGACCCCAAGTTACGTTACATTATACTTTATGCGAGAAATCGACGAAGCGCGAATTTTATGGATTTTTAGATACGTTGAAATACTATTTGTAGAATCGCGGCTATAAAAACAATGTTATTACATCATTGAAACGAATTCTCGGCAAAGAAAAATTGACGAATCTGAACCTCTTTCGCGCATATCATACACCTACGAGATTTATCTATTTCGTTAAACTTAAAATTGTTTAACACTAGAACTACAGCGACGAGATTAACATATAATTTTTACTGTCTAAATTAGATTATCACATATATTTTTGAAAAAGGGCTAAGGAGAAAAGTAAAAATTGATCTCGATTTAATAATTTATATTACGACAAAAATCACGGAAAATCTTAGAAAATATATGAAAAAAATTACAATTTAAAAAATTTGAGAAAAGTTACAAACTCATTTTGATTTATACTTTGGTAGTTCTAATGTTAATCAGATCATCCGTGTTTGCCTTTTGATTTGTTACTTTTTGCATCCATTTTGCATTCCTTTTTACGCGTTTCTATGCGTATTTTCTTTTAATTTTAATTTATAAATTTATGAATTATCAAATTCATAGATATTGGTATACTTTTTCTTAATTCTCTCTTCTAAGAGAAACATATTCTTTTGATAAATAAAGTTCTATACTGTAACATCAGGTACCGATTACCAAATGCTTCATTTTCCTAAACTCGCGTGTTCCCTACATAATGATTGTTAATCACATAGCAAGATATATTTATCTGTGATATTTTGCTTTTGTATGATTGGGAAAAAGAGTTCGACTCATTCCAATTTAATTGAGAAAGCGAAACAGGGCTTTTCGATCTCATGACGAATAAACATTTTGTATGCTATCGAGACTGTTTTAGATTAGAATTACGAATGCGCAGATTCGCTTGTATCTATAAAAACAATATAACATTTGCTTTCTTTTCTTTATTCCTCATACTAATGACTTTTACTCTGCATAACAATTTCTTTTCATATAGCGTTTTTATAGCTTTCTCTTCTCATCAAGTACAAAGTATGAAAAAAATTAATAGAAAAATATTTAATTGCCTGGACAAATAAATTTAATAATGATAAAAATAATATAATTAATCTATTTTAATGTAATTAATCTATCATAATTAGAAATAAATTCTCGGAGACAAAAAATGGGAAATGTATGTGAACATCAAAACCTACTCATTTTTCGCTTGAGACCGTTTATAAAAGTGCTGTTTCAAGCTTGAGCGGTCCAAGAATATAAAATAGATAAATGCATATACGACATATTTGTTTGAATTACAGTGTTTTCTTTCGAACTAGTACATTTCATATTATTCAGTTTTTCCACCATTCTAATTAGAATTAGCACACAACTTGCAATATTCTGCTATTATACGCACTACTTTGCATCCACAATCGAAAGAACATCCATATGCAAATTCAAGGGAGAAATACAGGTTTTTATAGCTGTCGATGTAACGAGGACAAGTAATACTAGCTACTAAATACGACTTATATCGTAATTGTAAGAGAGAATTTAGTTCAGCGATATCTTAAGGTATATACAAGAACGCGAGACGAAGACGCGGAGAACGTAGTTCGAAAACGATCGGCCGACAATCCACGATTATTAAATTTCGCACTTCCCTAATCGATCGAACCGACCACTTCTGTGTTTCGGTTCAATCTGTGCGCGCGAATGCGAATCGTCGTTCTACGCTCATCTACCTTGAGGGGTGATAATAGTCTTTTCACGATATATGTAACATATATTTATACACAATACCACGCACTATTTTTGCGTACTGGCGTGATAAATATCTAGCAGATACGACTGTGTTATTTGTACGAATAATCTCATTCGAAGCACGGGATGTCCTTCCGCATCATTCATGAATAAATAGACTTCTTTACAATACGCTGCAACTGTAATTAAAAATTACTTTACTATGCAAATATGCCTTTAAATAATTTTAATTATACATGTCACATCTATAAAATTTTACGTTTTTTCATTCGAATATGAAACTATTTTGCACAACTGTTACTGCTGAGTATATAATCTACATTATTTGAAATGTATATATAAATTCTTTTTTTATATGTATTCTTTAGATATTAGTTTTAATTTGCAAAACATTTTGTGAACGTTGTATTTTTGAAAAATTAGAACATCGAATTAAACTTGAATAACTGCCTTGAAAGATATAATTATTCAATGCTAATTAAAGTCTCAATTATTCGCTATTGCTACCTTAATTATTTTATCTTACAATTAGTAAAATACTTTCAAATATTGATATATTTAAAATAAGGATTTTATGTTCAAAAAACATTTTTTACTAATCTATAGTCTTAAATAATAGAAATAATAGAATCTTCAATAATAGAATATTAAGAATTATTTTTTATAATTTTCACGCAAATAAAATTATCATTAATGTGAGTTAGAATTTCAATTGTAAATATTTTATCTCATATTGTATAACTGTATAAGAATAAATAACATTAAAATTTCAAGCTGTTATATATACATATGCACACAACAAAATATCGTAAATGCTTATTACAAACATTTTGTATTTATTATAAACACATGTTTATTTTATTATAAATCAATATATGCTATAATAAATATCTTTTAATTTTTTATAAATGTATACTTGTATAGAAAAACACAAGACACCATATAATGAAAAATATGATGCCATACTGAAATGGCATGGATAGATATTGAAATGAAATCGTTTGACGGCTTAATGAGATAGAAATAATTTACAATTTCGACAAGATCGCTTACTTTGACTTTTCATGATTTATGTACTGTTGATTAAAAAGTAATTGATTAATTACAAACTAATTTATTTTGTATATTGTATAATACGAATACAACATACAAAATTACAAGTAAATAATATACAAACTTAGCCTAAATACAAAAACTATAAAGGTGCAGAAAGTGTTTTCATTGCAGCTTTAATTTCATCATAGACTTCCTTGTAATCAGGATGTTCCTTGACGAGTACCATAAGACTACCACGTTTCATATTCATTGCTGCACCAATATCCATTCTCGATGGAGTGAAACAATAGGGAATATTTTTGTCTTCACATACAATTGGTAAGTGGCACATAATATCTATGGGGTGTACATCTCCAGCGAAGACAACCAAACTAAAATAAGAAATTATTAATGCCTCAACAAATAATTCAATATTCAATAGAAGAAATAAAGCTTACCCTGTTTCACCTTTACGAAGATGTTTTTGTACGTCTTTTAAACCATTACGCAAATAAGTTTTATGTTTGGATGCTAAAATAGATAAAAATTGCTCCAATATAATTGCTAAATATACCTAAATATCTTCTATCTTAACTAAAGATATATTTTGTACAATAATAAATTACTTAAATACTATTATTGTATATATATTATAAACTATATACATTATAAAGTTACTGTTGTGAAAAATTTTGGTGTTATTAAATAACTAAAAGTAAAACTCACCTTTCTTTATACATTTATAAATCTTTTTGGTTAACTTTTTCGGTGCCATGGGTTTGGAAATAGTATTCACAAATCGTAGCTTTTCTTCATAACTGATTTCTGGAGCATCGATATTTTCGTCCTTCACCACGCTATCATCGATCTCCATTTTCACAGTTTCTTGCATGTTTTGACAATATTTTTAATTTTACGCGAGAGAATAATGCACGTGTTCAAACACACTATCATGAAGAGAGAGAAACCTGAGAGAGGACATGCTGGCCCCAAACCTGTAACCGCAAAATGCTGCCGCGCACTACTGCCCCCTGACAAAATGGATGTAAACTACATGGCTCTGAGAGTAATACGTCCACTTTTCTGAGGGTAATACGTCCACTTTTCTGAGGTTAGTACGTCCACTTTTCAACTCCAGATCGTGCTACATTCACAAATTGTGCATCAGAAATATTCATCTCTGCAATCTTACATGCGCGTGATGTTTATTTCGCTTAAAAGTATTAACATTAAGGTTATATTATATTTTTACAAATGTGTTAATATTTATATTTTAAATAAGCTATATACATATGAATTAAGTTGTATTTCAAGCATTTTATTTTTATTAAACACGTTTTTATAGTTTATTTACTTTATTTGTTATTATTTTCTTATTACAATACTAAAATTTGAAAAGTATATATAAATGACAAAATTAATCTCAACTTTTTTTGTATAAGTACTTTAAGTATTTAAAATGCAATTATAAGTTTCATTGCGACGCAAAAATTAGGTGTTTAATAAAATAAGGGAACAATATATTTTGTTAACAGTAACATAAATTGGAAGAAGAGCTGATGAATCAAGCTGGTTAATTATATGTATGCTTGTAATTATAAATTTTTATACACAAAAATTTAAACAATATCAAGAGTTTCAACCCGAAATATTTTATTTATTTACAAAACAATATAACCATGCAATTTCTGCATTTAAAGCTGAAATGTCGTTGCTCTATCGAGTGATATAAACGTCAATTTAAAAAAAAATAGAATATATATGCATTTGAACTAAAAATACAATATTATACTTTCCTTCTATAACTATTGCGCAATGATTACAATGAAAGTATAGTCATATTTTTAACTCAAATTTATATATTCTATTTTTCTAGTAAAATTGGCAATTATATCATTCGA
Organism: Trachymyrmex cornetzi; assembly: GCF_001594075.2. Lineage (NCBI taxonomy): Eukaryota > Metazoa > Arthropoda > Insecta > Hymenoptera > Formicidae > Trachymyrmex > Trachymyrmex cornetzi. The sequence continues at coordinate 1,787,226 of NW_017296157.1, read as the reverse complement.
TAGAGCAAAGTTTTAGCATTAGAAATTCCTCTTATTCCTCTTTTCATTTTTGTATTAAAAACATTTTTACATACAAATGAAAATAGGAGATACAACCTCCAATGGCCTTGATCTTGACAAATGTTATCCAGGACATGATCTCGAACAACATTCAAGAGGTTTTAGCCGTCGGTTGGACACGTTGGATAATGCTAATGTTGGTGATACTGTAACTTCCAAGTTTTATAATTTAAAGTATTTAATGGAAAATAACTTTATTATAGTGTTTTGAAAAGCTCTTGACACCGGCTATTAGATTCTACCATCAAAAATAAAAGAGTGTTCTACACTGTTAAATCTATAGTGTCAAATTTAACCTAATGTGAGTCGCCACTGCTCCTACTAAATATATCGTTATATTTTTTACTAAAATAATAATTAAATTTGACACTATATAATGTTAAATTAATACTGTATAATGTCAAATATAACCATTGTTTAAAAAATAACGATATTATTGAGTAGGAGCAGTGGCGACTCACATTAAATTAATTTGACACTATATAAGATTTAAAAGTGTATTTAAAAAAATCAATTTGATCTTGACCTAACCTTGGCAACGCCACCCAATGTCAATTGGATATGATCAGTAAATAGATCTTTTTAAACCTTACAACTTTTGTCTGAAATATTTTTCCGTATCTTTTATAATTTTCGAGATAGTTTGATGTCAAAGTTAAAATGGAACACTCTGCATACAAAAAATTGTCATTTTTCTTTTTCACGTTTTTGCCCTAGGGAAAAAGTTACATGAAAAGTTACCTCTTATAGATTATCTGTGATTATACTAGATGCAAACTAGTAGTCATATACATACACAATAATTTCTCCGCAATATTGTATCTACTCTCTAAAGAAAATTATAATATTTTCACGTAAGACAGGTATGTAGCATAATTGGAGTAATATTGAAGTGCATACATTATTACCACTGTATTCTAATTTTGAAAAAACGAGACTTTAAAAAACAAATTGTTTTCTTTTGTTCTTAATATGTATTAGATACGCATGTTATTCGGGTTACCTTCTCTTTTTGTTTTTTACTTATTTCCTTTAATTACTTGAATTGTTGAATGTATAGGTAATACACACGAAAGAAATACGTTTTCCTTTTTTCCCCTGTATATTTTATAAATTACATTTAATTGCTTCTCTCTCTCTCTCTCTCTCTGTCTCTATCTGTATATTTTATAAATTATATTACGAGTAATTGCCTAACAGCAATATATACGGATTTTTTTGTTTTCATCAGTTGTGAAAATCTTGTTTTAGCTTGTAAACCGTATGAGCAGAACACATTGATGCTTGCCGGCATGTAATCGTCCAATAAATCTCGTTAAGAGACAAGTGATTCCAACGTGCGTGTTATAGTCGTATCACTACATATAATTCATAAAAGCAACTCTGTAAACAGTTTAATCTTCACGATTGTATCTTTGCACGTATCCCTCCTAGTTGTCTACTAATCATCTATACTTTCTTCTTCTTCAGTGTAGATTTTTAATCCACGAAGTTACAACGTCATGACTATTCTTTACGTTTTAAATTGTCTATAATACTTTATGAGCCGTTACATAATTCGCGGAAATTTTTCGATTTCACAACTCATATATGAAACGTACATGCGCAACATTACGAGAATGTACAAACGATGCATCGCTAATATGAATTACTTAATGTATAATGACATATCTGATTATACGCTTCGTTATATAGCAGATAAATTATTGAAGCACACACACGGTGTACATTTATGATACGTTCGTGAAGAAAAGAGAAAATATTTGTGCTTATCATTTACTCGTTGCTCCATTTCTTTTTGGTGTTATCAACTTGAGTATCTTTTATATTGAAATATTTTTTATAATTAGACAAAAATAAATGGGGGCATTTTATGTCGCACGAAATCCGTAATTTTAATATTATATAAATAAAATTTTAGTTTCTTTTTTTCACGATGAAATAAAGTTGAAGAAGAGAGATTAATCAGTAGTGGAATATACTTTACTGTTAATATGTGATATCATAATTTATATCAATTTGAGCATCTTTTACATCGAACTTTCTTATAACTAGATAAGAGCAGATGGAAGCATTTTACGTTTCTCGAAGTCCGACGTCTGGATATTAAATACATTGTGCTTTTTTTACAATAAAATAAAGTTGAAGGAGAGAGATTAGTCAGTCGCGAATTTACTGTTAATGAATATATACACGCTATTAAATTTACAATCACTTCAACACATCCCATGTAATACGTCTGAGCGTGTCACGTCAAGAATAATTTGCATAAGAATATCCATTCGCGACATGTGTTTTCGGCGTGCAACAGCGAATATCTTTTACTAGTTGTCTTTTATCTTTTCTTTTTTTTTTTTTTCAATTACACGAGAAACCCTTGTGGAAAGTCGTGCAATTTTTCCATGAGAGTAATGCAACGCTAAGCTCTAAACTGTAAAAGGGTATCATTTCGCGCGTTTTTTCAGCGATATCGAGGATATCGCTCGGAGCAAAAACAAGTCCGGCTCGACTGATACAGCGTCCAGACGGGAATTCACAAAAATTGAATTGTGGCGACTAATATTGATCGCTCGTATTTTGCGTTTTGCGATCATCACTCTTCCATCAGTGTACGTCTCTTCGAGAGACCTCGGAAAGTTACACGCGTCGGATGTTTTAGAAATTGTATTAACGTGACCCGTATGCACGTGTCGTGCGGGTATCGTTCGATGAATCGACGCCTTTTGACCAATGGCGCGACCAAGTGGCACTTTAATCTCCTGCCCGCGATATCTTTTTGCTCATTTATCTTGTATTCCATTGGGGAAAAAAGCGAAAAAAGAAAAAAACAGACGCTGTGGATTGTAATAAATATTATTTTCCACGGCTTTTCATTATCACTCTAATGTGTCTTCTCCGCTAATTACAGAGTATCGTATGGCGCTTCGCTCCGCCGAAGACGAAATGACATACCACTTTGTAACATTTAAAATCGCAACGTAAATGTTATCATTTTCGCGAAAATGAATATTCCGAGTTGCGGGGTATAGAGAGAGAGAGAAAGAGAGAGAGAGAGAGAGAGGGGGGGGGGGGGAGAAAATAACGGTGCATCACTGATAATCGGATTGGTTGTTAACGCTAAAAATATATTCGCGCAAGTCATCGTATCCAGCTCTAACTGGTGCGTCGACGACACCTGTTTTATCATGGGACGTATGCGTTACTGTATGCCGAGTTTATTAATATACGCTCCTCTCCACTGCGTGCACGGTAAATTCCGCGGAAGCCCGTCAAGGAAACTCCGACCGTGGATTTTAAGCGCCGGGTGCCCGACCGAGTAGAGTTACACGTGCGGATTCGCGAGGTCGACTCCGGCGCCAAGTTGCGCCAAGCACGTGCATCGTATCTGACACGAGGCAGCGGGGAAAGAGGATGAGGATGACCCGCGACAAACGTATCGAAATAATTCTTTTTTCCTGGAAAAAAAGAAGTCACGCGAGCCGGCGCGACGCAACGCGGCGCGACATTGGGATCGGGTGTTCCCCACGTCTCCGCGCGCCGTCGAAAAACGAACGATCATGGCGTCGACGCGACGACAGAGAATCGGCTGATCGGACAAGGTTCTCGCAGGTTCCGTACGACGAACAGCCAAGCGGCATTAGCGGCAAGCGGCTGCAGCGCAGGAATGCACACGAAACACGCGGCACGCGCGCAGCTCCGAATGCTCCGATTCGCGTACGTGTCGCGATCACGTGAACGTCACGCAAAGTGGACGGGCGCGCATGCGCGGCACTCGCAGCCGCGCCGGCCGGTGCCGGTGTTCGCGGCCGCGCGTTCAAATCGCGCGTTCAAACGCGTGTCGAACGTGGTGTAACGTGGAACGGTACCGCGCGCGATCATCGGCGCGCCGGCCGAACCGAGGGGTTGCATTCTCTTTCTCCTCTCTTTTTCTTTCTTTTTCTGTCCCTCTCTCTCTCTCTCTCTCTCTCTCTGTCCCTCTCCTTCTCTCCTTCGCGTGCGTATGATATCGCGGGTTTCTCGCGACTTCTTCGAGAAACGTCCGATTGTCGTGGTACAGCGACGCGACGGTGAGATAAGACCACCTCTGTTGGTCGTGCGCGTCGGAGTCGGTAATAGATAGGCGTGCGATCCGCTACACTGCGGTCATTATCACGTGAAGAGGAGAAACTGTTCAATCGTTCCCCGCTGATCCTCTAAACTAAACGCGACTGACGTTTTTTTTTTTACACAAGGACTCTTCCGTTCGTTATACCCCGTGCAATTCTCAATCGTGATGCTATCCAACTAATTCGCGATGCCACATATGATTATATGAAGAAATTGTTTCTTCTGGAAAGCATACGTAACTGCAATTGACAATTTGATCCTGACGTTCCACGGAGTAAGAAGATTAAACAAGAAGATACCGCGTGAAGAAAAGGACAAAAAGGACGTTGGTAGCGTCGAGAAAGAGAAGTGAAGAGCCCGTGAGAGTTATTTAAATCCGCTCCTCGTCACGTCTGAGGAGTCTGTCGTTACTGCGAGAAATTAGTAAGTAACATGTTCTTCACTCACAGTTTTCTATCGTTCATTGACATTCCGCGCGTGGGTGATTTAAATCTGCAAACTTCCGCGGTAATAATAATGTCCGGTTCGCCAATATGCACTTTTTATTAATTTTGAATTTAAGTTCAATAATTAGTTAATAATTAATTTAAAAAAAAGTTTCCTAGCATGTTTTCTTATTTAATTGAATACAGAGTTCTATTTAAAATTATATTACGTAAGGTAGCTTTTTCTTTTATTGTTTTATTTATTTCTTAATTATCTTTTTAGATACGTTTAAGAATAGTTTAATTTTAGACTCATGGCAAACTTATCTTTAAATCACTTGGCAAATAATTAATAGCTTGAATTGTGCTCCTCTCTCTCTCTCTCTCTCTCTCTCTCTCTCTCTCTCTCTCTCTCTTCCTCTCGTTTGTTTCTAGTTCTAATTTGTTTCTAACTCTAGTTTATTTATTATTTTTTGCCACATTATGACATTATATGATATAATTCTTACATATAATGCCATTTAAATTAAATTTACTAAACGTGTCAAATATATACAATATATAAATAAAAAAGCAAAATAGTCACACGTAGGATATTGTTAGCGAAAGTCATATGTTTAAAATTCAATCCAAAACTAATAATAAACATAAACGTTTCGGCCAAGATGCGACTATCTTCAGTATATAAAACATAAAATAATGATATAATATCATTTAACGTTATATATTAGGAAATTTCAATAACTCGTAATTAATATTAAAAAATTTATTAATAATACATAATTAATTAATTATGCAATTAATTGCAAGCAACGTTCATAATTTACTTTCGCAAATAAATTGTGACATTTAAAAAGATAGACTTTTACTGAAATTGGCAATTTTTTGTTCTCAATTTTTAGTGCAGATATGATAATGTTAACTTTTATATTTATTCACACAATACACACACACCTACACAAAACACACATTTCTGTTATTTACTATATGTATTACGTTATTTAACTCTTGGGAAAATTTATTTTTAACGAAGTTAAAGTTTTTAAAAGTAATTAAAAGTTTACTTAAAAAATTTTGAGGTAATTTAAAGTGTGTAAAAGGTTAAGCCAAAATAACCTAAAATTTTAAAAGTTTTTAAAGATAACTTCAATACAATGTAATTAGTACAGCGCGTTAGAGAGTTTCTTTGAGTTATTCTTAAATAAGTTTTAAAATTATCTTAAAAAGAAAAGTTTAAAGTGGTCAAATTTACCTTTATTTCTTAGATTTTCTCTACAGTAAATTTTAAATATTTTTTTTAATTTTCTAAAGTAATTTATTATTTTCCCAAGGGAATATTTATTACATAATTTATATATTTAATTTTATCTACAATACTAACTAAAATAGTTTTTGTATCTTGGCACATGAGATATATTCATGAAATTTTCCTTTATACATTATCGTGCTTGGCACTTGACGAAAATATACGTGTAATAATATAATATTGAAGCCGGTATTATTATGATAAGTTTGGATTTTTTTCAATAATATGTCGACATGAAAATAATTCTTTAATTCATGTCAAAATAAAAATTGTGATTGTAGAGTGAAATGCGATTTTCTGTGCTTATGTAACATAAAGAATCTTAATGATATACATAATAAATTTATCTTACCGAAATTACGTTAATAATTTCGAACATACATTGCAAGCGCGTGATGCAGTAGTCGCAGACGCATTGAACAGACGTGCTGTTCGGAAACCATGTCTGCAACAAGTCTGGACATTCTCCTTGCAGCCGGGAGTTGCTTGTAGCCGTGTATTTCGTCTCGCGAATATCCGTAACTTGTAAACATCTATATCTGAAAGGCATTTATTTACATTCATCACTTCATTGTTAACTTTATGATTTGATTCTGACGACATGAATACAAATAAGTATAACAAAGGTTAATTACGTTACAAGATAGAATTACATTTTTATTACTCGCGATTCAGACAAATAATTTGTTATTTCAGAACAAATTTGATTTCTTGAAAAACAGATTTGCGAGAATATGTTTCTATAAAGATTTAATTTTAATTAAAGCTTTACATTTAGCAAATTTACTCTCTAAAATCTTTGAAGTGTAATTTTAAAGAGTGTAATTCTAAAGAATGACAAAGGGTGATAATTGAGCCAATGTAGTGTTGAAAAAGAGTGGCTTAATTATTAATTTTTAGGATTTAGATTCCACTGCAAAAATTTTAGAGAGTAAATCTGGAAAAAGCTCTCAATAAAGATTTGATTTTTTTCACCACATGCTAGATTTTAACAAAAACTTTATTCAAAAGTGATAAAAAAGTTACGTTCATCATACGTGAGAATAATCGCGATGCAAAATAATTCAGATTAAATTCAAATTCTTTATGAATCACAGATGTTTTCCCGATAATAGAAAGTATCGAGAAAAAATCCGTTTGTGATGGTCTATAAAGAACTTTTGTTGCTTGCTTATCAGTATCTTTTCTATCGTATTTCCGGAAAAAAATATTGATATAATTGTGTTCCAATCCAGGAACTTCTCATACATTTTATCGTGAACCAGCGAAAAGTTTTAATCAGAAGATTAGAATTGGAAAAGATAATATCTAAATATAAACTGACACATTACAAGTAAATTAGGAAAAAACTATCAATAGAGATTTTATTTTTTTCATTACGTGCTAGATTTTAACAAAAATTTTATCTATGCCCGATTTCTTCACTTCCAGATAAGTTGCGGATAACCTTATCCAGGAGATATCTCCATTGTATTCTGGGAGACATCTCTTGAATAAAGTTATCTAGAGGTAAAGAAATTAGGCACTAGGATGATAAAATCTTCCTGATAGTGGAAACTATCGAGAACAAATCTCTTTGTTATGGTCTATAAATGAACTCTTGTTCCTTTCTTATCAGTATCTTTCTTATCATATTTCCAGCAAAAAAAAATCGATATAATTGTGACATTAACCAGGAACTTGTTCACATATTTTATCATGAAATTAGCGAAAAATTCTATTTAGAAAGATTAGAATTGTGTGGAACAAAAGATAATATCTAAACCTTAACACATCAAGTAATATGTAACTTGTAACTATTTTATACGCGATTTCGAAGTTCATTTACAGCGGGCCGAGGAAAACGAGTTTACCACATGTATTATCGCTTCCTGAAGGGGATTCTTTGTTTACAAACAAAACCCAAGATAACTTCCTCAAGTGACAAGTCGCGCAATTTACGCATATGTTATATATTATGTCATATCATTATCAAATTAGCCCGTCAATGTCAACCAAGTCTATGTTTACTATTGTTGCGAATGCGTCGATGCGCATTAGCAATACATACATAATTATAGAAATTTTATTTTGCAACTAATCAGCAAGCTGTATCAGACAATTAATTTGAATGGATGATAAAATTTTGTGTAATTGATTAAAATATTTGGCTATTTGGTTAGTGTCAAAAATATATGAGTGATTCAAATGAAGACATCTTGTCCCACTTTGTTTTATTTCTTTATATAATGTTAATAATTAATTATTTTATTAATTAAACGTTCAATAATAAAATAATAAAACAAAATAGTCTTTTAATGAATGGATAGAGCTTGAGAAATTATTCCTGAAAATTTCTTGTATCAAATCTTTTCAGAGGAATGGGTGTCTCGAATATAGGTTCGCCCAGATATTTTCTCGAAACCAGCTCGGCGGCTTCCTGAACGACATTCACGCGTCGTGTGTAGTCGTGCGTTTCGTGCTCACACAAAAGCCGACATTTTTACCGGTTAATCGACCCTCGAACACACCTACGTGATATTCTAGCATGGAGCAAAGTACTATTATAGTTTCCGGGGAAAGTCCAAAGCCGAGTCTCGCGACCTTTCCGATTAGGGGTGCTTGAGTGACCGGAGATATCCCGCGAAAAAGCAAAGAAAAATTCTTTGCTTTCTCACAGATGGACTAGACATTCAAGTAAAGCAAAAGGAATCTGGATTTACGCGAATCTATCGTGCAGGAATAAATATGTTTTGTATCTCGTAGTAAACATACGTAAATGTGCTCCATCTCTTATGTAAGCATATCAATGCGTGCATTAATGAGCAAACTACGATATTACTGAGAAAGTGGAGGAAAGAAAGTTTAGGCGCGACATAACGAATAGGGTAACTCCGGTATATACGCCGCGCCTATCAAAAACTTAATTTATTAAGTATTATTTACTATGTTTAAAATAAACGAACTATATCAGTAAAAACTTTGTACTGTCTACTACTATGAAAAAAATATTAGAAATCCGAAATATTTAGTTTTCGTATTAAAAAATAAACTTTTTGAAATCTTGCATTTTTGCTATATATATTATAGATAATGGGTGGGATATATGGCAAAAATGCAAGGGTTTCAACAAACTAAACAAAGAATACGAAAGCAAAGCACATGTATTTTGCTATACAACATGCTTTATTATTCCTCTACACGTATGTATTACGAAATAACCACTAGGTCTTTTACACGCCTTACAATAATCATTTTATGTAGATTATAATTTATGATGATGCTATTTGTTACACACACAGCGACAAATCGATTCAACTCACAATAATTTCATTAATATTAACAGTAAGAAGCTGAAATTATAACTCAATACTAATATAACATAAAGACATGTAACAGAGTAGTTGCGAGAAAATTACTCCTACTCCTTCTATTTTTTCTGACTTCCGCGGCGTAAATCCCAGCGCGGCGTATATACCGGAGTTACCCTAATGAATAAATTGATATCTTATCTGCGTCTATCAAATCATCTACTAATTTCGTCATTTATTTTTCTCTTAATTATATTATCATGACTTATAATATTATCACGAATGTTCAAATATTATAAACTATTATTATGTCTGAACTATTACATGTCTGAATATTTCTTCAAAATTTGAGCACAATACTCTTATTAATTTAAAAATTATTTAATTTTTTTGTTTGTCTTGATTCTTATGTAAAATGTGTAGTATTTACTTGTAAAAATAAGAAAATAGCATTATATTTAAATGGAATTTTTTTCATATACCAATGAAACTCTAATAAATATTCATGAAATAGTTTGTTTGAATCCACTTTTTTAAAAGTTATTTATCTAAAATAAAACTACAGCAAAACATGACTAATTGCATAAGCCATTAAAAGTCAAATCATTTATTTTGCTTTTTGTGATTAATTTTAGAGTGTATTTCCCAAATTATCTGAGTCATGTTGGTTATTTTGGTTGATTTTTTTACTGATATTTTTTTAGTAAATATTTCATAGCCAAAACATCTATAAAGAAAAAAGTAAACTTGAAACCACGTGATTCTCGAATGATATTACATCAGATATCACGGTAGAAGTTAAGACGCGTGACACACTGTTTAATTAAATAGATGTGAATGTAACTTTGATACTTGAGATACTTATATTGATTTCTCTGCCACTCCTTTTACAGACTGTGTGTAAAAATGTTTTCTTTATCATATATTGTAAGATGTATTAATATATTATTAAATTAAATTAAATTAAATTAGTACATGTAGTATATATATCAATTAATTTATATTTAATTATTAGATGATAATTTATTTGCTTTTCTGATATTTATCTTGTTAAAATGAGCAATTTGTAAAATATTTTACTTTTCATTTATTTAAGAAGTTTATATTAATTAATATAAAGGCAAAAGGGATTATTGAACATTAAACTACTAAATTTAGACATTTCTGCTGAGGAATGTTCGGTTTCCCACCCGGGTGTTCTACGGGTGTCATATCATCCTTATTTAACGTTCGATAAAAAACAAGGAATGATACCTGGGTGGGAATCGAAACATAGCTCTGTATAGATCTATATCGCATAATGGAACAAAAAATACCCTGTGAAAAAATTTTTAACAAAATAATATTTCTATGTTTCTGTTCGAAGAGTAAGTCAATGTGCTTCTGGTGCTACTTTATACGCATATTTAACGATAACTGGTGTATGTAAAACGACCATATCTCACGGTCTAACGTATCGTGGTTTTGGCGACGAGTTAAACTTTGTTCGGTAAAATTCCGTAATCGGCCATTTCATGAGGGCGTTAGAGCCAAGTAAGAAGGAGAAAGAGAGAGCTGAGAATATGTGTATATCGGTTATCATTACTGCTTCGAACCAGAATACCGGGGGCGATAAGGCCGAGAGGGTTCGACCTCAACGGCGCCTCCATTCGAATGAAAAATGAAAAGGAAAAAAAATGAGGGGAAATATTGCTATGCTGGGTACAATATACGAAGTCGTCCGATTCCGAAAGTACCAGATATGGTTCGTCGGACGCTTATACAAGATCTCTCTCACGTGTTCGTCGCGTGGATGTCTGATGGCATGTAGCAGCGATTTGAAATTATAATAGAACATTCCTATCGATAATTCCGTTTACAGCCACATGTAAACTTAAATGTTGTTCTCGATCTCCATATCAAGTTTCGAAAGTACCAGATATGGTTCGTCGAACGTCGCTTATACAAGATCTCTCTCACGTGTTTGTCGCGTGGATGTCTGATGGCATGCAGCAGCGATTCGAAATTATTATAGAACATTTCTATCGATAGTTTTGTTTACAGCCACATGTAAACTTAATTAAATGTTATTCTCGATCTCCATATCGAGATTACAAATGCAACTTTACACGAATTTTTTGTATTATTAACTGTATATGCATATACAATTAAAACCCTACAACTTTTATATGAAATATTTTTTCTGAAAACGTTTCATTTTCGAGATAATCGATAATGTATCGATAAAAATGAAACATTTTGTATATTTAGTCGCAAGTGCAAATTAAAGCACTAAAAATAAAAACTGGATAAACGAAATTTCAGAAAAAGATTCAATTAAGTGTAATTAATAATTATAGTAATAATAGCAATAATTATATGGTTGCGCTAGCGAACGTTCGATTTTTCGAACACTCGCTAGCAGATCAAAGTCTCAAGAAGAAACATCAATTGTAAAATACTAAAACATTTAATTCATATAGGAGGTAAAATATTAAGGAATAGATCAGAATATGCTTGTCTCCTGATAATCTCCGAGCTATTTTTAGTATCACGCACTCTCCGTTCGACCAGGTCTCGAATTTGAATGAAGCTACTCGAATTCCATCGACCGGTCCTTCTGCTCTCTACCAGGCCGGTTTATGCTCGTTTCATGTGACATGCATATGAAATGAGAAAACAAGTTGAAGAACGTCTTCTCTCCGTTCGTTCATTTCACTCTTTATGGTCGACAACTACTTTTTACATTCAAAAGTGCATTTCAGCAGCTGACACTTGTAACATTGTATTCGTACAAGGGTAAATTCAGAATTATTTAGAATTCGTAATCAAGATTGTGATCTATTGTGCGTTGCTAAGTAGACTCATCGATTCATTGGTACATCATATGATTAGATATCGGATTTTTATGCAGATATTTTTGCAGACATGCATAAAATATGCAAATTTGCACAAATATGAAAATATGCACAAATAAATATGTATTTTTGAATGCTTCTTTAATGAGGCAAATTTCTATTTTTATGTTACTTTCCAATCTAAAAAGGAATGAAATTGCATAAGAATCCGATGTCTAGTGATTGAACATGATATTACAAGTACAAATAAAAATTTTGCGACAAATATTAAAGTTCCTCGTGATCTTGTCATCTATTCAGTTAATGAGAAAGTAATATAACAGACTTTCAAAAAATGTAGATTGTATTAATTGAGGTTATATTCTTTATATAATAAAGCTCCAATCTTTGTATAGAGAGAATTCCTATAATTTATATTTATAAATATTTTTTTCAGTTTTCCTTTTATTATTATTTGCTGAACACTCGGTTAGTATTGATAACATAATTTAACGCCGATGTATAAATGACATTACAATTTATGCTAGGAGATTGGAAACTAATGTCGATATATTTAGCATTATTTGCCTTTGTAATAAATGAAAGAAATAAATTTGCATAAAATTAGAGAGTCGTTAGAAAAGTATTAAGTTTAAAAAATACACAAAATATTTTTTCTGGTATTTTATCGATAGGCTTCTAATAATTAAGAATAATTAAAACATAAATTGAGATCAAACGGCAACGATTTGAAATTATAGAAAACGTCAAATGTGCAAAGAGAGAAAAAAACTTGAAAATTTGGTTATAAGTTTCTACATGACTTTGTAAATCTTAAAATTCACTCTATTATTACAACTCGTTTGAAAGATTTTATAAAAAGTGGGTTTTCAAGTAACAACATTAGAGTGTCTGAAAATTTAAAGTAGTAAAGAATAGCGATTCAGGGTTATCCGGTACAGTGTTTACATTCTTGTACCATCTTGGCTATTCTTCAATGCACCGAGTAATATGATATCGAGATTATCGTAGGTCAGACGCGCACAAAGGTTTTGGCATCATTATTTTGGCATCATTTGTCTCTTCTTTCAGATAACGCTAATTCTTTTGTAACTTTTACTTACGCGGATCAACAATTATAATTAGAATGCGATACTAGATATAATATCAACCAAGTTATTTTGAATGAAAGAACATAATTAACTAATTGTAAGCTAACCCCATTAATTACTCATTTCCCTTCAAATTTAATCTCATTCATGAAATTAATTATCAAAAACTCGATTACTTAGTTATATAAAGAAATATATTAGTATTTTATTTACTATAGTTATTATTTTTATATCATATTTTCTGCTAAGCATCATTATTATTTTATGAAGCATTATAAAAATATTTTTTTATGTGAAAGTTTAAAATTTACACTTATAATGGAAAATAAAATTTTTGCTACATAAATTTCGCAAAATTCTTTTAATATACTGGTTCTTTTTATTATACATTTTGTATAGCGAAGAAATTAAAGTTGTTTTGGATAAATTTCGCGGAATCTATAACGCATCCACGCGAACGATCGCATTTCCATTCACGATCCGTCTTTATTTTTGCCAACTGATTCATGCGACTAAACAGGCGCGCTGAACTATTTGTGGAATTGTTCATGAGAAGCGAAATTGACGTAGCTGCCGTTTGTTAACTCATGTGACAATACATCCTCCTCGTCAACCGCGTCGAAACATTTCGAAACATTGTCTCTAACAACGTCATTAAAAACGTCATTCGCCTTCTCAATCATGCAAGTGCATATTTAACACTATCAGTAAAAACGCTCACTGCCTTTTTTTCCTCAACGATAAAGAATGTGTGCCTTGAGCGGCGAGAGGTAATTCTGATTGGTTCAAGAGGCATGTATCAGGCAATATCGCACATTGCGGACTGACAAACAAAAGTCACGCTATACTGGCAAAATCGTCAAAACCGATATCAATGTGTATTTTCGCACTGCACGTGCGATTAAATTTTTTTGTTTGATTTGAAGATATGTTGCCAGATCATAATACAGTAAAATATAAGGCGATTTTGTTCTACGATGATAACTTATATTGCAATCCATTTATAAATCTTCCTAGAAAATAAAATATTGGTGTACATATAATTACATAGAATTATTAATGACTTAAATATATAGCTGAAACATATAGTTTATGTTAAATAAATTGTTGTGATTCAATATTTATGTTATTGAGACAATTCTTGGAATTGAAGAAAGATGAGGAATAAGTTGAACCTCGATTAAGAGTTAACCGTGAGTTGTGAAACTAGGCCTAAGTAGATAACTATTTTATTGCACATTGCAATTTGCGCATTGATTCCTGCGCCGCGACTCCCATTGTCCCTATTACTTACTCATTGTTCTTTATTAAATTGACGGAAATTTATTTAATAATATTAGCCTCAGAATTATTATTTATCTCGATCTTTCATAAACATAAAGTGCATTTGCAACTTTAAATTGTTTGTAACTAGAGAAATGATCTGGCAGATTTATTAAACGACAATCGAATTACCGCAAATCGAACGATGAATACATAAATTACATTTCTTGCATATTTATTATAACAAATATATCTTTTATTTCTTTTATTCTTTGTATGTTTTATTTTATTATTTATTTAATATAAAACTTTATAATGATGATATAAAATGTAAGTTTTGCAGTGTAAGAACAGTATAATCAATAAATGATTGTGCTTGATGACATTGGGTCAGTTATTATCGATTACTTATATATGTAACAACCGTAAAAATAACGGAAACGTGATCAATTAATCAAATAAATCGTAGATTAGACAATGTTTATAAGAAAAGGTTATAAGAAGCACAACCAATCTTGGACAACTTCTTCTACGTGTTTGACACCTCCTGCCCGCTATTCTATTATCTCTATGACACTAATTCCTCCAAGTCAAATAGCCTCTTATCATTTTTTGAAAGTTAAATACCAACGACTGATAGCGACGACCGATTAACAAAACGTCTATCGTGCAAGTTTTTCCGGAGTTGCGCATATAATATAATAATACTATCGTTACACTCGTCGTTAACGATATTTATCTGGGAAGAACCGCGAGATCGGTGACACGTCGCGACGCGCTAAGGAGGTTGTAAGGAGAATGCAATATGTTAAGAATTGCTTGAAATTTGGAACATAGCTTTATCTATAAAGCACGCTTTTATGTAAATTTTTTCAGATTTTTTGATTAGCTTATTTTTCTGTAAATCAATAACAAAATTCTGGATTTTATAATAGACTATCTCTCTTTCTCTTATAGGAGACTCGATTCTATGTATCTGTTTTCAATAAATATTAATATTTGAAATGTTAAGAATCGAATAAATTTATGTTTAATATATAAAGTATAGCATATTAAAAATATATTTAAAGATTAAAACAACTTTTACCACTCAGTTTATTAACAACAGTAAAAAATATAACCAAAGATGTGATACTTCTGCACATCAAACTGTTTGATGGAGAAAATGTGGCAACGTTGTTTCATCATTGCGAATCAAGAATATTCTATTAGTTGAGTAGTGCCGTCAAAGTCACACTACAAATGCTTCTAAGAATTTGATTTACTAATCACAGAAAAAAATTTTTACTAAATTACTGATTTGTCAAAGAACGCTTCAAAACCTTTATAGCATCACGTTAACCTTATCTACCCGTCAGACATTGCAGTCAGACATTGCAGTTTGCAGTGTTACCAACTTCGATTTTTCAGTTTTACACCGTTGCTAAATCATTTCTTGAGCTAAAAATATTCATTGTTCTAAAAAATATATGCTTATCTTTGAAACTTTTACACAAATAAACACTAATATTTTTTGCATTTTAATTGCATTATAATTCATATTTCTTTAAATTTTAGCTATTTATTTCTTCAAATTTTAATGTTCAAATGTTGGCTACACTCCATATTTCTTTTGTATTAAAGCATTTCCCTCTCACTACCCGCCTCAGCCTTACAACTTCCTTAAGAGAAGCGCCGACAACGATTTTTTTTCTAAGAAGTGATTGGTACCGCGCGCTGATGATCCATTATATATTCCATTTGCAACTTCTTTGTCCCTTTGTCTACCCCCTATTGGGGTACATCATCGACGACGTGTCACCGATCTCGAGGTTTTTCCCAGATAAATATCGTTACCGACGCTTCTAACCTTAAAAGAAAGAACTGTGAGAACGCAGTATGATTTCATCATCAACCCTTCATTGACGGCGCTTTATTTAGCAGCCTGAACATCGATGATGTGTCACCGATCTCGTAGACAAAATATCTTATACGCGTTGTAGTACCGCGATGCATTTTGGGACGGGCAGGGCGGCGGCTACGATCCGAAATGCATTTTGGGGTGGGCGCGGGGTCCACGGCGACGGTGGCGGTGGCGGCGGCCTTCCCAATGATACACGGTGTCACAACATGGCGGCATGTATCATTGGCTGCGTTCAGCAGAGAAAGCAGCTTTGCAACTGTTGTAAAAGTCTTTAATACGATTGGTTCTTGCTTTTGGTTCCTTATAGATCTAAACGTATAAACCAATCATATTGATGAATTTTACAATAGTTTCAAAGCTGCTTTCTCTGCTGAACGCAGCCATTGATATCGGTAAACACGGCTAGCGCCGGGACTTCCCCGCGTTTTCTCCCTCCTTGCCCGCGCCTATGAGTATCCCCCGCGCCCCGCACCCTCCTCTAGTTCCGTTAGCTTAAAAAAGGCCTAGTATTACTATTTATTATCGTTACATATATATAAAAATAACTAAATTTATAATTTTATAGATTGTATGATAGTCTATATTTAAATTTAAAAAATTTACAATTATGAATTTAAAAATTAAAAATAAAATTAGGAATTAAAAATTAAAATAGAGTTGAAAAAGATTAGAATAGCAATATATTCAAATTATTACAATATATTATTGCAATATATTTCAAATTTTTGTTATCATAAAATATTGAAGTTATTACACGAAGTTGTTTTAATCTTTCCGAATTCAATAAATAATTATTAATTAATACTTGTTTTAGATTTAGTTACTTTGTTTATTTATTAATATACATGTGTAAGTACTTTTATGTGATTATTATTACATATAATAAATACATATAATATTAGAGTTTTTAGGAAATGTAAATGAGTGAAAATTCACACACACGCACGCGCGCACGCACGCACGCATACATAATATTGTTACAATATGTATATATACATGTATACATGTATAATGTTAGATACAATATTATATTATATTTTTTTAAAAATTATTATACATGTGTATTATATAATTAAAATCTTTTTCGTTTAAAACTAACGTTTAAAGCTAACGGTTAAAGATTAAATTTGCTCCTTCTTTAAAAAAAAAACACTAAATCATAAAAACTCATTGTGACTAACATATGCGCATCTTTACTTAAAAATGAGTATCTTATCGATTAAAGTATCTTATCAATTGCGTTACGTAATTTATCCTAATCTTATAGATCCGTATTCCTTATTTCTCAAATGAAACCAATATCATGTTTACTGTTTTGAGTGATTGTCTATACTTACTAAATTAGACATGTTATAAATAGCATATATTTTTATTCATTCATAAAAATTTCATTCATCGTATTTTCGTAGCTTAAAATATTACTTAAAAATATTAATATTTTTCCATGACTTCCGCAATTAGTAAAACAAATAAAATGCAACATTGGTAAAACGTGTTTTAAACAGTTTAAAACATATTTAATTGATGTTTTTAATATATTTTAAATATGTTTTTTATAGTTTTACTGTTTAAAGCATATTCAAAGCATTAAAAATCTATTTAAGAAAAAAGATAATATGTTTTATTTAAAAATAAAAATAACATTAGTCTTTACCAACCCTGATAAAATGCATGTCATTATTTCGTTTTATTTTTACAAAATATCCTCGACATACATATACAGGATGTCCCAGAAATAGGTGGTCAAATTTTAGTATCGTATTCTACTAAATATGAAAAAAGGTATGTATACATGTATACATTAATCCGGAAATTCTTCTTTTTAAAGATGTAAACACTTTTAGTTTATCTCAAAAGTTTACATAAACAGATATCACACAAAGTAAATATTGTAATAGAGCAAGTGATATTGTCATCGAAAGCAGCTTGTCAAAGTAACTCAGTCACTATTTAAACATTGTATAGTTAAAATAGTGTTACCAAAATGATTTATTCCAATATCGAGTGGACAGATATTCATTTCATGTATAGACGAGCTAACGAAAATTACAAAGAAGCTCAGCGTATTATAAAACACGAGGAAATCATTTTCAGCAGTTTCTTTGAGTAAGTTACAAATCTTTAAAATATTCTGTCACAAATAAGAAATGTTTATGTTTTAAAAAATAAGAATTTCTTGTATGTTTATATGACCTTTTTTCATCCAGGGACAGTAGAATACGATACTAAAGTTTGGCCATCTATTTCTGAGACACCTTGTATAAGTATGCAAATGTTGTATTATATATTTCTCGACATCTTTTTAAAAAAACGTATTTCGTAAGATTATTTGCTATTACTTTTTTAAGTTTTAACGTTAAATATCCAATGATTAATTATTAATGTTTATTATTACTTTAATATTAAATGTCGTAATTTAGTTATAAATCAAAATTCAAATAAGAGGCAATAAATCACTACGCCAGTTATTAGAGGCGAAAATAATATATTATAAAAAGAATACAAAAAGACGTATCGGTCTCAAATTTGCGTTGGCTCGAAAAACATTAGAATGAATTGTATTTAATAGCGGCTTTATAATTTTTATTTTTTATTATTTAATTTAACTTTGCGTTTGTAACTTGCCTTATTTGAACTGAAGATGGTCTAATTTGAGACCGAAACGTCTTTTTGTATTCTTTTTATAATATATTATTTTCGCCTCTAATATCTGGCGTAGTGGTTTATTGCCTCTTATTTGAATTTTGTTTCAATATCAACCACATTTTGACCTAATTTTGTTAGTTATAAATCTAATAAAAAATATATTGTTAAAATTAAGTAACAAATTTTCATGTATAGAGTTTTCTGAATCTTTTTTTTTTTAATGTTAATTATTACGTATTTTTAATTATTATGTATTAATTATTATGTAGTTAATTATTATGTATTAATCCATCTAGTTTTCTCTCTTTCTCTTTCTTTTCCTCTTATTCTCTCCTTCCCCTCCCCTCTCTCTCTCTCTCTCTCGCCCTCTCTCTCTCTCTCTCTCTCTCTCTCTCTCTTTCTTGTAGATTTCTTACTAAAATAAATTAATATCAAATAGTAAGAAGAGTATATTTAATAACTTGTTAGTTTACGTCATCAATGTTGGGTTCCATGCTTAATAATTTACCTGTTCATCATGCAATGTTACGTTCTACTGACAACAAATGATTCAACTCCAGAGCTTTATGTAGTCACCACATGGCGCCAATACGGGAATGCATTAATGAACAAATCACAAAGTGACCGTCAATATCTCTGGTCATGACCCTGGGATTACAGTGCACTTTAAATTATGATTAATTGACATAACGAATTTCAATACACGCAGTATCTTTATTATTTATTAAAAATATTTACTGTCCAATAAATCTTCGTTATCTGTCTCGTAGTTTCTTATTGTCGTAAAAATTAATAAATCATAAACTATACATATGCATGTTATATACGTGTATTACAACTAAAAATTTACAGTTATGCAAAATATAAAAAGAAATAAGGAATATACTTTATATTTAAAAAGTGCTATTAATATATTATAAATATATTATTAAAATATTTGACAAAGAGAGAGAGAGAGAGAGAGAGAGAGAGAGAGAGAGAGAGAGAGACAAAGGAACACTAAAAGTCCAGAAGCATTTTGTTCTAGCTAGCTTTTAATTATTCATTCTTTGAATTTACTTTTTAAAGCCGCTTATGAGTTGGCAAGTTTCGTGACCCCTACGCGGGGTTAAGGTTTTCTATTTCAAGCAATTCGCAATTGGTCTGAGAGTCTCACCGTCACTTGTCTTCTTCCCGCTCTTGATGCTATCCGCAAGTTTATATCTACCTTAAAGAGTGTGGACAATTGGACCCGATCCAAGGCCGTGTTTCACGACGATCTAAATTTGGCTGCGAGATTGTCCGAAATAGTTTGACTGCGTAATATTCCTCACCGAATCATCTTACCAGTCGTTCTCCAATGAAAAAGGGCACTGTCCAATTGTGATTTTACACTGTACCGCATTCAAATATTTTCGACAAATATTAGAAAAGTTTTTCGTGCATAAATTTTGAAAGGATTAAATTATATTCACAATTTTTATTTTGTATATTTTAATGAAAAATAACGCAATATATATCAGTAAAAAAATTAACCATTTCTCAATTATCAAGAACAAAAAAGTTTTATATATAATCTAATATATTCCAATAACGAGATTAAAATATTTATAAAAGTACAGATAAATGTGACATAAACGTAAGATGACCCAAGAGCATTCTTATCCATGCAAATAATAATGCAATTTATGGAGGACAAAAGAGATAAATGCGTCTGACATATTTGACTTATTAAAAAGTGCTGTTGATATTAACCTAACCATCTTATCTTTGTAAAAATAAATTATTATACGTGTTATATACATACATATATATATATATACATATATAACGTCGATGTCACATTAGGTAAACGTATTATAGAATTATTATATAATAAAATAGTGATCAATGAAAATTATGAATTCTTACAATAAGTATCAGCATATGATTATTATCATAATTATCAATTATTTATTTTGTCATTATTAGTGAAAATTATTTACAGATAAAACATTTATTTAATATATAAAAAACGCTTATTAATATTATAAAAATTATGAATTATAGAGTGTGGTATCATCAACATATCAATTGAAATGCAGAAAAATGCGCTTTCACAACTGTGATCGCGCCTATCGAACTTGCAATGCACATATCGGACATTCGCTGCAATCGTGTCGCGTATTCCTTTTTATGTTCTTACATGTGTAAACAAAAGAAGCCAAGCGATAAACTGCCGTTGACACGTGTATGACCGTTTCTTTCTGCCGTTCGTGCTACCAACAGCAGAAAGCATCGTTGGTGATTGTTGATAACCATCAATTTCCGGAACAAATACATACATCTATATATACATAGATAAATAACAAATATGTACATATATAAATACAGGGTGTCCCACGTAACTGTGATCATGATTTTTCCCGCACTTCTGATAATCTGTCAAAAATATTATTTGGAATAAAAATTAATTAGTTTTTAATAGGCTACACACATTGCAATGTTAAGTAAAAAATCTTTTTTAGGTAAAAAGTCAAGTTTATTGATCTTACACTAAATTTAATTATCTAAAGGTAGCAGTCATCTAAAGGTTATAGTATAGCAAATAATTGAATTCGTCTTGAAATCAGATACAATATTATAAAGTCAAAAATGCATAGTGCTATTAAAAAAAATTAAGGTGACTTTGATTTTTTACCTAAAAAAGAATTTAAAAAAAATTTTTAATATTGCAATTTGCAGCCGATTAAAAACCGAGTAATTTTTATTCAAAACAATTTTTGTCATCGAAAGTGTCGGAAAAATCGTAATCACAGTTACATGGGACACCCTGTATATATATGTGCGTGCGTGCGTGCGTGTGTGTGTGCGTGCGTGTATTATATGTAATGACATCATAAATTATTAGATATTTTTAAAAAAAATTTATAAAGCAGTATGCAATTTATTGCTTATTGCGTTACAAATGTTCATACTCCGTAATATTCTAAAGACGCAGAAACATCTCAATAAACATCATCTATCGTTCGTTATATAACATTTACCTAACTGTTTATGACAATTAATGGATGACGGCCCGACTTGATCATTACTTCGATGAAAGATTTTTTTATCTCCTTGCGTTTGTGATAAAAATATCGTAGATGTATTTATCACGTTAGAGCATACAACGTGCATCTCGGAAGAACGCGATAGATCCGTGAATAGAGATGTAACGAGGCGCGTCTCATCGAGAATCAAGTCTGTGAGTTTAAAGCCTCTGAGTTTAAAGCCATTCTGTGATCTCTTCGAGAACGGTAAAAATACCGTCGCCGAATATATCGTGCTCGAGGCACGCGGCAGTATACCTGAAGAGAACATTGCAACGCGCCGGTCAGTCGTCGAACTGATGAATAGGAAGTGCAATGAGGCGTATCAAGACTTATTGTTCGCGAACGTACGATAATCACGGGACTGACAGGGCTCTCTGTGAAATAAATCTTTATTATTAATTACAAAAAAATTTTAGTAATATTAGACAAAAAATAAAATGATTTCAGTTTTTAGTAACGTACTTGTTGATGCTATTGCGTGAAAATAATTGTAATCTTAATCAATGTTTACAAGAAAATTATTGTGCAAACAAATATCTTTCTATCACTTTTTGATATTACTTTCTCGCTTGTAAATAAAAATGATTAATTGCATCACAAATCGTTATTTCATCTTATTATATTTTTCGCCGATTTTTGACGATACATGTTGTTGGTTAGATAAACCAGATTATAATGACTTCGGAAAATTACAGCAAAATGATAATAAGAGTCATAGTAAGAAATGATAAGATTCTTTGTACATATCGTTAGACCAAACAATCTGCTCTCGCTAAATCGTTGTTAAATGAAACAGACTGAGAATGACATCATGACCTCGACCCTCACTTATTTAGATTTAGATCAATTTCGTCAATCGTACAATACCTAAGTTTTTAAAACGAGTTTTGTCTGTGTGGTATCTATAAATAATATAACTATAGTTATAGTAACTATAGTAGCTATAGTAGCTATAGTTACTATAGTAACTAGTTTCCAATTATTAATTTAATTAAATGTCTAGTTTAAGTTTTATCTTAGAGAATCCTCATTCTAGATATTTAATAAATCGTTCTAATCGTCCTATAAGATTAAACTTATCCGAATTAAAGTAATAATTTTTTATACTTTGGTTACTTAATATATTATAACTATATTATTAATGTATTGTATCAATATATTATAACTACATTACATTACATTTCTGCATGTTATATACTTTTAAATGTGTTTTCAAATGTATAAGCATGAAGAACACGTAGCATATATTTAAATGTTAAACTTAATAAGCGGAAATGCATAGCCACTAAATGCAGACACAAATCATTACGTTCCAACTACATAGTTATCCTGACTTGGTAGCCGAACTTGATTGATTTTTAGTATCAAGTAAGCACCTTTCTTGCTTTGCTGGCAGAAACGAACATTATGTCACTCGTACAAATGTTTAGAGAAACACTTAATTCTGTTATCATTATTATAGTAACCTGTTGCAAACTAATTATTTTATGTCTAAACTAATTTTACAAACATGTTTTATTTGATTTAAATTATTTAAAAAATAACGACGCACTGAAATCTAAAATTGAGCCCACGCGATTCATGGTCTGCCGATTCTCTGCGTTGCCGTTCGGTTTCGGTCTGGTACCTACTGTACATACATGCGTGTCGCGTCTCGGACCCGGTTCACCCGGAACCGGTCTCCAGAAAAGGAAGAGCCGTTCGCTGGTTCGTCGCGCCTGGGAGTCATAATTCTACTCCGCGAGTAACTTGATTATGCATACATGTAGTGCATATTTGCGCCAATACATAAATCAATGTAAAAAAAATTATATACACAGATACGTATAAATTTTAGCGAGTTCTAAGCACAATTTTTATCCTCAATTAGCTCGAGAATCTACACAAATTGCACTACATTACAATAACTTTGTACTCAGCAAAATAAAGATAATGTACGCTTTCCATTTGATAACACAAGTGTCGTTCTGTTATTCACTGAATGTCAAGAAAAATAACTTGTGTCGACTTGTGTCACCAAATGAAAAGCACCAGTTTTCTTTGTAAAATATGATCTGAGCTCATACAGGAATATATACATAAATTAAATATTACCTAATGAAAAATTATACGAGAAATATATCCAATATTTTAAATAAGATCATCTGTACCGTTGTACATAATACGACATATTTCTATTATTTAGTATATTATATATTATTTAATAGAAATATTAGAAAAGTTCTTAAAATTATTTTGACAAGTTGTGTTCTCCATCGAATGCTTGTTAAGAAGAAATCTATGATTTCATTACACCCTATATATTATTTTTATCTAAAACTCATTAATAAGATGTAATAAATCTTGCTTATGTTACCGGATTATGATAACCTTTAATCACTTGTACCGTTCACTTTCGTGCTATCGTACCGTATTAGAACAAAAATGTATATACATACATAATACATAAAATAGATCATTTTACAAGATACCGTAATACACTTGAATAAAGTTGTGATTGGCGGCGTCGTATTTGGCCACGTTTGACAAAGCAGATAATTATTGATAATTTTCCTCAAATACATTAATGTAAGTTATACGCGCTTTTTTATCATAAATTCTTAAGGCAAAAAAGAATTTTTCTTGATAATATACATATAAAAATTCGATTATTTTCGTCACTGCAAAGAATGCGATTAGTAAATCGATGGTATATAGATTAACTGTCACGCGCGTCGGCAACTAATTGGCATTCGGTCGATATAGCTATAATAAATATTTTTAATGGTTTTGAGATCTATACAGATCCACGTGATCCGGAGATGATTCGAATGGTTGATGAAATTTTTGGCAGCTGAAAGACGTTCCTGACATCTTTGAATGCTATATCGTTCGTAGATTTCGCCCACGACGTGGCGAAAATTAATGTTAATGGTGTCTCGACGTCAATAAATTTCAGGCGCCAGACTGCCAATGAAGAGACTGTTAAGCATAATGTTTCCAGTCTTGTCCGATTTTTCGTTGTGTAATTCTTAGCGGTTGTCGCTTCTGCCATAACTTTACAGTTATATTCCTGAAAGAATAAGTAGGAAGTGTACGGAAAAGAGATTGCCGACACAAATTATACGCTTAATTCCATCAGTGGCTTAGAAAACACAAAATAAATTGTAATATGCAAAATATGCCATAAATATAGACACTTTATATTTTTATATAACTTAAATATCTAATTTTACATAAAATTTACATTTTGAAACTTTCCTCGAATTTAATACTTTAAAGGCCCTATAAAAGCAGAGTGCACTTTATATTCTAAGAATAATATTTATTTTACTAATATCAGTATGGTTTGGCTATATATAACAATGGCAATAAAAAGCGAACCTCTTTTTTTTGCAGGTCTAAATGTGTTCGATAGCGATGCCTGCTGAATTGATTTTACACAGCCCCCCGGTGTACAGTTCCCTGCTGTACAGCCCCTTGGTGGTCACGGCGCCCACGATCACCAGCCGATCAGTGCCACCTAGAATCAGACCGTGCCTCTCTACGGGATCCTTGCCCCTGGACTCATTGCGAAACAACGATGGAAAACAAAAGAAACGGGTGGTGTTCGCTGATGATCGCGGCCGACCCCTCACACAGGTATTTTTACAATTTTCTCCTTATTTTTATCGAAATCAGATATGTGTGGCGCGAGATCGGTCTTCTTCTTTAGTATAGATAAATTTAATTACTCATACATTACACTTGTAGAATGATGTCTCACTTCTTTTATTATTATAATTCCTTTTTTAGCGCTTTGTTATAGCTTTATTAACGTTTTGTTAGCGCTGTGTGCTACTTGGCATTCGCAAAGTAGATATGCGTCTAGTTTACTTTCGAGAAGCAAATAACGAGATAAGCAAAGCCAATACCACCAATGGAGAGTTAAATACCGTACTTTTGAATTATGAATTTTGTTTAAAGTTGTTTTTACTGAAGTAGTGTGGTAACAATTTGGCTAGAGGCCTACGAATAACGCATTTAACATGTGCGTCGGTAGTCACCAGCTTTTTGACAATTTAGATATCATATACATATATACTGATAAAATGTATTACGTGTGAACTGGATTTTTGTCAAAAATAAGTGCTAAGAGGCACATAATTTAAATGCCTTTGTTAAAAGTGATTCGAAAGGAAGCATTCCAAGTGGTATGTACATTTGCCATTTTCTAATCTGCACTCAGCTATAATTGGGCATGTGCAGTAGACAGTATTGCACATGCGCAGTTGTGGTTAATTATAGGTTAAAAAAGGATAAAAATATTATACTACTTAAAATGTTCTTTATTAGATCGCGAAACTAGCGCTAACGCTCGTTGCTTTAGTATTATACCTTTTTAAAAAAAGATAAAAAAGGCTCTAAGATCTTATGTTCATCGAATAAACTTAAATATGACAAAACCTAGATGATACGTTATTGAAAAAAAACTGGTGTACCAAATTAAAAATTATAACCTAAGTGGTACTATCTTTACTTTATATATATATATATATACTATCTTTGTTATTTGCTTAATTCTAATGACACGTATCATTTGTATAAAAAATTTGATATCAACAACAGGCACCAGGTTAAAGTTTATCAAATTAAAAAGTAAAACCTAAGTGTGGTACATAATATTTACTTAACTCTAATGATATGTATCATGTATATAAAAAATTTGATATCAATAACAGATGCCAAGTTAAATTCTATCACATTTATTATTTACTTAACTCCAATGATATCTATTATTTATATAAAAGATTTGATATCAACAATGGGCACCAAGTTATTAAATTCTACTACGTTTAATTATTTACTTAACTCTAATAATATCTATTATAAAACTCAAATAGTATTGTATTGTCTTTGTTATTCATTTAATTATAAATGACATATATCATTTGTATAAAAAATTTGACATCAATAACAGGCGCCAGATTAAATTCTATCAAATTAAAAGTAAAACTCAAGTGGTACTATCTTTTTATTATTTACTTAACTTTAATGATATGTATCATGTGTATAAAAGATTTGATATTTCACATCAACAACTGGTGCCAAGTTAAATTCCACAAAATTTTATATCATTCGTATAAAAGATTTGATACCAACAATGGCACAAAGTTGAATCCTATAAAATTTTTATGAAGTTAAATTCTACCAAATTAAAAAGTTAAACCCAAGTAATACTATCTTTAAAAACCCAAGTGGTATTATCCTTATTATTTATTTAATTCTAATGATATGTATCATTTGTATGAAAAAAACCCAAGTAGTGCTACCTTTAAAAATCCAGGTATAATACTATCTTTATTAAGTTAAATTCGGCCAAATTAAAAAATAAATCCAAGTAGTACTATCTTTAATCTTTATATATACGATGAAACCTAAATATAAATCTTTGTATTCCTATTGAAGAATCTTAATTCTTGTTCCAATTCAAATGGTTTAATTCTTCTTAAAAATAATAATTATTATATTACAATCCATTCTTGATAAAAAGACCACTTTTTTTTTTAACTGGCCAGTGGTCAAAACTGGTTTTAACCAGTCAAAATTGATTTTAACCGATCAAAATCACTAGTTAAAATGTATTTTTGCTCTTTAAGAATTTTTAACGACTTTTTATTGTTGCAAGCTCGCTAGATGTTGCCTAATGTACTTCGATAGTTTCCACTGTTTCCGGCCTTAATTTTTTTTTCTTCCTACCTCTCTAATTAGCAAGTTAGATAGAGGATATCAAAAACCATTATCGAAGAAATGAAACGTACATTTTTTTCTGGTCGATGATGTTAATGATAACAATGACGACGTTTCTTAAAATCAGAGATTCAGAGATTTGCATCGTAATATCTCCGCTCGTAGGACACGTAGAAAAAAAATAAAGGCACTTTTATTATACAAGCCGAGTGATAGCTATCAATTGAGCGTATATAGAAAAAGTTGATTAGTTCAGCCGTTATTGCGATCCGATAATTCCAATCCTCCACAACTCGCCGGCTCGAGTAAAGGAGCACGGCAGTGTCGCTGTGCTTAGCTTAGCGTCGAGACACTATATGCCAAAATATTTAATAGAATTATCAAATTAAATAATTAAATTACTATTATTAAATTAGTAACTTAAGACCACAGGTTAAAACTTTTAATGATATCAAGAATTTCATTAATACAAATAATTCACAATAATTTTCTAATATGTAATAACTTGTGTTTTGTTTCACTATCCAGTCGAAATTATTCATTAATTATATCGTTTGTTTTTATAACGACACAATTCAATAAACAAAATTTTCCAGAAAATGAATTTGAATGTTTTGAATCATTACAATTTTGTGATATATTAATGTGTATGTAATATTAATGTAATGTTAAAATGATAGTTTTTGGGATGTGTCGTTGTTGTAACAAATATGAATGATATTATCATCCAACAGTCGTTTCCATTTAACATTTTCCTTTCTTTTAATTTGTTACGGCATTCTATAATTCTAATATTTCAATATTACATCCGATTTGGCACATAGGTTCGCGTCATGTCAGAACCGAGCAACGTACCACCATTATGGAGCACAGCTTACGTGGCTGGTCTACTCGGCATATCGAAGGATCAGAGTCAAGAAGCGACACAGGATATTACGCCACCGTGGCAGGTGACTTTCCCGCAACCAGCAAGCGACTATCTTGCCTTCCGGCGTAAGCTCGATCAAAATAACGTTAGCCTGGAGAACGTAATCGTGCGCGAGTCCGAGCAGTGCTTGGTGGGCACGGTGAAGGTACGAAATCTGGCTTACGACAAGGAGGTCGTTGTGAGGGCCAGTAGCGACAGCTGGTCTACCCACGAGGACGTGCACTGCACGTACGTAGCACAACCGGGGTCATCGAGTTCCCTCATCCTGTACGACACCTTCCGCTTCCGGCTCACCTTGCCAGTGGCGTCGAACGTCATTGAGTTCTGCGTGAGATATCGTACCGACGGCAGGGAGTCGTGGGACAATAACGAGGGCAAAAACTATCTGGTTAGCAAAAAACAGGAGGTAAGTATTTCAAAAAGATTATTTAAAATCTCTTAATATGTAAAGAATATTAAATATATCCGTGACGTCACTTCTATTTGAAGTCCTTGCGACGTTGCACACTATCCATGACTGACAGTCACTGACATATTTCGTAAAAGTTACGTGATTTTATTTACGGCCGTACATATCCAAAGAATCTTCGGATCTTCATTAAATATTTGCCAAGTAACGACAATCCATGGTTTATTGATTTTCAAAGACATTATTCATGGTTAAATGTTCTCTATAATATACACGCACATTGCGTTCTTTGCGCAGTACCAAATGTTTTTAGATTTTTATTTTATTTTGTTAACGCTCAGAAACTCTGAAACTATACCTCATAAAATTTGTCCTCTCTTTTATGTATAGAAAAATTAGTAGGTCAAATAAATTCGGAATTTTTTTTTTAATTTATTGTAACGATGCGCAGAGAATTGAGACATCTTATACCGATGCTTCAGCCTCGAGTACCAGCCGCACGATGTGATAACAGCCAGACGACGAAATGCGACGGGCTCTCCAACGGAACGAGGAACGGCAGTGTGCCGCAGATCGCGGAAGCTACCAGGTTAAATATGCGTACCTGGAGCGAGTTCGCATCTTGGCAGCACCTGACCAACGATGCGCCCTATTGGTGAATCGACCGGCGATGAGGTCGTGCCCCCTCGTCTCGATATCGAAATCATGTACGAAGCTGTACAAACTCCTCCAGTTTTTCTCACCTCGGCGACTTCGCCGAGACGTAGATCACGCGGGACCACGAGCAGGAGGCATCTCGCGAGGCACGTGAGTCGCCAGGGACGTGGGAACGGAGAGGAATAAACGCGAGGACGTGAGGAGAGAAGCTGTGCGACGATTCTCGAATTGAGAACTCGAATTGAGGAAACAAGAGCGCGCGCGTGCGAGAGAAAGAAACAATCGGCAGAGCAATGATAGCACGGGCAGCGGAGCCGGACGACGCCGAGCGTCGGATAACGCAATCTACACGGTAAGCCCCGATTTTCCCTTTATCTTTTCTTTCGTGTAAGAATACTTCGCCAAGTTTCAACGCTTATTTTCGCAATGGGCGATGGCCTGAAAGAAAAAAGGTGATTTGCGCGATAAAATGCTGCTTAAACGAATCTGCTGAGTAAGCACTAAACGTTCGCGATAGAACTGAAACCCTGCGTAGACACATAATTTTTATAATTAGATTTACGTTACTTGTAAGAACATTTTTATGAATGATACGGAAAGAATAGTGCTGAAGTGTCTAGAAACTTAATTAAATATACATCTGAAAATAATTTTGTTAGTCATTAAAATAATTATGTAGAACGCTTAAACCGAGGCGGTAACCCCACTTAATGTAATCGTGGGACAGAATCCTTGAAATCATTATAAAATTTATATAAAATCTCTATGTATAATCCGATAATTACATATGCAACCACGAGAAATAATTGTATAATATTAAATACAATCGTATATTTCACCAAATTACTTCATAGTAGTGAAAAAAATTATTTGTAATCAGATAAAATCATGTAATCTGTGGGACAATATTTCAGCTAGTGGTTACCCACTCGGGTTACCCACTTAAACATTAACAATTATATAAATAAATTTTAACATTCTAGAAACTAGTTTAGCGTCCGATAATTATTTTAATGATTCGAACAGAATTATTTTTAGATCTGCATTTAGTTGAATTTTTAAGTACTTTAACAAAACCGTTCGTTCTGTATACGCAAAACATTCGTTTTTTAATAATTTTATTAAAATAGAAATTTTTATATTGGACGCGTAAACGTATCAGATTTCGTAGCACGTTTTGTAAATTTGATTCTTCGGCAACTTTCACCGCCATACTCGTTTTAAGCTGAACGGATTTATTCGAGTGCTCGTATCCTTGCTTGAAATAGCAAGTATTTTTATGGGCTGATCCATGCACGTACAAAGTATGAAACGAGAATTATGCAGTTATATACCGATGTATCATACTTAAATTTAATGCAATAAGCAGTAACGTCAGCAAGATGCTGCTTCTTAAGGGATTATAATATTTTTGAATGTTAATGAAGCATATTTCAAGTATGCTCGTGAGTACGTTACTATTTTCAAGTTCAATAAACGTGGAAAAGTGTTTTGACAGGAAAAAACAATAATTAAATAATGGAAAATATTTTTATATTATAATGCAAATAAATAACAATTTATATTAAACTATTATTTAATGTATTGTATTACTTTTACTAACTAAAAAAAAAATTAAAATCTTTATTTTTACAATAAAAACATTTAACTTCTTTTTTCTATCATAAAATAGAAGTTTAATTTGAAATTAAAATATCAGTTTGCTACATATTTTAAAACTGCATATTTTTTTCTTTAAACATAAATTTAAGGACAAAAAATTATTAAAACACAATATATCAACTTGCCATATTTAACTACATTTTTTCTTTTAAACATAAAGTTAAAAAGAAAAAATTATATTAAAACGCGAGAGCTCATTGAACATTACTAAATGAAAACTCATTGCTTCCACTCTCTAAACTTACGACGACTGTTCTATCTATTTATGTACCTCGTCTCGCGCGCGCACAGACGGAATAGTACCACGCTCCCACGAGCTATTATTAACCGGCAAGTGCAACGAGCTTCTTCTTGAGCCGAAAGCTCTACGAAGAACGAAACTTTGATCTCGTCATCGTCTTGGGGTTTCGCAATTGCACTGCGCGATCGATCGAAGCATGATCGCGAAATCGCGAACCTCGTAAAATTTCGAATGGCCTTTCTCGCCGCTCGAACGCTTGAGACTTTCTCTCTATAAATAACGTAGTCGACCGTCGACGGCGTCGTGTGCGAGACAAGCGCGATAACAGGCCCGACCGACGAGGAGAGTCGCGCGACTCTAATCGCCTTAACGAAAGGTTGTTACCACGCAATGACATGGCACACCGATTTCATTCCCTCTCGCATATGTTCGTGCCGCATCTTCTTTCATCTCTCGTTCTTCACTCTCGGTCCGCTTTTGTTTTGTCTCTCCATCGTCGCGTTTATAGATCCATCGCGTCTTGATGCATGCATATAGGCTATAAAAAAACAGAAAAAGATCACGAACTTGAAAATAAAGACTATTTTCTCTAAAGACTATTTCCTCCTTTTCGGCTTGAAAACTATGGAAAATGAAGCGTTTATGCGATCGGCTTGCTGCAATAGATAATAAAATAAGCTAGGAGCACATAAAAAAACATAAGCAATAAGACTTAAGATGCAGTAAAAGAATCGGCCAATCACAGTACAGAATGTAAAATAGTTCTCTACTGTGATTGGCTTTACCGTTTTGCTTACTGCTTACGTCTTACTGCCTTACGTTTTTTTACGTGTTTCTCGCTTTGTTTAGGTTTTGATAAACTTTGATAGTTAATGAATTGGAGTCTTAAACTTAACTTTCGAGACATTCTACAGCAAAATTTGAAATTGTGTAGAAACGCGAAAAAATCTATTTATCGAACCGTATAAAGTAGGTGTGTTACGAATTCGATGGAATCAAGTTGGACGCATCCAATAAGCGAGCCAAGTATTAATCTTTCGATAAATGTTATATAAATAACGCAGAAGTCACGAGTGTGAATGAAGGGGAGACTGGCCTATGTGGTATCGTCGGGGCGATAGCTTTTAATCGCTTTCCTGAAGGAATGTATGTATATTTACGCATACATTCATTCACCCTGTCGGTTTTTTCTTGTGCCGGTAGTGCAAACGTTGCCGGTAGTGCAAACTTACTGCATTTTCTGTCTGAAAGCCGTGTCTCAATTCGTTAACGACATTCCAAACGATACTCCTACTTTCTTATTCGAGGCAAAGGCTGCTCACTGGCCTAACAGTAAAATTACACTAATATATAATTATTATAGTTTCTCACTCAACAATATAAATGTAATATAACATAAATTGTATGTAACAGCTGTTATATTGTTGCGTAGGAAATTATAATATTGATGTTATGTTTATATTGTTGATGTTTATTGGGTTGTAAAGGAGATCGCGTATCATCGTTTGAAAATTTTGAAATTATACAAGGTCTATAATAGGAGACGTAAATCTTAAGTCATAAGAAACTCATAGAGCACAGTTTACATTCCAGCAACATTGCAACGTTCCAGCAATATTGCAATAACGTAGGAAACGTCACAATGTTGCTGCCATCTTCTGTACTGTATGTGGGAATTAACTTTCAATTTTTTAATTAATCGCACAGTCAAATGTGAGAAAAATAATCGACTGTGATTGGTTAATTTCTTACGACATAAGACTTGCGAGTCTTGTTGTAGGCTCCACGTCAACGGCAAGTATTTCGAATCATTTTCACGGGCAAAAAGGAAGCAAAGATGTCCTTGACACACTGCCAATCAGCACGTCGTTTCGTGCACGCTGTTATAAGTATAACAAACAAAACTGATCTTTTCCAAGCTCAATATGTCCTCGACCCTGATCTGTCCAGACCGAGGTACGCGAAATGTACGTGCATCTGAGACAGATTCGTATTCGGTTTGACTCGTTCGACGGCTCTATGCGAGATTTGCGAAACCCGACCCTGGTACGAACGCGTTAACCCACTTCGCTCCGGTGCCGCTAAATCCGTCTATATTTGCCAGCACGATGAGCTTTCCCGCGATGTCGTTTGGCAATGAACGAAACAAGTGGCTTTAATGCTTACATTTTCAGGTATTGTGATGAAAGGAGAGGATCGTATGTAACAAGAAAAAAAGCTATGAAAAATCGCGATTTAAAGAAATGTAATTAGGATCATCGTAATTTACAGATTTGCAAAATTTCATGACTTAGACATTCAACGAATAGTCTCAAATTTTATTTTATAAACGTATTAAGATCCTTGTGTGAACACATATTATGTAATCAATTATGATATTAATTTTTCCATAAATTCTGGAGATCTTAAACATTCACGTATATTTCAGGAATTTTTGGAATAAAATATATCATCTAAAAAATTCATACATACACAAATTTAAATCGGAGATATTTTTAGTTATCTTAAAATTACTAAAATTAATATTAAATTTTATTTTTATTGTAATATATCAATAAAGTTATATTTCTTATGCGAATTCTAAAAGAAATTTCTTATTCTTTGAACACTTTTCCGAGGTAGAATTACTCCAGACACGAAAGATTTAATTCCTCGCGCTTAAGAATTAAGTAAACGCGTTATGTCAATGCGGGAGGTAACCATATTTTAAAAGCACAACGCCGTGGTTTGCCTTGGTATCATTCATTACGTACGTACATATTTATCCGTGAAGATATGTACAGTACGTCTCAAATGCAAAATATTATTCTGGATTTCAATAAATATGAATGAAAATGTTTTCCAAATGGAAATCCGCTTGAAATATTGGAACTCTACATTAGCACTGTATTCTCTCGCCTTTCTCTTTTTACACTATTTGCTATTTTTAACACTTATTAATTTGATTATTATTTCTTATTAGCGTAACACATTATTATATTTAGATATTTCTTTAACGTTTGTTAATTATTGCAATATTAATATATTAACACTTATTATTATGATATATTAATTATATTATTATTACTATGATATATTAATATTTAACATTACCGGGATTTAATTTTTCTTTCCATTGTAAATTAATTTTTCTCTCTCGATTATACTGTTATATATCGTTATTATACTCCTTATTTGTGAAGAGTATCTGGCACCGCTCGACAACATCCGGCAGTACAAGTACAATTTTTTGATGCCAAACAATCCGATGGCCTCTTAACCCTCAGATGTACGATGCAATTATCACCTCGTTTGAAAGTTTTATACACGACGCAATTACATATTGCTCTCGAGTACAACACGATAAATATAAACCAGAATATAATTTCTCGGTAACCCGATATCGCTGCAGTTGCATGTGCGCGATAAGAGGAGCTGCAGGAATAACTTTAATCCTTGAAGTGCATCAGAGGGTTGAACTCTCGCGAGCGAACTTTCCTTATCTGTACGTTTCTCAACATTGAGACAGTTTAGCAATGAATTGTATCTCCGGTGCGGAGGAAGTGCGCGACTTCTGAGATATCCTGTAGACATTATTCGAGGCGTGGTTGCGAGAAGTAGTGGCGCAGGATCGTGTACACCGTGCGTCCGTGCCGCACCGCGGTCACGCCGTATGGTACCACGCCTTGGTGATCACCGAGAGCGAAAGAGAGAGAGAGAGAGTGAGCGAGAGAGGGAGGGAGAGAGAGAAAGAAAACGAAAAAAAAAAAGCTTAGAGACGTCTAGACGCGTGGGACGGACCGGGGTAATCTCGACTTCTCGACAACCTCGAGCGGTTGGGGCTCGCTTGCTTGCTTGCTTGCTCGCACGGTGTTTGCATGCGTTCCCGTATATGTAATACATACCTACGTGCGCGACACATGCATTCCGTGTTGTCGGGAAAAAGGCAGCCGTCTTAATTGCTGAGCATTGTTAACCGCCCCTGGAAATCTCAGCCGGTGGTCGCCGAGACCTCTCCGACGCGTTTCAATTCCATCGCCGAGACCAAAAGCGCTTTTAATCATATTTGAACCAGTCTATGCCTCTTAATCATATTCGAACTAGTCTGTGCCAACGAAAGGAAAAAGAACATTAAGTTTTTTTACAACGTCTTCTTAGTAATTATACCTCGCCGTTTATATTATATAAATTAGAAAGAGTATCTCTAACGTGTGTCAAATTAAACTAGTGATTAGTTTTTGAAACTGGGTTAAAACTCGATGCAACGACATGCTATGCATTTTAAATGTAGATTGATTGGATTTACCACGGCTTGTAATATATCATTAATCCACTATTTTCTATTTTCATAATTGCAGAATTTTCATCATGCAAATTCTTAAAACTGTTGCGTTTTTAATTGATCGTATCTCATTGCGTCCAGAAGATGATATATAGAATTAAGTGCTTAAATCCTGTTTGCTATATATAGTACATTGAAAAAAGTCTGGTAATAATGAAGCCTAGATGATACTCAGTAAATACAATGTTACATGTAACGTAAATGTAACATGCAATATCAGCTCAACACAGGGTATTATATTAC
This sequence comes from Trachymyrmex cornetzi, assembly GCF_001594075.2. NCBI lineage: Eukaryota > Metazoa > Arthropoda > Insecta > Hymenoptera > Formicidae > Trachymyrmex > Trachymyrmex cornetzi. The sequence goes on along the minus strand of NW_017296157.1, from coordinate 1,751,075 downwards.
AGTTATCTTGTTGAGTTACTAGAAATTTGGAAAAATAGTTTTAATTACATGTACGGTTATAATATTAAGTTAAAAAATTAAAATAATTAAAACAAATTAAATTTTTCTAAATATTATCTTATATTTCTATTTATCTATTACCAAATGGTTACTTTTATTATGTTTAGTATCTTTACTAAGTATTGTATCGACATACGTAAAGAATAATTCTGTTAAGGTATCTGAAAATTTTGTTGGATATAGATCTGAAAATAATTTTGGGACTATCAAAACAATTATATTAAAAATAAAAAAATTATTAGCAATGCTGCAAACAGTTTTTTCATTCTAGCAATCAATTTGAGTATCCTAGATTAATTATTTTGATGATCTAACAAAATTATTTTCAAATATATATCTAGCTAAATTTTTAGATGCTTCAGCAAAATTGTACTTTCCGTGTGTGTATGCTAAACAAAATACACTTAGTAACTATTACCAGACTTTTTCCGCAGTATATTCTACTACAATTATTATTTTGTTGCAATTATACTTAATGCACATTTTCGATTCTTATGTTTATGTTATATATTATTCAAATCAGTCGAAGTTGTCTTATCATATATCATTACTGTTACAGGTTTTAGCATCCGCGTCATTGTAAGACCGGTTCATGAAAATCATTCAACGTCTGCCTTCAGCTATAACATCAGTGACCACGCTCGCCAATGCGGACATCATCGTCGCATATTATCTTCTCAAACGTTCTCTTCTTCCTCCTCCGTTTCTTCATTCCTGGGATTTTCGGCCCGCCTGTGAACAGGAGTCCGTCTTGAGCTTCCACCCTCGACTTGATCCAAATCTCGCTGGTCTCGTCATATCGGCCAATGTTATAGTTCTGTAAGCGCTTTCTCCATTTCTTCCTTCGTACACTTCTTCCTCTTTCTCTTCTTCTCTTCTCTTTTTCTATCTTTCATTTCTTCCTCTCGGCACTGTCAATACTATCTTCTCTGCGAAACACAAATCATCGCCCGAGTGTGTCAATTATTTTTTACGAGCATAACGGGAGATAGGAAACGCGCGTAGGTCTCGTGAGGTAACTAGCATTGCGAGATTACTGCACAAAATATTGTATTGCAATGTGCCTTAGAGTGCCTTAAGGAATTATAGAGGTTTGTCTCATAATGCTCAGCGTCGCCCAAGCAATGTAAGCTCATAAAACGATCCTTGCAAGCGTCTTTCTACATTCTTTAAGCCTATATTATTGCGTTATTTGAACAAACAATCGTATCATCGTTATCGAGTCGTCGAAAAATTTTATTATTAACAACTTAAGCGAGAAACATAAGGCAGGTACCGTTCGTAGTCGATGTGAATTAGTAGGAAACGACGAGATGATAACTGTTAACGGCATGTTTATTTTGCGACCGATGCTATATGCCGTTTCTTTTATAGTTCCTCTTTCGACACGTACCGTTTCATTCGATTAGAGAGCAATAAATCATAGCTTCGCACGGTGGACACGAAATTTTGACGGTCGTTACACCGCACTTTTAGAATATCCGAATCGAGAAGATAAACGATACCAGATATATCTTGTGAAATGTTGAACTACTAATTTAAAGCGCAACTATATCTATATGTATTTTAACTACCTTTGGCTTTCACTTTTCACAAAGAATTTTTTAACGAAGATTTATGTCTTATATACATGTATATACAGAGTTGAGCGTATACGTGATACATGTATGTACACACGCGTTTTGCGAACCATCTGCTTGCTTGAATCAACGCGTTTAAGCAAGTAGAGTTTCAAAATAAATAGAACAAGCGAATGAACTGCGATAATAGCGAATGAGCCTATCGACGTACATCTCGATTACGTCGTATACAAATGAACGCTGAAATATACGCAATCGGCTATTAATTCGTGAATATATGTAAAAAGAAACTCTATGATAAATGTGAATATGAGTTGAATTATCATATGCTTGATATTTTCTTCTGAGGTGACTTTGTAAAAAGCTTGCGTATTGTTTTGATTGTTGAGACGTCAGTTTTATTCAGGTATTCACGAGCTAGTAGTCAGCGCGATTGCAAATGCTCGCGTCGAAATAGCAACAACGGAGTGGAGTATGAATGCTTGTGAACTCATGAATCTTTCGATACTTTTTGGCATCAAGCATTTCTTGCCGATCAATTCTTATCTCGTATCTGGTGGGCTTCTACATATGGAGCATCCTATAGAGTTTCTTTGAAGTCACTTCTAACTCTAGCTCTTCCAGCACGTTCAAAACGCTGCCACTTCAATGTCTGTACTTCTTCAAGCCTCTCGTTTGAAATTAAATGCATGTCTCTCTAGCTACTGTGTGGCTTAGCACGCACGGAAATACAATGCCACCCGCATTGTTAAACGAAAGCAATATTCGAATGCTCAGCGACCTGAGTTTTGCTTTCAGGAAACGAAAGGCCAACCGGAGGCGGCACTGCTTTCGCGGTGAATGAGAGAGTGCTTTAAGTTGCAGAATTGTTGAAAAGAAACGTCGGCATGACTACGAGAAATGGCTAGACTCCACCCGGTGATTTGCAGACGCCATTCTACGCGTCCTGCATCGGGCTTTGATAGCAGCACTGTAAACGGAACTGCTTTCTCTGCTCGTAGGGATTCTTCGCAGTTCTATTCTTCAAAGTAGATAACGATTGATATTCCACTTTCGTTACGCTTTCTCAGCGAGATAGACTTTTAACATCAAATCTTTCAATAAACGAACCAATATTATTTCTATTTTCTACTATTTCTTTTGTTATCTTTCCTTTCCTTTTCTTTCTATTTCATCTTTCTTTATCTCTTCTTTGATTCTCCTCTCGTTCTTTTATCTTCTTTGTTTCTTTCTTCTCTTCATCTTTCAATGCAGCGAATTAAAAGAAGCTGCGAACAAATCTACCGGAAAAACGTAGAATGATTGGTAGTTCTGTTGCGAAGAAGCCAGTTTGTGCACCGGTACTGCTGCTCCAGTTCGAGTTCGTGTCTGTTCGTCGAATATCAGTCGTTAGTCAATATAACGAGACCTCACGCTAGCGTGTGTATGTACATATATACGCGTTATTTCCTTTCGAGAGCCGTAAGACTGATAACTTAAATCACGTACATAATGTAAATAATATACGTACTCATTAAGGATTTTAATTGCATCTCGATGGAAATTTTAAGCATCTCTTATCTTACTGGACGATTACCGAGATATTTCTTCTAATAAGTAGATCACGTCTCTGTAGATTTTTTTATCGTGTTATAAGTCCTCGTTCTCTTTTCCGTATTTTTACTAGCCACTTGTAATATTTAATAATTTTATGTGTGTATCTTCCAATATATACCTACTAGACTTACTATAACACCTATTAAAGTTAATGTTACGGCATTGTTTTACCATCTTTTATCCGAATTGTGTGGGTTGAATATTATTCTATTTTTACAGAGCGTATTAGTCATTATATATTGTATACATTTTATCATTGTTGGTTGTTATTAATTAGGATGTACTACCTGAGTAAAAATACATAATTTGCATATGTTCATTACACTGGATCGTACGTATATACATACATTTGGGTACCACATTGTAAATATACCAATAAATATTATCTCTTTTGCAATAAAAATTATAGTAATGATTATAATATGACGATGTTGTCTGTTATTATTTATTCTAACTATTCTTCAATTCTCATTTTACCTCGATAACTTTATATAATTATTCTTCACTATTTATTGAAATCGTTGGAATTAAATTTGAGAATCGCCGTTTATTGATACGCTTTTGTACATGATTTTTACGGCCAAACAATATTCTCAATCCAATCAAGATAAGAACTAACTCTGGTATATATCGCGGGCGATGATTTAAAGGCACAAAACTTGCCGAAGCTTGTCACACCAACGATGCTGTACATGCAATAAGGTTCCGCAAGAATTCTTTGCAATGGACCGCCACTGTCACCCTACAAATATGCCAAATTAGACTCTATTCCAATCTTTTCTCAATTCTTTAAACATAGGATCTTTAAAATACATGATTATATTTAATAGTAAGAATATTACTGATATTTTTTAGAAGTAAAATTTATCACATTTAGTTAATTTAAATATGTGTATTTATTCTTTACTTATAATGCTTAATGTATATATCTGCTGATATCTTTAAAATTACACATATAAATTTCTTTAGTCTCTAAATTAAAATTGAGAACTTCGAAAGTTGAAATGTTCAAAAATAAGTAAAGAAGTTGATGTATAATAAAATCCTTAATCTGAGGAATATGAAATGTATTTTCAAAACTTTATTTTAAAAAATAAAAAATTTTTTAATAATTTTAAACAATTTTTCACCTGACAAGTGTCTTTGCCGCCTTCCATTATGCCGGCGCAAAGTAAGCTCGATATTAAACCATCGGGTAGCCGCCGAGTACCAATATCCTCAGCGTAAGTCTTTTTACATTCATCTTCGGAAATGTAGTTCAACTGGACTTTCATCAATTCGTTGCTACCAATACTGGATTCTGAACAATATCTCACATTATATCTCTTAATATGTCAAAAAAGAATATAAATAATGATATAAAATACTATTATTATATTAAATTTAACATAAACATGAAAATTAAAATAATAATAAAAATAGTTTCGTCGTTCTAAGAATAAAGCAAATATAAGTAGAATGCTAATATGAAGCTCTGTGATTGTTGATGCGTAAATAATATATTTATAAGGCGATAAGGTGAACGTTTCTGGATTTCAATTCTCCTCAATGCGGAAGTCAAATACAAACTAGTTTGATCCAGAGTTGTAACGTTTGCTGTTAACTTTATTGGTAAGTATATTTCAATTGTTTGCGAATCTTATCGGTTTATATATTATTTACGCATCAATAACCGTGAAGGTTCATATAGACATTTTACTTATATTTGCATCATAAAAAGTTTAAGTCTAATCTATAATTAGTTCTTTACTTCCTGTTTCTTGCCTATTACCGCTTTTTACCTTTTGCTCTTTTTGCCTCTTTTTCTGTTTTTTCTCTATGTCGCTCGAGAAAAATTGACAAACTTCAAACAAGACAATAAGAAATATGATTATCGATAAAACAATCGCAAAAAAGCAAGAAGTAAAACGCTAGAAACAGGAACCAAAGACCACATTGTAGATTAGACTTTAAAATACTGACCGTAGGATGTTTTCCCAAATCCAGAGGCGATAGCACTTTTTCCTGGTAGCTGAGATTCTATTTCGAGGCAGGCGGGTCTCACTCGAGGATTCAAGTCAAATGGTTGTGTAAGCTTGAGCAATGCTATATCATGGTATGTGGCCGAAAATTTGTAATCCGGATATTTAATTCTTTCCGCGACGTCCCTTTCCTGCATAGCATCGCCAGGACTTAACAGATCAATTAAGCCGACTCGCACTTTACTTGCGGGACCCCTAAGAAACGTGTAGATGTAATTTAGTAACAGGGTACAGTAGAGTTTTTTCGTCCATTTTTCGTGATAATGTTCATATTTCCGAGCAGCACATATTGAATATTTAAAGATTGTGCTTGTGTTCTCAAAGAGCAATCATGATTGTAAAGTTTTAAGCACGTTACTGCAAAGAGATATTGTTTGTTGTCGTGAATATTTGTATTACTTTAAAGTTGAAACTGACCGAATAATCCCGCCCTAATATAAGTTTCTATTTGATATCCAAAATTGATGATAGTGTAGTAATGATGTAAGTGCGAAGAAATAATTGTAGCAAAATTGTTACTTGTCCGGGGATTCCATACAGTGCGCCGCTGTCAGAATAAAATTGTCGGAGATGATGCTTCCTCCGCATTGCCAGGACACATCTTTGCCATAACCAATCACTGCCTACGATATGGAAAATACTGCTCTGTTAATTACTTTGATGATTAAAATGTTACATGGAAATCTATATTGTATTATTACAAGGAATTTTCCAAACGACACGTTTTTCGCATATAAAAGCGAATGCTGTGCAACATGTGACAATAAATAAGCAAAAATTATTAAACAAATATTAGTTTATTTAATAAAAATATAATAAAATTTAATATTTGTGCAATTATTATTTTCTATTTTTAAAAATTATAGGGACATGCAAAAGTATATTTTAGTAAAGTGTATTTAAAAAATATTTTGTATTATATATTTTATATTTTTAAATTATATATTTTCCTGCATATATTTATAAATACTTCAATTTTATGTAAATATGAATTTTATATTACATTGTTTACGTAACAGTCATATTAGTGACAATTATATTAATATCATTTTCTATTAAATAATTGAAATGTAGAAAATAACTTTCATTGCCTATAAATGTTTATGCTTATATGTTTGTCACAACATTCGACAACATTATATATAATTCTTAATTATTTTGCAGATTGTAGCGATAAATACATATTTGCTCTCACCATATGCGGAAATTCCGCATGTTTCGCTTGGATTCCGCCGATGATTAGAGGTGTCTCGACAACGGCGCAGCGGGAGACTTTATTCGAGCCGGCATTGATACGTAAAGTCGGCGAGTTCTCCGTTTCGTAAACCAGATCGGCGTATTCCTTACATTCTACGAAGAAGCGGGGATTATGCAAATTGAGGATTATGCAGATCATAGCGGAAAATGCGTGGGAAATGATGCAAACGACGATTTATGGTGCAATTACGATGTGAGGGAATTATGGGAATACATGGAAATTACTTTTGTTACTCTTTTATACGCGTAATTCTTTTTCTACAAAGTGCGTAGCTCATTAATTTACTATTGCACGTCATGATTACTTAATGCATCTCTTACGAAACGCGCATCTATTTGTATGTTGAGCTAAACAAATTATACACGCTTCTTGTAATCACAAAGCACAACTCGCATAATGAAGAATAGTTCTAAATACAGCTTGATATCGATTTAATAAACATTACACATTTTCACAGAAATAAATTTGTGATGCAAATTGTGTGATAATGACTATCTACGATTACTGTTTTGAAATGTTTTTTGTGGTTGGCCAATTAGTTCATTTTTATCTTCTAATTGGTTAATCAAATGCTTTGAAGCATTTACAGTATCAAGTAAACTGCAGCCTAATTAGAGTTGATTTTCCAGTAACAAAGGTTTTATGAAAGATTTTATGAAAGATCGATTTTGATACCTAATGAAAAATTTAAGATGAAATTAAAGACTTTACGATTATATTAAATTATGGAGATTTGTAACATGAAAACTAAACAAATAATTATAAGTCTCTAAATTAAGTATTGTTCTTATTTTTTAGTAACTTTTAGGAGTTTAATTTAAACAAATATTAATTTAATTTGTAATTAGTCGCTACAATATTAAAAATTATAAAGTTGCCATGATTTTAGTTCAATTTCTATCCATAAAAAATTAATTTTAAATTTGGCAAGAAAATAAGATACATTGAAATGATGATATATGTGCGTACATTCGAAATAAACAATTCTTCGAATCCGATCGCGGATATAACGAAGCAGATAGGCTATCACTAACTTTCTTCACTTTTTCGCGCCGCGGAATTCCTAAGTAAAATTGTGACGAACAACACGATCGTAAGCTCTCGGTGCATATTGTAAATCCAATACACGGCGTACCGACACTTTCTTCGAACAAAGGCCTTAATAGCAAATTCTCGCTTTAAAAACAACGGATAATGCGTAACGAAGTGCATGCGGATTGCCCGATAAAGTCGTTTATTAACGATTGGTGATCCGTGAATCGAAGTATCATTAATGATATTAGCAGAACTACAAGCAATGACGTATCCGCTGAATTCTTCCTCGTGCATTTCATAAAATGTTTGCGTCTGCTTCCAATAAGTAGGTACTGTACCTTAATAATCAGTTATTTCATAGAAAAACTGCGTTGTGTTCTGATTTAACCGCATATCATTACTCATACGTACGATAAAAAAAAATCTTTTTTTACACATAACACACACATCAATTAAACTAAACGTTAACTTAAATTTCAGATTTAACAAAAGATGTTTTAAATACTTAAATGTATGAATCTCATAACAATTTTTTTATAGCTATTAAAATAGATTATTATTTGTAGTAGTTATTTTCAATATTGTATTTGCAACGTTGATAAATAAATCTTCAATTAACTTTTATAAAATAAAGATTTGTTTTATAAAATAAAAATTTTTCTATAAAAAATAAAGAATAAAAGTTGTAAAATTTTGTTTATCACGTATTAGCCTGAGACATAATTTGTAAGAATTTTGCTAAGAATGGTATACCTTCCTATTTTTTTAATTCAAAAACTATTTCATTATTATTACTCAAACACACTACATCCTTCTGTATTATTACACATCCTAGAATGCGTAGGACATAAATTTTGTACATTTGACACTTTACTTCATTCATAAAGATATTTCTCTTTCATACAGATGCATATTTTTTGCGAAACCATTAATTTATTTATCTTAGAATAATTAATGTATTACTAAACTTATGCTAATTGTATATTACCGTATCAATTTCTTACAAATAACATTTAAAAAATGCTACATCCCTGGATGTGTACACGTGTTTCGTTCTTAATGAAACTGGCCTTATCAAACCCATCGGGCCTTTGGCAGCGTCATAACGTCGATCATGATGGATCGAATCGGATTTGTTCCATGTATTAAGTTCGATGTTTGACGTATCGAAAAATATCTAATCATCATTAGATTTCTAATAGCTTAGTAATATGTAACCCATAAACGAAATAGTGATACCATAAATTATATTAATCATAATAAGATCTAAGAAAGCTCTGAAAAGAAATCACAAAAATACCCAAAAAATCTGCAATCTACTCTTACGTTATAAATGAATCGTTTTGCGCCTGTTATCTGTAAAGTAAATCAGACTGTTATCCTTGAACTTTGCATCAAGATTTCTTTAAGAAAGTTACATTTTCATTATCTTTACATTTACTTCAAGTGAGTTAACATAGTATTTCCTATTGAATGAATACGATAAGAAAATCGTCGTAATATAATAAAAATGCAGAATAATAATTAAGAGATAAATATGACTAACACAGATACAATTCTAGGATTCTAATATCAATCTACTTTGCGCATCATATTAATGAGAAATCAAATATTTGCTTTTGTTTTCTTTGCATTTATTCTAACGAAATTTTCAGTTTTCTTTGTGTTACATAAAAAACAAGATAATATGTCATATGATACATATGATACATTTGTATAAAATATTGTATTGAGAAAAAAAAGAATTGTTCATTTGGCAAAATTAATTTAATTTGTTTTTATTTTTTTCGACGAAAAACATATTATATTTTACTTAAATACATGCATCCTCTAACAAGAAAGACGAAGATGAACTAAATTAAATTAGTTTATATCTTTACCTTTTTTGTTAGAGCATGTATTTAAATTAAATTTTTTTCTCATTATATAAGGTGTGGAAAAAATGATGTTATAATAGTAATATTAAATCTACAATTTGAAACAATCTTGTTAATTTAACAGCATATTAATGAACAAGTACTCGTTTTATTAAAATAAGAATATATTGAGTAAATAAGATTACTTTCAACTAAATTAGTGCTATTAATACAATATTATTTTTTCATATTCAAACAAAAAGGCTTAAGTTCTTTTATTTCAAGAAAAGTATAAATATTTCAAGTATAAATCAACAGATTCAAATAAGGAGCGGCTTTTGTGAGAAATTGTTACATGCATGAATGCACAAAATCATATATGTACATTGCATTATTCATTGGATATCTATGGAATTAATGAGCCTAGTCAATGTTCCCGTTAAATTAAAATGTCGAAGTATAATGTAGGCACAAGGAGAGAATTTTCTTTTAAAACTTACCCTGAAAATATGGTAGTTGTAATACAATACAATATTTTAAAGATTTTTACCATACACTTCAGTAAAATTGATCAAACTTATTTTATACTTTATTGTAGTTTTATTAACCTTCTGAGGACCGGCATGTTTTTGATCGACTTTTTTATTTTAAGGGCTAGAACTTTTTTGTCAATGTCATGGGGTTGAGTGACAAAAAAGATGGCGCCACTGTCGAGTCTCTAAAGGGGCTTCCGGTCTTCTACAGATTATTGAATGAGAGAGATTTACATTAAAATTCTTCGAAATACACAATGTTGTCCCACGATTGTCATATTTTCAAGATAAATTCTAAGAAACTTCTCTCCGTGCAGAGATAATTTTTTAGTATCGTTTTTCGTGACGACAGCAGCATGATAATAATTCGCGTGAAACATTTGCACATTGAAAATGGAAATTACAGAAATTACAGCGATTTCAATCGAAGTCACATAAGAATTACGGAGGTTTCGATTCCTGTTACAGATCGCTTGCGGCACGCGACAACTGATTGCCTCTTAATCATCCATCGTTAGATCGTTTTGCTGAGATCTTCCTCGAAGGCAAATGGAATCATACGTACGATCGACTGATTTATCAAGAAATACATCACGAGAATGACCTCGTGGTTCATCACCACCACTGGGAGAACGAGCGATCGAGTGGGGATCGGGAAAAACTGAAACGTATGGGACAAACGTGTTAGACAAGGTATATCTTCCATCGCCAACGAGTCTTCGGGATCAGACGAGAAAACAGCGTGATCAAGGCTGACCAAGGCTGACCGAGGATGCCAGTGAGCGTGTCGATCGCCTCATCGTTATTATTATTGGTGTTGGTTTCGATCCTGTCATCGACACATGGAATGCACGTCGGAGGTGAGTATTAGTCGCACTTCGCTAAAAATACGGGAACGAATATATCGAGTGCATTCTTTTCGGTGAATGGAAAAGTCTTCCGAACCACGTGTTGTATACTAAACAAAATCTATTGTACAGCAATATGTTTCTTTGATGTAGCTCTCTGATTATAAATGATTATACATTTAATACACAATTATAAATGCATTATTTGGTTTTGTGTAATTTCTTTACTTTTAATTTTGCATGCAGAAAAAGAAATAATTACTTGATAATTACGCGTCAGGCACCAACAATTAGTTTTGTGTTTATTCGTGTAATATACTCTGTCGTACAATTTAGTATTCGACATAATGATTTAATGACAATTACAAAGCTTGTAGAAATACCTCTGACATTGAAAAAGAAGCCTGAATAAATTTTTAATTTATTATAGTAGATAAATCTATCGCAATGACCTTGTTAACAAGAAAGATCAATCAATTTTGTATCTCATTGATTTATATATCCTCAAATAAAAAAAACTTATCATAAAATCAAAATAATATCAAATGGCTTTAAAATAATTAAAAGTCACTTTTCAAATTATAAAGATTCATTTTAATATTATTTTGACATTATCGTGATTTGTTGTTCTGCTTAGATCAGCCTCAATTCTTTTTAGATTCATGAAAAACATGTGGCACGAAATAAAATCTTAAATTATACTTGAAATAAATTTATGAAATGCCTTTCAATTAGTGTACGTAATTTGTTATATTTATATGTATATTTACTAAAATCTCTGAATATTATAAAAACTACAAAGTTGTTAAAGTTGTATAATTAACATTAACTTTTTCGTCGTATCATTTTCCGATATGTAAATGGTACAAACGTTTTATGGAGTTGCAAGAACTTTTTCATAATTTTGCTCCTTGGGAGTATAAAATAAAACGTCTTCATTGTGAATCTGGTCAATCTTAATTGAAAAATAGTCTAAATGTGAATGCTATACAAACGTGACTGTCGTAACAATTTAACACTATTATGTTTAACAATCAATTTCCAAATTGATAAATTCAAAGTGGTGACAATAAAATTGTTAATATCTAACGGCTACATAATTCTCAAATTGTCTGATTTGATGATAAGCATAGGAATAAAATTGTCTGATTGTCTGATTAGCAAAAATTTGTAATACAAATTTGTAATTAATGTATCTTTTATATAATTTTCAGAGTCATGCACGATCGACAATTCACCAGGTGATTGCAAGTCTTTACGTGACTGTCCAAAAGTATATGAGGAATTGTTAGCAGGCAAAATACCTAGTTACACCTGCGGATTTTTAGGTATCGAACCAATAGTATGTTGCCCAAAAATAAACCCTATAATCACTCAACCAACGCCAACGCAGGGAACTACTGAACTAACAAATACAATGCGACCTCCGAAATTAAATGAATCAAGGGGATCTGTAGCACGAGCAAGTAAGAAAAAATTTCTTTTTAACCTATTCTTTAATTAAAGATAAAGAACACGCTATAACAACATCAACATTCGTTGAAACTAGCGTGCAATTTGGCCCATACTTCTATCTCTTCAGAAGAATTCTTTACGTAAACATACAATACGGTTTCTTAAGTATACACAAACAGCTTCTAGCAATGATGAACAGGTTTATTAGAGTTAAATTACAGCAATATAGACATTTTCAGCAAAGTTGAATGGAAAATGAGATTCCTGATCCCTTACTAAGGATCTTTATTTAGATTGATAATGTCAGAAGCGGGAAACCATATAATAAAAATTCTTACAAAACATATTAAAATGGAAATACTTTTTAATAGCACAATATTTGCTTTTACGATACATTTGTAAAATGTGTCGAATAATTGAGAACAAGAAGTACAGTTATAATGATAAGATAGCCATTAATTTTTATTTTAGAATGCTGTAAAAACACTCTTAGTCAATTTCTTCAATTTTCTGAGCATAAGATAGATGAAAGGTGCAATTATCATTTTATTTTGTAATAAAAATCTTATTTATTTTGTAGTAAAAATCGTATTTATTTTCGATAATTATATTTATTTTCTGTTTTATTTTCTAACTAGGCAATTAATTCAATTTTAAATTATCATTATTTATTCATTACCGGCACATAAAAGAAATTTTCGGTATATTTTATAATTCTATTTTCTATCAATTGCAAATATTATTTTATTAAAAAAGAATTACATTTTTTAATATAGTTTGTAGAATTTTCTTTGTGTGTTTTTCTCGTTTCTGACGTCACAATTCAACTGATAACTGCAGTAATAAGCAAAAGCATTAAAATATTTTTTTCTTCTTTTACACTGGCTTGATATTAAAAAAATATATCACACACACCACACATACACAAAATCTCGCACGTAAACACTTCTACGAAATTATATATACATATAAAATAAACATAGACATAAATTCGACTCATATCGAGATCTTAAACAGCAAGATAAAAACATGATTTGTCAAATAAGAAGATTAATTAAGATGATAGGATTAGTTAGAATGTGAATTCAACTCTCGAGTTTTATTACGTTCTGTTAAATTAATATTTTCTTTTCTTCAGAATGCGCGGAAAACGCGGAGGCTGTTTTCGGTTTCATGTTGCCACCTACACCTACATTGAATCGGAAACCTCTCAACATATCACTATGCGCCCTGAAAACACGCAAACTGATCGTCGGTGGCAAGAAAGCCGAAGCGAAAGAATTTCCCCACATGGCGGCCGTTGGTTTCGACGGTCCTGATGATAAAATCTTATGGGTTTGCGGCGGTACCTTAATTTCCAAGAAAATTGTTTTGACAGCAGCGCACTGTCTTTGGACAGCAGACTGGTAAATTTTGACGGTTTTGCCTTTCTTCATCTTTCATCTAATACTTACAAAATCGATGAATAAAATAACCAAAATTACTTTTACAATATTCTAAAACAAAAATTAATAGCTTTCTTATCATTTTATAACTGTAATTCTTGTTCTCAACCATAAATTTTGATTGATTTGAAATCTATATTAGTAAATAAATACTAAACGTAAACATATATTATTTGATTTAAGTGTTACACTTTCCTTTTTGAATAAATATTTATTTACAATTTAAAAAATGTTTACTTAGTGCTATTCAAGAAAATATTATTTAGATTTAGAAAATTCTTTTTTCAGTGTAAAAGGTCTCTTGAAAAGCTCAAGTTTATTCTATCTCTCTCATTGTTGGAAATTTAAAAAAGTTGTTTTTTTTGCTCCATTAACTTATTCATTTATTAACTAACGCATTTCGGCAAGTGTTAATAAATAATTATTATAATAAATTTTATTTACACTTCAAAAAGGGGAAACGCAAAATGGGTGCGGCTCGGTGATCTGAATCTCGTGCAGTCTAATGACGATGCGAAGCCGCAGACCATCGCAATAAAGGAAAGGATAAGACATCCCAACTATAAACGTCCGTCGGAATATCATGACATAGCTATACTGCGTCTGGCGAGAGATGCTGTCTACGATGCACATGTCAGACCGGCATGTCTTCCAGTTGATTGGCCTGACGTGGGCCAAAATGATAAGGCAGTTGCCACAGGATGGGGTCTAGTCGATTGGGGTAAGATCGTAAATATATAATCGTAAGTATATAATGATTAGAATGGACTCTCTATATTTAAAATAATAATGAGCAAATTTCAAGGTTAATGAGAGTCAGCGTCTCTCATTAGTCTTGAAATTTATTTATTATTATTATTACCCAAGGAGAACAAGAAAGTCAAAATAATGTCAATTTGACGTCATATTGACGAATTTATGTCATTTTTTGGTCATGATAAAAATCTTCAATACGTCAATATGATGTCAAATTGACATTATTTTGACTTTTTTGTTCTCCTTGGGTAAAGAGAGGAACCTAGCTGTCAATTTGTCAAAACTAAGTTACTAAAATTAATTACTATAAGGCTTGTATAAAAATATAATGTGACCTTATTATAAAAAAGAAAATATTTTTATATGTACATATGCATAAAAAATTAATAAGTGCACATCACTTATTCTTCAGCTGATGACCAAGGTTCGGATAATCTACTGAAGGTAACACTCCGTTTGGTCCCTCACGAGAATTGCAACGCGAGTTTCTTTGACGGCGGCAGTTCCGTGGAGCTCGCATTAGGGGTCGTCAATGAATGGCAAATATGTGCGGGAGAAGTCGGGAAAGATACTTGCCAGGTAATATACATTTGCACCTAGAAAGTTTTCATTCCCTTCCGCGAATAAAAATTTTATTTTAATGCGAGCTTCTTAGAATAGTTTTTATAACTATTATTATTAGTTAATCCAATCATGCCACAACTTACGTTTGCTCCTTTCCAGCTCTCATTTCTCTAATGAGAGATCAAAAACTCAATTAGCTTTAAACGAAAAAAAAAGACATTGCTTATTGTATATCGTTTTTATAACAAAAACATTTAGAGGCAAAGTAATCGAATAAAATTGTTTATTCAAGGGTGACAGCGGAGGACCACTTGCCGTTTTTAACACGGACCATCAATGCATGTACACCATAATTGGAGTTACCAGTCTCGGACGACTTTGTGGCAGCATCATACCTGGCGTGTATACCCGAGTCTATCATTACGTTCCTTGGATAGAGAGAACCGCGTGGCCGGAATATTTTAATTAAAATATCTCATTACATCTTTAATTTAAATGTATCTATTATTTTAGTATTAAATACATTTTGCAGGACTTAGAGAATAATATATTCGCTTCCATTCGTATTAATCTCCCTTTTTACTATCACTATGTTGATGATATTGTTTTTGCTGCACCAAATATAGATACATATTTAAAAAATTTAAGATTTAATTCTTATCTCATGAAAAAAATAAAATTTACAGTAGAGATGAATACGAATAATAGCATAAATTTTTTATATGTTAAATTGATGGTCGACGATGGAAAAAATATATATATTAATATTTATAAAAAACCAACTAAAAAAAGTTTTGGAAGAGATGTTTAAATTTCCAATCAAATCATCCTATGAAACATAAAAAGAGTATCATTATTGTTAAGGGCTCCTTAATATAATTTTATTCCTTTCGCATCCTTGCTTCTATTAAAATTTAGAAATTATTTTTTTAACTATAAACATGCCTAATAAGAATGATGAATTCACTAAATATTTTTTACGGTTTTCCATACATGAAAACCATCTTCGAAAAAGTGGCCTTTATGCTTTTTATTTTTTGATTGTTTTTTATTCAAGACCACATTAATTACTTCATTTGTTTCAGTACATTCCTTTTTATACGACGCAACAATTCATTCATTTCTAATGTAAACTTATATTGAAAATCCGATCTTACTAGTATACAGGGTCCATCTTGTTTAAGATAAAAATATTTCAGAAGTTGCTGAGTTACTAGGAGAAAAGATAACCTTGGCTTTAAGAGGATGTCCTTGAGGTCAGATCAAGGTTACTTAACAATTTTTTAAACCCCTATTTTTATATTCATAATTGCTTCAAGAGCTATTCAAAACTGTAATAAAATATTTTTGATTAAGCACTTAGTAATATTGAGCTATTTTTCCTGAAACATTTTTGTCTTAAACTTAAGGATTATTATATTTCTAGTAGAGTGATTATATGTATACATATGTGTGTATATATATATAAAATGGACCATTCCACCTATTATAATTACACCTCTTATCAATGTTCATATATAAAAATAAGAAAATTGGAATTAATCTGTTTTGGAAACTTTTATGACTTCGTTTGCTTGTGACTTTCAATTTCGTATTTCTCGCATTGTCAAAAAGAAGCGCGAGTGTACAAACTCTTCGAGGCGGATGCGCGCAAGGTAGAATTCCTGAGGACATTCGGCATTGATCCCTGGACGCGCAAGCGCCGACCGGTGTATCTTCACCTACTTCCATCGCTCTCGGTCGTCATAGAATCCGCGAAAATCCGGAACGTAACGCGGTCGTCTATTTTCGTTTATCTGAAGAGGCAGCCGCCTCCCGCGACGCTGTTGATCTCAGCCAAGGTAAGGAAACCGTTCACGAAGTGACCGACTACAAGTTTTGCGACAGGATAGATGCATTCGGCGTGGAGAAGCTCGCTGTTTAGTGCGATAGCTCGCGAAGGACGATCCCTCAATAAGAGCGTTATTTTTGGTAGCAAAATGCAAAACTGGTTCTACGATTTTAATTAAAATTACTGCGATGCTGAAGACACGAGGTATAAATCGTTCTATATGGGCGTGATCGTACATTAGTATCCATGTCGATGTACTATAATTTGTAGCGATATATTTATAGTCGATAAAATTAAATATTGTCATGAATGTATCAGTTTCGAGATATAATTATGTTCAAATGATATAAGATTTTATATTTTTCTTTATCTAAAATTATCAAAAAAACAAAAATAAAAATCTTAATTTATAATACATTAATACAATACAAAAACTAATATTTTTTAATTAATAAAAAATTAAACTATCTATATTTATAAAATTAATTAACTACGTCTATACCTATTATATAATTCTATTTTTTAAATATCTATATTCATAATTTATTTAATCATCTGATTGTTTTACATACACTCTTATGACGATCTAACGTTTAATTTTTAACAGGTGAACGAAAGAACGTTCGATGTCGGCTCTTCTAGATGTATGCGGAAATAATACTGGGTCGCCATCGATATCGAAGGCCGACGATAATCTGTCCAATAGCGATGGGCCTCTGATTAAAGGCATTATCCGTCAAAATAGTTGCGGCAGCATGCATACGAGGTGAATAATAATCGTGCATTATTATTATAACAATAATTTCTATCCAATGAAAGTTTTAAAGAAAAATATTTATAGTAAAATAAATCAATCGTTAATATTTTTCTTTAGAAAGATTTACTTGATGACGCATGTGTATCAATTGTTTTACTTACTAATGTACGGACAATTAAACTTTTTTTATATTATCTTAATTAGAAAGGAAATAAATAAAGGATAATCAGAATTAAAAAATGATTAAATATAATTAATATAAATATAGTCAACAATCGATATAATCCAAGCTAGATTAAATTAACATTTCGGATGATTAATTTTCTGCTTGGATGTTAATAGGACAATCGCTTCTTCGTACGGCATATCGTCGATGGGTGAAAAATCTACTAAAAGACGTTATTGTCTCTGGATGTTGACTTTGGTCCTAGCGATAATAGGTCTCTGCAATCTTTTTCTAAACATTACTGTCATCGCTGTTTTGCGCATA
The DNA here is from genome assembly GCF_001594075.2 of Trachymyrmex cornetzi. NCBI lineage: Eukaryota > Metazoa > Arthropoda > Insecta > Hymenoptera > Formicidae > Trachymyrmex > Trachymyrmex cornetzi. The sequence continues at coordinate 1,732,990 of NW_017296157.1, read as the reverse complement.
AGTCAAGGAATGGAAGCTATAGAAGTAATCCCGGACGAAAATCTTGTTAAGTTTTATGGAAGAACAGATTTGGACAAGGTACATATACATATTTGACATTTAAAGACGGATAATATATGTATATATAAGAGTATAAAAAAGTCTGAAACAATAAAAATTTAATAATAAGTATAATCTTTATGCTACTCAATATATCGATGTCTCTTCGCAAATATTGATATTATATACACATTTTGCATTTTCTAAAGATATCCCTGCAGTCAGGCATCTGCCAGAGTTACGGCGATGAGCCAATGGAAATATCCGGTGATGAAGCTGGGGTACATGTTGACGTGAAGAGTCGCGAACACACCCACGAAGCATATCCGCATTCGAAGCTAGGCGTCTTACCGAATGGTACCACTATGTCACAGGTGGAATCATTTGAGGTGAAGGATCCACGTACCGGTACAATCTACTTTACTACAGACTTTCCTAACTTTGGACTACCAAACGGCGTCGAAACGATCGACGTAAGAATCGCAGAGACTCATCGAATTACGTCGCCAGTCAATGAGAGCCTGACAGTCAAGTCTGACAACGAGGTCTCATTGCACGGTGCCGAGGGTGTATACATGGAAAGCAAGGACATCGTGTGGAGCGCCGATCTCGATATCTTCTTAAAGAGTGTAAATGGCAGCGTCGTGTTGGACGCTAAGGACGGCGTTTTCATCGACGTGGAGGATATTCCGGTGGCACCGATGTTCCTGCAAAGCCCGACCACAAGCTACGAGCAGTACAAAGTCTGTGTGTGTATGCCACAGGGCAAGCTTTTCAAGATACCAGTCCGGCCGGGTGCAAGTTCTCGTACGGTTAATTGCGCGCGAGTCGTCAGAACCCCAGAGAATGATCCTTGCTTACACTAGGTTCTAAGTAAAGACTAATGTATTCTACTATACACTTCGTTATACGCTTAAATGACGTGCACATCACTGCCAAATTGCAAGTGCATACAAAACATAAGCATATTTCGAATAATGTGTGCACAATATTATGAGATTTAATGTGCGCGCACACCTCATCAATACGTGGACGAGTATATTCGAAATAAAAAAAAAACAGCTGATCTCTCAAATATTTACACGATATCACTGCAACACACTCATTACCCAAATGTTTAAGGGGATCAGAAACATTTTTCGATAAAAAAATTTACATAAAACTAATCTTCAGAGATCAAATCTCTTCACGGCATTTATACAATCATCGTTGAGTATAAATGCTTAAAGTGTTATAGAAAAATTCTTAGAAATAGAATAAGTTAATCGGGTAGAATGCACATTAATCTATACTTTATTTTAAGTCAAATCTCACATTACCATCATCAAATTGCTTATGGTGCAAATACAAACACCATATAAAAGTATAATTTGAAATATTAACATAATTCATTCATCATCGAAATGTATGTGTGCAAGTTATAAATACAATACGTTTTATAAGAAACACCGAAAAGAAAGTAACTTTTCGTACAAAAAGAGGAACTCACAAAACGTTCCCAATTTCCTCAAGATCCTAAACACTTTCGGTGATCATCTCCTCGGTACTTTCGTCCATATCCTCTTGCTGCTCCTGCTCCGTAGGTGGTTCATACGCCTTTTCTAACGGGCTTGCCACTACGCCTCCTGCCCACACGCTCATCTCTACTGCGAGTTTGTTGGTGCCTTCCAGTAATGGTCTGTAGCCACCATGAGCCAGTACACGTAGTAATGTTTGGGCAGTGAGACATACAAGATCTTGTTGTTCAAGTGTTAATGCTGTATGCACACGTATATTGCCACCTTCGCATGGGTCGGAAATACCTGAAAAATATAATAATTTATGTAGCAATTCTTGCAAAATTATACGATTAAATCAATATAACATCAGCTGTTTGATATTAAAATGCAAATAATTCTTGTAATTCGTCAATCACACACTTGTGAGAATTATCAGCGTACTGTTTTCTCACTTCTGATATCACGTAGTTTCCATTGATAACTAAGTCAAATATTTTTAATTTTAAGAATAAGTTTTTAATATACCTGCTGATCCTGGGAGAAACAATCCAGAGGCAAGCAACTGCAATACTCTTTTGTACGCCTGATTTATTGGTAATGCTTGTCTGCTAGGATTGTTCATTATAGCATTATGTGCCAATAGATCTAACATCCACGGGGTTAATGGCTGCAGACCTTCAAATTTGCTTCTAAGATCACGAAGCAGTCGAATTAGAACTTTAATGCTAGAATGATGAGCGTTTTCCTCAAACCAACGAGAATGTCTAATAGCAGCAAGATGTCCTACAAGAAATCCTATTTTAATAATTGCCAAGTTATATTAACTATAAAAATGCAAAAACTACCTTGACAGATTTTGACGTCCAAGTGTTGCTCCGATTCTAGCTTACGTAGATTTTGGTGTAACGTCGTTATTAATACCCGCACAGTAGCTTCGTTATTTCCAATATCGAATCCATACTCTGTTTGTGTAACTCTAAAGATTTCTTTCGGATTCACAGCCTTCAAGTCATTATGGACTTTGCTCCCAAGAGCCTCTACCGCTGTTTTTGTTGGCAAAGTTTTGAGGATGACAACAATGTCAGCGTTATTGTGGCCTTTTATCATCGTACCTTTTTTAAAACTGCCAACTTGTCTTACTTCTTCCAATTGCTACATTAAAAGAGAATATATATAGAAGCAAATAATATGATGTCAATGTATAATATATGATAGAGGTATTAAACAGAAACAGAGGCTTAATTTATAATTGTGCTACGGAAACATGTATACTTACACAAGCTTCAAAGGTTCCTGGCGCAACAATCAGATTATCAAGAACACTCTGTAGTTTAGTTACAAGATTTAAGATGGAAGTCTGTTCCTTTGGAGTGGGACACATATCAGCATTCTTTTTCACAAGAGCTGACTGGAAATCTGACTCATCTGGAGCAGGTTTAACACGTGGGAAAGCCGCCTCGCAAAGTGTATAATCAAATGGATGCCGTGGCAAAAACTGCTTTCTTGGGAAACCCATTCCACGACCCATACCACCTCGACCACCTCTGATCATCCCTCCGCGACCTCGTACCATATTGTTTCTATAACAAAAAATATTACCAATAATTTGAGATATGTACATAATAATATTATGTATAATTTTGTACATACAGAAACCTATTCTATGGCTCTTAACGATTGTACTGTCACAGTTACATCTTAAATAAATTTTAATTTAAGAACAAATATAAATTCAGTTGCACTTGCATCATTCATATTCTTCTTTATCACAAAAATATGATAAATTTTTATTTTCTATAGGAAAATGTAATATTCAATAGTTTCACAGTGGACTAAACTTTAATTAAAATTTTACATTAAACTATATTTTTCCTCAAATTATATAAACAAGGATGCCTTTTCTTCTTATACCTCTAAAGACTCTAAAGCTTAATTGATAAAATTAATATCTAACAGTTTAATCTAAATTTTTCTGAATAATCCTGTTAATTAAGCTAGCACATTCTATATGTACAAGTTATATTACGCTTCTCCAGATTTTTAATAAAATAATTTACTAAGTAGGATGTGTGTTCACATATTTGATACGCAGCAAAAGTTCTAGTATTTATTTTCTGAAATAATAGCTGGATAAAGGGAGCAGGAAATCAATATGACGCTCCCGGATAACCTAAGTAATGTACGGGCGGTATTCGAACATAAATATCGTAGTATTTTCAGTACGTACGCGAAATCAGCACATTTCTATATATTCACGTGAATGGTATACGTACCCAAACGATGTGAATTGGAAAGACGTGGTGATGGTTTACTAACGAAAACCGAAAATCACACACGAAACTTGCCGCCTGATGTTCACCGTAGATGAGGCACGATCGCAAAATTTCGACCCCCGTGCTGCCAGATATGCCCCATACTCGCGCATGCGCATGGCGGAAATACGTAAGGTGAGTCATTCCCACGGATGCGCAGTAGCCCGAAAGTAGAAGGGAGCAGATAGCCAATCACATTTGCCCCATTTCTTGAAAATCTTAACTAGTGTACACTTTTGGAACTTAAAGTGAGATACTTTTGATATTTATTTAAAGCGAGAAAGAGAGTTCTAGAACAGTCTAGTGCAGGAACAGAAAACAGACCAGATGTTGCGAATAGGGCTGTGGTCCCTTACTTCTTCCAAATACTCTGAACGTTACGCTCCAAACGTTACGCTCCGATTGGTTCATTACTATTTCGAATGCTATAATTGCTACGTGAACGCACCAGTTGCACACTTTATCCGAGAAACAACACGAAAACATTTTTAAGATATCTTTTGAATTTTTTTTTTAAACATCTTCTGAAAGTTTATAAGAATTTTCATCAGTTATTATTGAGCTAATAATATAATTAACAGTTACGTTATAATTATACATTAAATATTATTAAATGCTAGATTTCCAAATGCGGAAACAATCATATAACGTAAATTGCACATATAGTATTAAGAATAATAATTAAATCTGTAATTTTATACTTTCTAAATGTGTGTATTAATTGCGCAGTAATAAATCGATATTTATCTGAAATATATAATTATATAAAGTAAACAAGTCTTCAATTTAAAAAAATAAATAAATAAACAGGAACTTCTAAGAAGCAAAATTCGTATTTAATCACCTTGCAATTTCATGAACTTTTTATCATTCGATACCTGCATTACATTTTTATTGAGGTCCTCAATAAAAATACTGATAGTTGATTAATTCTCAAATTGAGGACGCAATATCAAATTGCTTGAAATTAATCAACTATCGCGAAGCGTATGCTGCGCCGGCTGCGCGCAGAATGGCGCGCAGGAAAAAATTACATCGTGACGAAACGTAAAGATGGTGAAAACCCGTAGAGGATGGTACTTACTGGACATAAAGACGGACGAGAATGATAAAAGGATAAAAGACGAGAAGGAAGATGCATTGGAGGCGAGACGAGCAGCGATAGTGAAGCGAGGCGATTACAAAATCGCACGACGTCGTTTGCAAGCCGAACAACGAGAAGCCGCTTTAGTAGAGGAATTATCGAATGCTCAAAAAGCTGCTGAAGCGAAACAAGAAGAGATTGAAGTGACGCATAGGCTAGCTGTTGAATTATCGCGGCGTAAAAGTAAAGATTTATGAATTGTATACCAAAATTCGTCGGGAACTATTACACGGAGAACTTTCATTCTAGCGATATCGTACAGGAAACTAATTTCTTTGTGAATTACAGATGAAGAAGTAAAACGTGCGCTAAAATTCGATTACATAAAATCCTTCGCGCAATCACCAACGAGTTGTGCTCTGAAGAAGGTCCAATCGCATTTGATAGAGGAAAAGGTTCGTTTGGAAGCAAATCAGGCGGAACTATTAAAGCACTGGCACGAAGATAAAATTTCCGAGAAGCTGCAACGAGCTGAGGATGAAAAAAAGAAGCAAAGCAGGCGCAAAGATCTACAGAATCAATTGGCGGACAATCAGCGACGAATTCAACAGAAAAGAACTGAGGAGAAAGAACAGGATCGCAAAATGATGGAACGAACAATACAGAAGATTCAAGAGGAAGATGCAAAGATGAAGGAAAAAAAAGAGAACAATGCGATTTTTTTGAGAACAGAGATGGCCGCATCTATAGCGGCTAAGAAAGTATGGGAAAGAAAATATAAGGAAGCATTAAAAGATGAAGATGAAAGGATAGCTCGCATAATTGCAGAAAAGGAAGCTCGACACGAGAAACAGCTCGGTACGAAGGTAAAACCGAGTTTTACTGGAAATACATGTATGTTTTGAATTGATAAATTTATAGGATAAAAGTATTTCAAATGTATGTTTTTCATGATATAGACGGAACTTCGCGCAGCGAGAGAAGCGGCGATAGATAACGTAGCTAGAGAACTACTGGCTAATGTGTGCAAAGAAAAAAAAAACCAGGAAATCACTGATGAATTGTACCGAGAAGAGCAGAGGAATAAGTGGATGAAAGAATCGGTCAGACTTGCACCAAAGAAGCAATGTGATATTGCTGAATCCTTCAAAGAAATAGTAACATTATCACAATTTTTTTAAGTATTTACTATAAATCCACTAGCAAAGTTACATTGAATCCAATTTTTCTCAAAATAATAAAAATTTCTAAATTTTTTAATTGTTCCGAATTAATAATATATATAATAAATTTAGATCACTAATTACAATTAATAGTTAAAAATTCTAAAATATTTATTTTGAATTTCTCAAATTGTTTATTTTTGTAAAAATTATATAAAAAGAATCTTATGTTAACAATTAATATATATAAAACGTTACAAATCTATTTGAAGATGAAACAGAAAGCTGAACGCAAAGCGAGAGATAAAGCGATCGATGCCACGTTTGTACAATATTTAGCCGAATTACGAAAGAAAGATATTAAGAAACAAAGAGAAGAAGACAATGCACGATACGCAAAAAGTAAGCTCGCATTTGAATTATATTCCAACATTAACGTGATTTTGAATTACATAATTATTCATGATACTATAGTTTAAAATATATATACCTATTAAAAATTCTGAAAATATTAGAAATTAAATTAGTCATATAATTATATTACAGAAATTCAATATGGAGAAGAATTAAAAGAAGTTATAACAAATAACAGAGTTAATTACGCTATGGATATTTTAAAACGACAGGCCGAAATTTTTGCACAGGATAAAAATGCAAATCAGTTAACTGCAATGAGCGTAAAACAGTCTAACGATAAAAACGATAATAACAAGGATTATAAGAAAAAGGATAATTGATATGAGCAACAGAGGCTGAAAATGATGCGATTAATACTCTTGATATTAATAAAAGAATTACCTAAAAATTTGCGTTACAAATATGAGAGATCCCAAAATTCCAATGAAAATTCCAATAAATAAACACGTAAAATCAATAATAAATGCTTAAAAGATAAAAAGTAAAATTATACATTCTTTGTAATTATAATTACAATTACATTGTATAATTATTTACTATTACATTACGAAAAAAATACAATTTAGTTAAATGTCTCGTCTAATGTGATCTTATTTTTACTTAAGATTTAAAAATCTGCTTAATAAAAGAATCATACTCAAAAAGAAGAGATGACGGAATAATACTAACAAAGATTGAAGCTCACGACCGTGCAATAACGAGTGCAAAAACTTCTCAATTCTGAAAGATCTACTATTTAATTGTAAGTTCCTGAAACTCACATCCTAATGTAATGATTAATTTTACTAAATTTAATTTATGGCATATATATTTAATAGAAAACTAGTCCTTTCCGCTTCTCTCCAAATTAAGGCATATTCTTTTATCTGGATGTTTTTACTAAATAAAAACGTGTCTTGCAATAATATTATACTATGTACGTGTGAGCTCGTTTTTTTTTTCTTTGCACGGTCGCAGCTTCTTCATTTCACCACATTTCGTCTAGTATTTATTGGTATACAGGTATGTACATATCTCTCCGGCGCAGGATTTCCCCGCGAGAACTCCGTTATATTTGTACAAAGTCCGTGTAAAAATACAGCAGCCCCATCTTATATCAATTATAAGTTTATGTGGTACGCGATAAGAATTAAAATAATAACAGTCTCGCCTCTCGGACGTATCAAATATTCCGAATAGGTTCGGATCGAGACCACTTGTGCCCTCGACTTTGTTCAGATCCGAGTGTTGTTTGTGTTGTATCATTTGGCATGCGGGGGGACATGCGATCCCACCATCCCGTCCCTGCTAATCGTTAAATGGAACAAGAAGCACTCGAGTTTAACGGGAATGACTACGGCATTAATTGTAAGTACGAGCAATCAATTTGTTGAGTAGCTGGCTAGTCGCCACAGTCGCTCAGCCCTATCATCATTCACAGATCAAAAATAGTGTGTTCAGCTACGACTACTGAAGTATGATGCTTCCTTAAATCATACGACGAGTACGCATACATACGGAAAAAGATTCTACAGCAACTCTAGCAATCTTCCCTGCTAGATAATTCATACGATAGTCTTCATTCTCATTCATGATCGAATCTCGAAGCTTAAGAAAGTTACTATCCTTTTACAAAAGTAGATTAATCTTGTCCTGTAAAATAAATGGAGTTAGAAGGAATCTAATTTCCATTGGAAACTTTAACTTCGTTATTCTGTTCTGTTCCCAGGAAATTCGAATAGAAGTCAGAATTCCTTTCAACGCCAATTTTTTCTTCTTAACGTATGTTTTGTAAAAAGTTTTTTGATTCTCTCAATGGTTTTCTTTTTCTTAACAATACATTTATAATTATTTCTTTCTAATTTAACAGTACTAAGGCTTTGTTCCACCTTTCGATAAACTCTCTCTCTCTCTCCCCCTCCTCTCTCTTTTAGTTCGCTTTCTTACTCTCTTACTCTCTGCTTTCACTCTTTTGTTTATCTATTAAATAAATTGTCACATAGTACACAGTTTACCCAAAGATGGAACAACTGGCCCTAAGTGGATAAAGCAGTATTTAATCATGCGTCATTCAATTTGTTAAATAAAAGAAATAGAATTGTATTTAAGTTTCTACGCTAAAACGTGCAATAAAAAAATACAGATATTATTACGTGATATCTAAGATCTACTTTTCCTTCTAAATTTATTCACGTTTCTCAGTGGACGTTTCTCTTTGATTTCGCTAAATTATTTTCTCAATTACTAAATATTCTCACGCTAATCCAATCTCACTTGTAGCCAGAACGAAATGGTACAAAACCTTTCCTCGTATGCATGCGTTCTCCATCGCACTTGCCGAATTCTTAAGATTGTAGAAAATTGCTGATCGCGTTACAATACGCGTTTACAAATTTGATTCACTTCATCGCGACTAAATCTCTCGGTAGACAGACTACACAAGGATAACAACTACATTTTTTATCATCTACATTACAGAATCCGAATATCCAAACATTTCTGCCGTCTATCTGATTCTACGATCAAGCTACACGCTTTCTTGCTTTCATTCTTTATCTGTTCTTTTGCTTCTTGTTTTTATAACGTAAATCTTACGACCAAAGCGGAATACGTACTACTTACTTGTACGACATATATAGGTATGTATCACAATATATGTGTATATATATGTATAGATGCATATAGACACAACGGAGTACAAACGAAGTTAACGAGTGTCCAGATTAATACGGATTAAACGCTCGCCGCGCTCGCATGCGAATTCGTAGCGATTTCTGCGCAGCGACTAGGCACAACAAAGCGAATCGCGCAACATGGCTTATAATCGATTAAAGATTCGGAAATTGTAACTGACATTTCAGTGGATTTAAATGTTACAGATGCTCTGCCCAAAGCTGAAGTCTCTGTCCTTTTCTTTCTTTTCCTTTTTTTTGACAAGTAAAACGTGTCAATCTTCAAAAACTTTAATTGTGAATTAATTGTTAAAATTAAGAATTATGTGAATTTTCCTTTTACAAAACGTGCCCAGTTTTACGAAATAAATCCCATTCAACTTACATCCGCGTTGACTCTTATTAGCCTATATCTTGTTCTTTTTATTGTTTCATTCAATTAAATTTCATTCAATCGTTTCTTACTATGTAAGCGTCGAGAATTTAATCCACCGAAATAATATCGATTTCAATTCCCGATTAATTCAAGACAGGATGTAACACAGCTCGGTCTTAAAAGTAAAAGCTTCCTTACGAGTTAAGCAATTCTGTCTATGGATTCATGTAAAAGTAACATCACATCTTCTTATGAATTAAGTACATTTACGGAGCGTGTTTATGTGTACACACGCATACACGCGCACATACAAACGGATCTCTCTTGAGAATTGTTGCTATGAACACCAGTTTCGCAGTTACAGAATCAATTATGAACGTACAGAACACGGTCGGTCACGTGTAATTACCGCATTAGACAAAGCATAATTTCTTGCAAAGTCTTAGTTTACCTATATATAATTGTAAATGTTCTTATGAACTTTGGAGTTGAAACATCGCTCACTTAACAAATTAGGCTTCCAATTGTTTTTAATTAACAAACGCATATCAAATAATATAGCGCTATATAAATATAATTTTAATATTTGCTCCTGTTGCACGCTGTTGCAAAATTCAGTCATGCACATATATATAACTGATCGACACGTTCTTTAAAAGATAAACAAAATTCGATCAATAATTTCTTTAATTCAGCTTTCTTTAATTCAAAGCAATACACAGTTCAGAGATAAAATTTTCATTCACCGGAAGAGCTAATTCATTTAACTCCGAACGGTATACATTTTTAGTGAAATACTTGCTTACACAAGTTTAAATTATGCAAGTACACAGCGATGTTAATAATTTTAGTCAAACAGCTTCAATTAAGTTAAAAAAACCTATCAGACCCTGTTTATATCGTTTAGTAATCTATACGTAAAATGTAGCTAGTTATTTTTACGTTATCTTCACCTTTCTCATTCTCTCGCTGAATAATACCTGTTATTAACGAATGATACAAAAATGAATACCGCCAACGAGCGTATTAATATTATTAATGTTATTATCCTTGAGTATCGAGTCCGTATCGATCCGACTTGTTACTTTATCATATACAACGACTTCTCGTACATTTCGGTGCGTCAGACTGACAGTATGAGAAGTCGGCGATCGTAAACGGATCTTAAAGAGGATGCATTAACCGTACTCATACGTGTTGGCTAATAAGAGCTAGTTTAGTCGATTTCATAACGATTAATCAAGCCGGCTATCGCGATTTTGTCGCCATGAATGAAATCGTGGCAGCTCAGGAGATCACGGCGACACTCGAGGGGAATGTACATGAAGCTGACTCGTGAAACGCGAACACGCGAATACTCTGTACCGAGATACGCTTTTAGCTCGAGTGTACGTGCCGCGAGCGCAAGGAACTTAAACTCGACAAACACATTCGATAATGCGTTGCAAAAGAATGTTAATTAAGTAGAATCAATAGAAGTCTGTTTTATAAATATATGAATTTTAGAACACTTATCCTCTTGTATAATAGAATAGAATATACACAGTATAAAATATACATGGTATAATAAAATATACATAGTATATTATGCGGATGTTTTTTGCAAAGATTTCTTTGAGAAAGAAATTTAAATATGAAAAAGCAATTATCTATCGAGTCTAATTAATCGACTCATCTTTTGCAGAATGAGTAGGAATGTCTGAGCGGTAAAGCATATTTACAATTAAATGGAAGATGCACTCAGAAATGCAATTAGATATGTAAAGAGGCGTAAGTACCAAATAATAGCACCAGATATTGAAAATTTGAAGATTAAGTATGAAATAGAAGAAACAGCATGTTCTCTGTTAACAACCACGAGCAACAGAAATCAGTTAAAAAATCGGTGTCGCTAAAACTCGACGTAATGGATGTCAATGAAAATATTTGGTATAATCTTAAAAATATAAGCAATCTGTCGGTTTGTCTCACAATTCTCGCGGACGTCCTAAAGATGCAAAGTATATCCGATGCTTCATGAGATGTAATTAGGAATTGTCGACAATAGGAACCACGAGTGAATAATAACGTTATAATATTATAACGTTACAGGCAGATCGGGCGGCGAAGAAACAAGAAAACCTCCCGACGATCTGTTCGGAACTGGCTGACGTTTCACGGTTCCCATTAAAGTCAGATCAGTTTTGATCGTGGTATGCTAAGTTTTGTTCCTCTGCGTCGATACAATAGCCCTAGCTACGAATAAACACTGTAGCTAATACATTACATTATAACAGTAGCTATAATATAGAATTACATGTTAATTATATCATAGCTAAAGATATAATGTTACAATTATAATGTAATTTAACTATATTATAGCTAGGGCCATAATATAAAGTACGTAATAGCTATGTTACAGTTATGATTAAAATATAGAGTATTTTATAGCCGTATCATAGCAACGACTGCAACGTAGTATCTATTACGACTACATTATAACTAGGGCTATAATTTCAAAAGGAGCGACTAATAAAAGTTAGTCAATCAAGACTATCGACGCAATTAACCTTTTGTCATCCTCTTACAACCGATATATCGCCATTTAATTGAAAATTACGCAATACAGACGTAATTTTCCCTAAGCGTCAAAAAAGAGGGTACAGAGTAACAGCACAGGCACAGTGTAAAGAGACTTTTAAGATAAAGCATTACTTTCGACACCCCAAAATACCGCGTTGCATTTTGAGATTAATGTTGCGCACTGATCCCTGAAAATTTAAAGCTACCATCGAAAACGAATCGTAATTTGCTTTCATAGCTCCGGGAAATATTAGATAAGTAGATCAATATTTATATACTTGCGGCGTTTACACCAGTCGCACTTTGAACAGTGGATTTGGCCCCTTTCTTTGGAAGAAGAAAACTGGCTTGATCGTCGAAAAACTAGCGTCGGCGCACCCCATACGTTTGTCATCAAAACGCAAATTCCGTTCATCGCAATCGCGCGTGAGTAGCATCGTCGAAGACAGCGCGAATGTTCGCAAACGTATGATTGGTCACCGCACTATCGCTCCACTCTAGAGATGCGGAAAGGAAGAATGACGAGAATTAATGCAGCATATTTTTCGACATGTGCATAGAGCAGCAAACAGTTGAAGGAAAAATGAATTATAACGTTCGGTAAATCGGGCAACAAATCAACTAAGCAAGTCTTCCCTTCCACGTTCTCGGACGGGATTCTTCCACGCACGAGCTAACAATTCAACGCGAAATTATCTATCATTTCGCGCATCCTAAAGTATTATCTATTCTCGCACACGGATATAAGGGATGAAAATATGCAAGAGCTACTTAGTCGCGTAGCGACTCGAAACGAACTCAAATATCCTCATTATCCATGGTCACGTATCCGAGAAGAGAAACTCGCTCTCGGATAGCAATACTTCTAGATCGGAGGGTACGGTGTGCAAGTCGGAATTGGCCGGTTCCGGCAAATCGCCACCGCTGTTTCCGATGCCGGTAGGGGCTATCTGTCGTGCTCTGCCTATTCTGACTCGGTCCTTCCTCTTGGCTGTTCGCAGCAACACTCCAGTTCTCGGTAGCTTCGCCGTTCTGCTATTCGCGTTCGTATGATTCACGGCCGTGGCCGGTGCTTGCGCCACCTTGTCGGACTTGCGCAGCTTCACGCTGAACCTGAATGGCGGCTTATATACCACCTGGAGCCTCGCTCGTTCCTTCCTGGCGAGGGAATTCGATGAGTTCTTTAGTTCCGCTCTCCCAGTCTCCACTCCAGGACGTCGCGCGGACGTTAATGCCTGTTGTCTCGACACTGGCACTCTGGACCCTACCGCCCCTCCACTAGCTGTTAGACCCACCGGGGTCGATTTACTTTTCGGCATACCGTTGACGTTGGTCCGTGCACCGGTTTCCGGTCGACATTGCGAAGATGCCAATAACCAAGAACGCACTTTACTCTTAGGATCGGCGTTCGTTTCCGGTTCCTTATCCGCTTGAATTGCCGAGTAGTCAATTACCTCCTTTCTATGTTGCTTTTTACGCTTCCTCTTATCGTTATCGCCGCTGCTTCCGCCGCCTGGATTATTGCTAGTACCTTGTCCTTTATCTCTAACAGATGTGATCTTCTTCCGTTTATTCTCCTGCGTTACAGCAGCCAAAACTTCAGCTGGTCTCTTTCGCGCAAAATCGTCGACTTGCCCGGTAGATGATCTCTTCGTTTGTTGGTTTTGTTTCTTTTTAGCGTCCTTTAAATACAAACGAAAAATTTATTTTAAGCATTTAAACTCAAAAATATAAATATTAAATTAATATATTAATACTTAATGATTAAATTAAAAAATAGTCTATTTTCTAATTCTTTTTAAATTAATTTTACCTTATTGTTAGATTTATCGGTGTGACCACCATCTTTATGTTTGCGATGACACCTCTTCTCCCTGACCTTTCTGCTAAGAGGAAGTTTGGCACGTACCGCTGGTGGGTGCACCGTTACTCCTTCTGTACCTTCCGGCGGAAGCCGTACCGTTTCCGTCGTAGAACTATGGATAATCGTGACAGACTTTAGCTTCAAGTCCGGTCGCTTGCCCAGTAATCTCATGCTTGCCACCTAAAAGAAGAAAAAAATCTTTATATGCTCGTAAATGAATTGTCATTTGATTAGTTCATTAATAATTAATAATAATTTATAAATACAAATCAATAAGATACTATTATCGTATATAAATATATATGCTTCTTTACATATTTATACGCGTACTATTTTAATAATAAAAACTATATAATTTACAAAGGAAATTCAAATTACCATTTTATGCAAAGCTTTAATTAAAGATTATAATATCTAGCAACTACAAGAATGTCTGCTTCTACGCAATACTTTAATCAAATGTAGGTATGTTGAGAAAGGCATAATAATGTAATGCTAAAATTTTTGTAAAAAGCAATTAATTCTCAATTATTTTATAACAAACACACACATTGTTATTGTATATAATAACCTACTTTTTATGTATCCCTACACTTACTCTCATTGCATTTTTCTCTTTTCCTTAGCCGTTTCTGATAATGAACATTTTTAATATATATATAAATATGTAAACTGACTGTTTTCTTGCGTTTATTTTTATAAAAACACGTTTATTTTACAGATAACAATCTTATCGAACTATTTATTGATTAAAAATAATAAATTATTAAATAACAGAAAAATTAGGAATCTAAATTTTAATATTAAAAATAAATAATTTTTGAATACATTATTTCTAGAGAAAATGCAATTTTTTTATACGTACCAGCAACGATATCGCCGCTAAAACTATCAGAACGGCTGCATACCAATGTTCAGCGACCCACCGTCTAAAAGTGGCGAGGCTCTCGTCGGATAATAAGAGCTTCCTTAAAGTTGCTAATGGACCGCTTGGATCGACCTGAATAAAATATTTTAATTAGCGCTGCTACCTTACTACTCGCACTATCCTCCATATTCAAGTTCTACTTACCTCGCGACATTTTTGAAAGACATCACAGTAGCCGTTATAATCGTTACACGGAGTTCCTGGCTTTGAGAACATATCGGGAATATCATACGGTGGAGAATTCCAATCGAAAGACGATCTACGATAGAAAAATGATTGAATTTAATAAATTTTTACGCAAATCGATCGACAAAATAATACAAGTTAAACGTACAAGCATGGTTGATTTTCCCCGGGAAGTCGACAACATAACTCGCAAGCCTTCGTCGGTGGATCGTTCGGACCTGGTATGCATTGGCAAGATTCCAGTCCGTATGCTAGGCAAATGCTGCCAGTGCACTCCTGTTGAAACACAAGTTTCGCGCACGTGAGATCATAGTTGTTCATTTAATAAGAAAGTACGTGTATAGTTTTTAATGGGATTAATATCTACCCCCATGAAGCAAACCAGCTCACGGTTACAGATGGTCTTATTAGGCTTGTTAATGGATGGCGGACAGTACGGAGAACGACCATCACAGAAGCTCGCATCGCGACAGCCGTTGTCATCTCTGCACTTGTCTCCGAAACGGAGATTACAGTTGCTGGTACAGCACGGACCCTGAAAAGGAAAGCAAATAGAGCCGTTGAAATTACATCATGTCATACGCACGATGCGCCGCGTAATTACGTTATGCATGTCTGTGAGTAAAGTACCTAAAGTAAATTTCATAGGATATCGCTTAAATTAATTAACATTTTCGGCTAAATAAACGAACAACGAGTGACGAATATATACGAGCGAATCTTAATATCTTTTACATAAAATACTACATGTCAATTATTAAACATATTGCTTGTCGCATTATAAATACGCTCAATTTTGTGTAACAGAAATTTTATCAAATATTAAAGATATAATGGCTTCATAAAAAATTGATTAAAATGTGACTACATTTATACATGCATTCTACTATTTGAATATTTAAACAATTGAATGAACCTTTAAATATACAACTGGACAAGCAAGCATTTGAAAAATTTAGACGCTTGAACACTTAGCATTTAATATTAAAGATTGAAAAAGCGCAAGCGCGGCTTTGAGTTAAATTTTGAGGAAGGAAAGTCGTCCTAAAATTCCCTCGACAATACAGTCCAACTCGCATTTTTTACAAGCGTCATACATACTTGACTAGGACTGCACACCTTGTGCGGTGTGAGAGTGCACGGGGTCTCCTCGGATGGCGGATAACGGCGCTGGGGATAGCAGCACAAGTCCCTGCAATCCTCCTCCCAGCCGCAATCGCACTGCTCGCCCTCCTCCACCACGCCGTTGCCGCACAACGATACTTGCGGTTCTACAATAAACAATGCAGAGTACCGTCAGGGTTAGAGCAAACGGGAGTAGAATAATTGGACGAGCAGATAGGAGCTGGTTCGATCAATTTCGTTTCACTACGACGTCACGATATATTGCGTTCGCCATTGCTCCCACAGTATAAAACTCACCGGTGAAGCATCCCTTTGGAGAACGTGCCTTGCTGTTGAGTACAGGATTTATGGCATTCAGGCTACATGGACTGAAGCGATTGTTGTTACGCTTGTCTCCGCTGGTAGCACGAGCGAACATTATAAAGTTGCCATCCTCCCCACCTGGCGTACATTGTTCCGGATCGTGCTGAACGCAAAAGAACAATGAGATGTACGACATGCGCATCATTCGTTTATTGACGGGACAACATTGTATAACAAGACCACGGAATGTGGAACATGCCGTTCTGAACGTAACTAACGGAAGTATACGTACCGGCGAGCCGAAGTTGTGGCCGATCTCGTGAGCCAAAGTAACGTGAGAGACCGCAGGCGGTACGTGCTTCCCGTAATTTAATAGGGTCACTATGCCGGTATTTAATGACTTCATGCTGCCGCGATAATGCTGCAACATTATTTCAATAATTATTTTTCATCAAACTTCATATTCGCAACGATTTACGTTTCAACAATCACGAAAAAAATCATGCAACAAGAAATCTATTTTTATCGGAGTAGATCAGCTGATCACCATGAGTGGGATATGCTTTGGATATATAATGTTGAGAGTACAAGATAAATAAATTGTTGTAATTTTTTTAAAAATCTAATTTAATATAATTAATTCTCTTTAAAATTTAGAGTTTGTTATCATACTATTTATATACTTATAAAAAATATAATCAACATTTCTTTTATGAAGGTCTACTAATATATTTCGCTACGCATACCCCGTTCTTCTCACATACGCCGCCAGCATTCTTGAGATCGCCTGTCCATGCCAAACCCAGAGTTCCCATCTCGAAATCCCGATACGTGAACATATAAGCCAGACAGAATGCGTCATAATCCTCCTCTATAACAAGGCAAATATCAATGTATTAGTACAGTACAATCCCCTCGTTCGCGTATATTGACGTATCGACATTACGCCGTATTGCGGCTTATTAACAAAGAGCGGCAACAAGGTCTCTACCTGAAAAGAGCTCTAAATATTTCTCCACTCCATAATTGCCCGGAAAACGATAATGAGGATCTCTCAATGCATTCTCGCTGTGCACCTTGACGCGTTTAATCATGAAACTGATGTTATCCGGCCGCCCATCTTGATTGAAATCTGAAAAGAGACGTGATGCTGTTCAAACATTAGTTGTTTCTTAAATTACATATTCATCAGAACTAAATAATTCGCTTAAACTCGTGCATTATTCTAGTTCTGTTTCTTGCGCCTCACATTGACGATTCCCATGTGATTACCGTTCTCTGGTCCAAACAGAGTAATTCGCGTGTAATTTAGAGCTCAGTGTGTGTTCTACATAATGGAATAGTACGGTAATGAAAATACTGTATATACAAATAAGTAGATAGGTATGTTTTACAATGATATCAAGTAATTAAACCATTTTATCGAAACGATAAACATTTTAAATTAATATTTATCACGAGAAGCATTAAAAACATATCTCGTATTGATTACAAAATGTAAAAAATTTTACATATATTTGTATTATAAAAATATGTATATACACATTTATTTTTCCTAATTATATTTTATGCTACTCGTTTAACATTCACAAAATTACGCCGTATCTCTCTTTGTGCAAAAAAAAAAGTACGAAACTCAATATTTTTTAGAATTATATTTTCCACTCGATGAAGATTAATTATATTATATATATTTTATAATTAATGTTTCTTCAATTAAAAATTGAATATTACTATGGATTTAAGTAACATTAAACTGAGTTATTCACATGAATAATATTCGAAAACTGCATTTTACTTTACTTCCTCTAGTTATATGTTTGCTAATTATTTACTTTTCAAGTGGTTTTCGCAAGTTTCATCTAATAATTCCATCGCTTTTACTACAGTGTGTCAAAACTATAAACGAGAAAAACAAAAAAAAATTGACTTACACGCGTACAATGACATACAAAGAAAACTAATTTATTATTTTTAGCGTATTTTTTTCTGTGTAAACACAACGCTTAATTGCGCTCAATTTTAAAACATAAATAAATATCAATTTAAATATCAACAAATAAAAATCGAACAAATAATTCTTCCCCGTAATATCATCAACCGCGGTAGGAATTGTAAAATTGCAGAAAATTTTCATAATTCTCGTAAAGTTTCCCTGGCATTCCTCAAAAGTCTCTGAATTTCTTCGCTTTTTTCCTCGCATCCTCGATATTCTCTGGCCATTTTAAATTAGATTCTCCTGACGTTTTTCACGTTCCTCAAGTAGTTTTCAATTTCCCCGACTTTTTTTCCCCCCTCGGTCTTCGCTACGTCCGTTTTCCCGACTCGTGGTGAAAATTGTTAGATCATCTTTCACCGTGCTCCGTGCGCGCGGTATATCGCCGCGAGGAAGAACACCCACCTGTGTGTTTGTAGATGGAGTTGACTCTTTGCACGTGCCTCGTCATCACCTCGATACAGGCTTCCTCCGTGCCGTATCGCGCGAAAAACTGATGGTCGGCTTGCAAGTAGAGCATGCAGGTAGTTTTCCGGGGATCTACCGTCGCGCGCTTGTGCAGATGCCTCGCGATCCGATCTCTGCCGCTCACGCTGCGGATAGGAGCGAGAAATAAGGTCGCTTTTATTTTGCTTGATGAAAAACGCCATGTTCCTCACAGACTTCCAAACTCCTCCGAATTCTATTTTAACTTTTGCTTGGTTTGTCGACCGTGGCACATACGTTGCCGGTACTTCACTAATAATTGACACGTGAATTGACCCAGAAGAGAGACAAAGCTACTAGAATTTAGAGTAAAACCATCGTTCCTTCCATGTTACTCATTGTCTCTCCCGTCTCATCAAATAAGTAACTTTAATCAATTTCTTCTAAAAAAAAAACGGAACACACGTTTCTTTAATTAAAAAATAAAAAATAAAAAACTAATGAGAGGAGAAATGACACATTGTAACATAAAGAAACATTTAAGTATACGTCTAGTTTTTCTACAAACAAAATTGATTATTTTTATTCTTTTGCTCTTTAAACCAATATTTGAAACTTTTTATACTGATACGACCTAGTTTAAACTTTCCTACGCTTTGAAAAATAGCGCAATGTATGATAAAATATATTTATTTGCGCACATTAATCAGGAAAAAGATTCGAGATTTGTTTTACTCGAAATGCAAGATACTTACGCGTCCGTGTACTCGACGTCATTATTCGTTTCTAACGTTAACACCCTCGCATTGTTTTCCCTGGAGTAGAGAGCAACGTGCTCGCCGAGCAGAGGCTCGTAGAATGCCTGAGAATTGTTGTACCTATATCTAGAGGAACAGACATCGTGAAGTTTAAATTTACATTTAAAGTCCGCCATATGAAGACTGACATAGAACGCATAATATATGATAATCCCGGCCGGCGGGAATTTCCTCTACACGTGTCTAAATTATAGCGCGTTTGCCAACAATATACTCTTTTATCATTTTCTTCGCGAATGTATTTTCATAAAGTAGAAAATATACGAGAGAACATAAGCACTTAGAAGAATATCTTAATAAGAGCGTAGCCATTTCAGCAGTTATATTTATCATAAATAATACTTGAGTTAATTAAAATATACATTGAGAAAAAATGCTGTTGATTCAATTAAAGTCTATATTACGGGCTGTCACTAACATAAGTAATTAATTCATGTATATTTTTATTGACATAAAGGCATTGATTATTGAAATAATAATTTATGCCTTTATGTCAATAAAAATGTACATGAATTAATCACTTATGCTAGTAACAGCCCGTAATATATATTTTAATTGAACCAACATTTAATTGAAACAGCATTTATACGAGTATATAAAGTATTTAACGAACAGTTATCTCAATGTGATCATAAAACAAAGTCTGTCGTATCCTAATGTTTAAAAATGTTCTCAAATAAACTAAATGCATTCTAGAAAATTACTTTAAATATAGATGCATGCCTATCGACAAAAAAATGATATATTATCACAATTCAAGTTTTAAATCTATCATATAAGATAAGACAAAAAGTTTCGCGAATAATCGCTTTGACGTCATCGTTAAACTAAAAACGATAAATATGTAGACAGAAAACTATACATATTGGATCGTATTCAGAGTGCATTTATAAAGATATTAGCACACATTAGCATATAGTTTACGTTGTATAACGCATTCTGAAATCTAAATACGCCACTATCTAAATATGACTTGTTTCAAAAGTGCTTCAAATGTTCATATATTCAAAAATTTGTTTTTAAGTTTATCATAAACATAAAATTTATTCCAAATATATTCTGTATTTTAGTGAATTTAATATTTTAATCAAGATTGTTAAATTAATACAAATTTTATTTGCTTGTTATATATAATAGAATTTTATAATATTCTAAAAAGAAATAAATTGTTTACTTTGAGTACATAATAATGTTTTTTTTAAATATGTAATAAGTATATTTTAAGACTATTACCAAGAAAATATTCTTTGTTAAAGATAACCGTTACTTACGAGCTAAACGAAAAGGTAAATTGTGATCACTTTTCATAGCAATAGAATCGATATTTCTGTGTGATTTAATAAAAAAACCGTTATGCAAACAGCATAAAAAATCATCTGTGAATTTTAAAACCCATTATACGATCCGAGAGGCGATTTATACTTTCATCTCTACATCGATAATCATCGCTCAGAAATTCAAGAGCGCAAGATAAAACTCACCTATCGAAGGAATCGCGAAGAGATCTCTCTTGATGCAGCTGATGACTGGCACAGGGTAATGGATGTGGCGGGGTGGTAACATCAGAGGTGCGATAAGCTATGCTGTGATAGGGCGGCGACGTGTCTTCATTTTTATTCAAATACCTGCTCGTTGGCTCGATGTAGTACTCCTCGAATCTGGTCACGACACTGCCGTCGAAGAGACCATCTTGCGTAACGACACCCTGCACCACGGCGCTCTCGTCCTCTGGAAAGAGAACAAAATGTGATGCCGGTTAATAAAGACCCAGTAATCGAATTTATCGAGATAAAAGGGATCATTTGCATCATATAGATTCAATTATCATATAACTAGCGACTTTTAAGATCTTCCTCTATTATAAAATATTTAAACTCGTGAATACTAATTAATATACATGTATACACTGAAAGAAAAGGTTAGTTACTGCAACAAATTAGATGGTTAAATATGGCATAGCATTTTTAGTTGGCTGTAGCAACCAATTTTTAGTTGCGTTAGCCAATCGAAATCTTATACTGACATTGCGGATAGGCTAATATAACCAACAATTGGCTGCAGCATCCCAAAATTGGCTGTTGCAACCAATTAAAAATACTATGCCATATTTTACCATCTAATTTGCTGCAGCAGCCAATCTTTTCTTTCAGTATATACAAATACACAATATTGTATATAGGTAATATAATCTATATATAATTATATACAATAATTACGTATGTAATTACAATTTAATTTTTATATATCAAATCGTTGTAAATAATAATTATATTAATAATTATACCTTCACATTTTTTGTTTAAAACTCGATCCTCATTTAGTTTATTATCCGTTTTATACGATTTTACAAAATTTGTAAAACATAAAAAATTTTCTTTATAATATTTATAATTCTTATTAATAATTTAATTTATTATATATAAATAAAATATTATATCAGTTTTTGTCATTACTCGTACGAGAGAGATATCATTGCCAATTCTCTCAAAATACGTTAATAGTATTTTTCCATAACAATTTGCCGTATTTTAATAATTCTCGTAAGAATGAAGATTGTTAAACTTATTAATAATTTCTGCAGACACGAATTCGGGTTGAATGTATGGTGATACAACCCCGCAGCTACCTTTTAAATCTGCGAAAATACGAGGAGGAATCGTGGCGGCAGGAGACTCGTTCCCACGGTACATATAAAAGTCATCGTCGGAGTTAATTATATTTGTAGAAGCCTTCGTTCTCTGTATCGTCGTGCTTTCATTATTTCTTATGAAATTTTTGCGACTTCGCCCGAGTTAGCGAAATTGTGAGGCGAGATGGTAACTTTTCGGACGGAATTAGAAAGGATTGCCGGGTATTTAGGATCCGGGGACGAGCCATAACTTCGTTTCGATTCGCTTCGCGCCGTGCAAATTCCATCCGAGCGGTTCAACTTCCGGAACGAAACGACAGATTTCCGTGGAAAATTCTTGAAATCGAAGTTTACCATCACGACAACGAACACAAGAAATTTCTTCTATTTACTTTATCATTGTTGCTAATGTGTGACGTAGCTTTGCATAATTTCAGCATAAAACGTGTGCAAATCTTATGCAAATAATATGGATTAATCGGATGTAAGTAGACAGTCAAATAATATTATTAAATAATTAAGCTTCTAAAGTGAATCTAAACAGAAAACTCTACTCTAAGCAAATACATTAATCTCTTAATATATTGACTTGACATTTTATGTAAAATGTTTAAATTCCAAAATTTAAATATTTGAGTGCAAAGTTCGACTATTTACATTTTACTTTATTTTCTACTCCTCTCTCTCTCTCTCTCTCTCTCTCTCTCTCTCTACGATAAAATGTGCACAGACTCGAGTACGATAATAATGGAAAGATTGGAATTTGTCTGGAAAAAAAGCAGTATGTACTGGAACTCAATATGCGTGTACCTCACTTCCGGTACAATTTTGTAAAGATGTTGTAAATTGAGGGACGGCAGAGAAAGTTGAGTGGAAGACGCTCCGGAAAATCACGACCTCCGAGAATCGAGTCTCTTGGCTCGAAGCGAGTTTTCCCGGGTAGAACGTGGGTAGATTCCAGGAATTCCAATCGTCAATCATAGACGATATTCCGGACTATCGCTGGAGGAAAGATAAATCGACTAAAGTACTATCGCGAAGTCGGAGAAATTTACGGCCGTGTGTTACTTCCTACAAGTAATTGTTTGGATCCCTTTCGTTGTTGGCGCGCGGTCGATCCGTAAGTTCACCCTTCATAGTAATCGATACCCTATCCGATAAAAGGGACAATCAGCAGAGAGGTTTTATATCGCGGAGCAATTTAGCTGCCGTACGCAAAAGGAAGTAATTTGCACACACAAATAAAAACATGTCAGATGTTATAAGAAGCTAATTTATTATTTAAGCGTACCATTTTTTAAATTATTTTTTTTAGAAAAACTTGTAACTTTCAACTTGAAATTACAAATTGAAAATACCGATTTTTATCAAGAAGATTTAAAACATATTTCGATAAAATTTAACCCTTCGTTGACACACCTCTTTTTTCAATCGCTTTTTAACACACTGGATGGCTCACGCCCAGCAATGTTTAAACAACTGACGTTCTTATTTAAAAAATCCAATCAATATGAAAAAAAATTATGGATCAATTTCAAGGTCTGTAGAACATATTCAAAAACTATAATAAAATTTCAATCAAAAAAATATATACATTCAAATAGTTTTTGATTAAAATTTCATTATAGTTTTTGTGAAAAAAATTGTGGAGGTCAATGAATAGAGAAAAAACGAGTAAAATCTTTGAAAAATTGTAACTTTTAAAAAATTCAATATTAAAAGTTAAAAATTTATAGAAATGTTGTTCAGATATAATACTTAAAAAAAAAAATTAGTTTATAAGTTGGGGTTTTGGATAAAGGGTATTTATTTTGCATATTGAATGTAGGCTATTTTGGGAATTAAAAAAACAGAGATTTTTTTATAAATATTGCATTTTTGTTCTACAAAATAAAAGAAAATTGAATTTCAGAGAGTTAAAATAATTTTGTGGGTGGTTCACACTCAGTATGTGAACGAAAGGTTAATTCAAATAAAAAATAAGAATATGAAATTAAACACAAAGTGAAAAATGTATAAGTAAAGATATTATCCTACATAACGTTGATAAAATTTTTCAATGCATATATTTGGAAACAATCTCTTCCTTTATACGAATTTAAACATAAAATGTGATTGTATGTCAATTCTATGTCTAAAATATAATATCAAAATTAAATATAATATCAAACTCTATTTCAATTATTAAAAGAATTACCGATAAAAATTAAATCACTAAAAGATGACATAAAAATTTCACCGAATGGAAATTAAATAAAAATTTAAATATAAATATAAAGAAAGACATTAAATTAAACACCATTTTGCCAATAAAAAACTACTGAAATAAGCCGAATTTAATTTGAAAATTATAGTAATATGTAAAATTCAATAAATATTTCTTGTAGTTATTATCTTTAAATGTGCAAATTTTCATTTATATAAAAAACTTTGATAAAAAAATGAAATTTACTAAATTTGCAAACCTGTCGCGTCACTTATTTTTAAATGTAATCTTAATGTAAGACTTATTCTCCTTCAGAAGTAGAGCAAATACAGACGAGAACAAGATTTAATATTGAGATGTTTCTCTACTTCTTTGTAGAGGTAAATTCACTTTTATGCGAAGTATATGTATATAATATATCTTCAAGTTTTCTGAATTTTTTTATTATACTTTCTGTAATTAATTTTTGTCAATTTTCCCTTAGCAAAAATATAAGTCATGATGGCACCTTTTTTACAATTTTGTAATACTGCTATCTGCATCATATTTATATACCTACACT